>NC_092858.1:3988049-4033431 GCF_032062135.1 Pyxicephalus adspersus | reverse complement strand
CCTTCCCTCTCATCTCCCTCCTCCTTCCCTCTCACCTCCCTCATCCCTCCCTCTCATCTCCCCCACCTTCCCTCCCATTCCGCCCCTCCTTCCGTCTCATCTCCCCCCTCCTTCCCCCTCATCTCCCTCCTCCTTCCCTCTCATCTCCCTCCTCCTTCCCTCTCATCTCCCTCCTCCTTCCCTCTCACCTCCCTCATCCCTCCCTCTCATCTCCCCCACCTTCCCTCCCATTCCGCTCCTCCTTCCGTCTCATCTCCCCCCTCCTTCCCCCTCATCTCCCTCCTCCTTCCCTCTCATCGCCCTTATCCTTCTCTCTCACCTCCCTCCTCCTTCCCTCCTTCCCCTTCATTCCCTCAGTCCCTTCTATCCCTCCCGCTATCTCTCTAACCCTTCTCCTCCTTCTCTCTATTTCCCATATGTCTCTCTCACCCCTTTTCCTCCCACTTTCTGTTCCCTTTCTCCCTTCCCCCTTTCTCCTTTCTTTCTCTCTCCCCCCTGTTTTCCCTCTCCCTTCTATGTTCTCTCTCCTTTCTCCCTCTCTTTCCTCTTCATCGCTTCTTCATGTGTCTTCGCTTTCTTTCTTCTTTCTTCTCACTCTCTTCCACACTCCTCTCCATTCAACTTACTGCCCTCCTATCCCCCTCCTTCCCTTCTCTTCCTCTCTCTCTCCTCTCTATCTCTCTCTCCACTCACCCTCTCCCCCACTCACTCTGCCCTCTCTCTCTCTCTCGCTCTCTCTCTTTCCTGTGGGTTTCTTTGCTTCTTTCCCTTAGTCACTCTCCATTCACCCTTTATTTTTCTCCCCCTTCTCTCTCCCTATTTTTCCTATCCCCCCTCTCTTTCACTCGCTCCCCTCTCCCTCTCTTGCTCATTCCTCCTTCTCTGTCTCCTATTTTCCTCCTTCCCTCTCCATATTTTTTTTTTATTTTTCATTCTTTGTCTCTTTTCTCCCTCTCTTTGTCCCCATTCCTCTTTTTACCTTTCTTTCTGTTTTGTACTGATGGAAGAGAGCAGAGTTTTTTGTGTTTTTTTGCCAACTGAGAAACACGAGGAACAAACCCAACGTTTTGACTCTACATACACTATTGAAGAGGCAATGTCACCAAATGCCAACAAAGGAAATTGAAATATTTTACATGGTCGCTAATAGTGTTTTCCTTTTTCTATATTTTGTATGTACAATGTGGCTCTGAATCTGTTAGAAAACTAGCCAATTCCCTAACCCTAGCCCAGTCCCTTCCCTTTATTATTCAGAATTATTATTAGGATGAACATATTTGTCTAAATTTACCAGTTGACATCTTCCGAATAACATCCTTACATTACCAGAGAGATCCCAATTATCTAAGGAGATCTAGGAATTTTATTTTCAGCTGTTCTAATTAATCCCAGTTGGCATCCAGTGAATGAAACCAAATAACAAAACAATTAAAGTCAGGTAAAATATTGACATTGTTGTTTTCATCAGTTTCCCAAGAGAATACAATGAGAATTATTTTCTAAGAAAGTGATACCTAGTAGTATAGCGTTGTATTCTAATGTAGTCGTATTGTAGAACTTATTATCAGATTGATACTTCACATAAAGGAAGCTCAGATTAAAGTCAGCAAATCATGGTATTCATTTGATTTTTATTAATAATTTGAATATTATTTCAAAATAATCTCTTTCTTGCTATATCTAAAAGGCTTCCGCTCATGTGAGCCTGGACTAGGTTGACATGGGCAACAAAAAATGAAAGAACCCAGCTTGAAGTCAACAGATACACATATAATACCTCCAATAAACCAGAGATTGTTGGTTCCATATATCCATATTAGGGGGGAAACCCCAGGAGGGCTATAGAGGCCATTCTAATTCCTAGGTCTCTACTTACAGCAGATGTATCCAACCCAAACAATGAGCACAACATATATGGCTTGAAATGGACCTACCTAGGGTTTCCCATTAGGCTAAGGACCCTAAACCTTGCAGGGTTATTTGTTGCATTCCAGTTGACATATGGATCCTAAGATTGACCTTGATACTAAATCTGGGCATTTTCTTTATTTTGATAGATATGTAGATTTACCAGTCTCTATTCTGTGTATTTACTGGCTTTCACTGGCTTTGTGTGAGTTGACTTGAGGTTCTTATATACAGTACTTGGCCCTCGCTCTGCCCTATTATCTCTTGCAGGTTATTAGCTAGGTCAAGTGAACCACTATTTCTACTTTCTGCTTGACTGGGATATAATAAAATAAGGAGAATCCCATAAATGGCTAACTGTATCTTGCTAGGTTTAGAGCTCCTAGTTTACAGTTGACAGTTGAGTTGACAGTTTGTGAACTTAGCAAACCACAATGGTGGTCATGAAGGGTAAAAACTATGGCACCAAGTAGTGTCTAGATGGTAATGTACACAGCAGGGAGTGTTTTCTTTGGAACCCATAGTTATCAATGGGGATTAGAAGGCCTAATCAAAAACAATCATAGGGTCTTACAGTGGCTGGGTATGTGGCCAACCTCTTTAGCAATGTTCCCTGAAGTGCTATAAGACTCCCACTAGATGCATCAAACTGGACTATCTTCTGTTCTGTGACAATGAAATAACTAAAATATATCACTACCACAACTAATGTTTCTGTCTCTCTGAGCTGACACTGAATGAACTACAGCATTTACATCCCCCTACTGTTTCTGCAGACTACCCTGACCCAGTGGCAGATTTAGCCAACTGTGGGCCCCTTGTGCAGAACTGACTTGGGGCCTCTGTTGACTTAGGAGTGTCCAGGGCCTTTGTGCAGTGGCACACTTTCCTCCTTCCTATTTTCGCCCCTGCCTGACCACACTATGTGGGAACTAACCTATCCTTGTCCCCTGTACTCCACCGTCTTCAAACTTCATGCCCCTCTTTGTCCCTCTGGACACTACCCGGGCTAATCTTCCTGTCCTGCTTAACATTACTCTGTCTAAGCTTCCTGTCCCGCTTAACACTACTCTGTATAAACTTCCTGTCCCGCTTAACACTACTCTGTCTAAACTTCCTGTCCCGCTTAACACTACTCTGTCTAAACTTCCTGTCCCGCTTAACACTACTCTGTCTAAACCTCTTGTCCGGCTGGACACCACCTTCTTGAAACTTCTTGTCACTCTTGGCACTACCCTGTCTAAACTTCCTGTCCCTTTGGACACCATCCTGTGTAAACTTCCTTTACCTCTAGACATTACCATGTCCAATCTTCCTGTCTCTCTGGACACTACTCTGACTAAACGTCCTGTCCCGCTGGATACCACCCTCTTTAAACTTCTCGTCCCTCTAGACATTACCATGTCCAATCTTCCTGTCCCTCTGGACATTACTCTGACTAAACGTCCGGTCCCTGTGGAGACCACCCTGTTGAAATCACTTGTCTTGTGTCCTATCATTGCTGAGACTCCACCTGAAATGGAACCTTACTTGTTCCATATTTAATATGCATCTTAAACTACTATTTCAGTTCAGCTTAGAATAATAAGGGGCTAAAACCCCTGTTTGGTTTGCTGGTAACAACTGTTTTAATGTCTGTTGTATAGAGGGAGATTTTCCCTATTTTGGAAATTTTGTTCTGATTTCCTGTTTTCCACATGGCAGGGAGTAAATTAAATTTACCCAGATAGTAAAAAAAATGAGTTTTATCCATTCCCTATTTTGTCCAAAAAAAAACACCCCAGGCTTTAGCTGATATCTTTCTGACTGCGAAGACTCTAAACAGTCTACGGCTAGCCCAATTTTTGCTCATTTTACACTGTAATATCTGTCAGAAAATATTATATAATTACGCAAACTGGAGCCCTTGGCCAACAATTATTATTGGGATAGCTGGTACCCTTGGGAAGCTCAGCATGGTCCTACCAGATGGGACTCATTTCCTCCAGTGACTTATCTGTTGTCTGAGAGAAGCTTCCCCTTGGAGAGAAGAAATAACTAGAGAAAAAAGAAGAAAATTGATAAAGACTGGACTGCGGCTTTCTTTAGCACTGATCGCTCCTACATCTCAAAGTGTGCAGGTAGGTGCACAATATACAGTAATACCAACATATTCTCCACAAATCACACAGTTTGGGCAATATATAAATCACACAGCTCAACAGTATGCACATATGTTCAGCCTGAAAACTGGTAAAACTATGTGAACCTCTTTCTGTCACCAATAGAGAAGAGCAAAACTGAATTGTCATTTCCCCCAAATATCTTAGAAAAACCTAAAAATGTTGTCATAATGTTACTATATATGTTGGAGTCAATGGAGAAGACGAAATTGAGCAATTTTTAAAGTTTTAGGACTTTTAGGGTAAATCAGTCAAATATGTTCTAGATGTACCCAGTTAAAAGATGTCTAATTGTTAGGGTTCAATTTTGTTTTAGAAGAAATAGAAAGAAGTCTCAGAATGAGTAGAAAGAATGTCCTCTGCCAGTATGTTGCAGAGAGGGACCCTTGATCTGCGTGGAAGCAATTGTGGAGTCATTGGGCCTGATTTATTAAAGCTCCCCAAGGCTGGAGAGGATACACATTCATCAGTGAAGCTGGCTGATCCAGCAAACCTGGAATGGATCTGGTCCAAGATTGAAAACATTTACTAACAAATAACAAATGCCTTTAAAGAAATCCATTCCAGGTTTGCACTGATGAAAGTGTATCCTCTCCAGCCTTGGGGAGCTTTAATATATCAGACCCATTAGATTCTTTCCAATAGGAGGGAGGACGAGGTTTGCCGAGTGCAGGGGTGTATCAGATCTCTACAGAGTGACCACATCTTTTTTAACTTCTAACTATCATAGACTATCATTATGCCAAAAAGAGACCTTCATTATCCTCATTCATTTAATAAAACATTGACAACTATAGACAAGGAACTATGTTGACTTGGAACCAAAACTGACCCATCAATATTCCTAATTTACAGGAGAAAGCTACACTATTACATCAAAGGATTTAATGTAAAATTTGTTACTAAGATTTTATCCCATATTATATCACATTGCACAACCCCATCCAAAAAAGTGCCCCAAATAAAGATGGAAGGCACACAACAGCAAATCCATGCACATCAATGAGTTGTAAGGGATTTTGATTGTCTAATTTGCTCAATGAACTACAAAGCTCATTCGGAATATTTCCTATAAACTACCCATAAAGCACAATTAAATCCTGTCTTATCAAAGCTCTTGTATGACTGATTGATATAATATATTGCATACCAGTAAAAATAGCTATAAAACTTTTTGTTCTAAAACAATCAATGTAGCCAAAAAAGTAAAATCAGTGTAGACATGATTCCCAAAAGAATGCTTCATCATCAAGTACCAAGTGGGGAAGAACATCAGTAAAACTATAAAACAAAATGAGTTGTAATAGAACATCATTATAAGAACAAGATAATGTTAAGGTTTGAAAGGTGAGAGGAGGAAAAGTCCTTGGGGTCCTTGGTGAATGTTTGCCTTTTGTGGAGCCCTTCCTGTTATTCACCATATACACCAAACCTGACGGACAAATTTGCCTTGTAAAAGGCTTGGAAGATTTTTCTACACTTTGAATTTCCTATTATTCTCTTTTCCAGTTGTGACTAAGACCAATAAAGTGGTTGAATATCTCCATCAGGGACATTCAAAATGTAAAAAGGGTTTTCACATTTCCAATTATATCCAAAAAAACTAATTTAGGCTTTACATACACTTTTTCATGGAGGTCTACTACAGCTTGATGAATGGAAAAAGGACTAAAAAATTACCTTGTGATATAATAATCATCTTGAAGATGATCTAATTCAGAAGCTGAATACCTTAGATCATCTCTTGATCAATAAATGGTAATTTTCATGGAGAAGGTCCAATAGGTCCTGGGAAAAAAATCCATTTGGATGTGTCCAGTTGAATCTTTTTATTTGGTTGTATAATTAAAGATTTTTTTGAGTGGAGAAATGCTTGAGATTTTAGAAACGTTGATCATTTAATAATTGCTGTAAGTATGGCCAGTATGTAAGTAAGAGGATTCATCATATTATTATTTCATTGTGTTTTATTGTGTATTATTTAATTCATTGTATTATTTATTTACCGTATAGATTATTTATATATTATCTGTCTGACCAGGTAAAATTATATCATATCCTGGAAGAATTAGATTTGGTTTAAAAAAAAACATAGGAAGAATTAATTTTAAAAATAGCTTTTTATGCTTAATATTATTCTGCTTTATTTAGAACAATTTCACACAGGCTTAAACCCCAATGTACGTATTACATGGACCTATTTTATGACCAATTCATTTCCATGCTAAATAAAATTCATTGGATTTGCATACAATCTAATGTCTTGTGCAAATCCAATGGATTAAATAGTATGGAAAATAAAAGCAACGTCTTGAGCAATGTCCAATAAATTATAGGAATTTAGCATTGGGTCCTTCAGCCTTTAAGGTCCTTGATCATCCTCTATTCAGTATTTATACAATATTCATTAAAAAAGTTATTAGGGGGTTGGTAACAAAATTATCTGCCTGGGTATCAAATATTCCAGGTATGGTACTTATTCTTTATTTATTAATGTATTGCTTACATTATGTTCCATGAACTGTAAGTATTTGTAAGAGAACCTGAAAATGACATCAAGGGTTCCTCAGGGGTATAAAAGTTAAGAAAATCTACTCTATATCATACAAATCAAATGCATAAAAAGCACATGGACCTAGTACAATAAAATAATCTATTCACACATAAAGTATAGCTTTTTTATAGTTATACAATGTAATATTGAGTAAGGGTGCTCGAAGGTTACCTACACCAATCTGCAGTAATGTTTTTTTACCCTTATGTGTCCAGCATTGGTGCCTAAAGATTGATCAGGCTTCAGAAAGTGTAAGTTAACCCGGAAATGTGTTGACAAGGATACTGTAGACCTGGCCAAGCATAGGTGCTTCCATCACCCCCACCCAGGACAGAGCACAGCTATCCAGGGTCCAGAATCCTCTAGAACAGTTGGGCCCACCATGCTGGTTCCATCTCCATGTGCTTAGTTTTCAGGACATTTGCTCCCTAAACCTTCCCAATAAGAACTACCATGTTTGCCACTATTCAAAAGGTATACATAGGTGCCAGCTGCTAGATCAAATGTAGAGGAATATACTCCAAGTATGGTGGTGCTTGCCTGAGAATGGTATTATATAGAATTTGGCTCTGAAGAAGGTAAAACAGTTGCAAACCCTTAAACCGTAGTCATATATTATAGCTTACTAGACTTTAGATATGACTGCACGAAAACTGCATTTGTTTTTCCTTAGGAGCCTTCCAATAGCATACTTCCGGGTGACAGTGCTCCTTCTCTGTACTGCAGCATTGGCACATTAGGATGGAAAGTGTATTAGGACTTCAGAACATCTCATTCCTAGTGATTTCCATCACATATGGAGATGTTCTGTAATTTATGGAGAGAGCTGGGAAAGCTGAGAAGAAGGTTTAGAAATTCTATTAAGTGCAGAGGAGCTGTTCGTAAGTCAAGCCACTCGTAGCAGGAAAAAATACCAGTTTGTGAGGGGCAATTGGTATTGTAACCATAATTCACCTTCTTCTTCTTAAAACATTTTCATGAAACTTTTCCTTTGTAGGAAAAAAATTAGAAACCTACCTGGGCCTTGGTGAAAATGAAGAATAACCATACAGCGGTCACCAGTTTCATCCTACTGGGATTTACCAATCGGAATGATATCCTGGTCGTCCTGTTTATTATATTTCTTTTGATTTATGTCTTCACATTGTTGGGTAATAGTTGCATCATAGCCGTTACCTTCTTCAATAACGGCCTGCATAAGCCAATGTATTTCTTTCTTGGAAACCTTGCATTTTTAGACATTATCTATTCCACAGTCATTGCACCCAAAATGCTCTCCACCTTTCTAATGAAAGATAAAACCATCACATATTCAGCATGCGTCGTCCAGATGTTTCTCTTCGCAGTGTTGATCACGTCAGAGAGTGTTTTGCTTGCTATCATGGCTTACGATCGATATCTTGCCATTTGTAATCCTTTAAGATATCCGGCAATAATGACCACCAGATTTTGCACCTTGCTCGTCTGTGGGGCGTATCTGAATGGTCTCATCCAGTCCTTATTTCATACAAGTTTTACCTTTCATCTGACCTTTTGTAAGACTGAAATAAGTTACTTCTTCTGTGACATGCCACCTCTGCTTAAATTGTCGTGTTCGGATACCACCATTAATGAAATTATCTTATTCACCTTTTGTGGATTCAATGAGGGTGGCTCTGCTTTTGTAGTGCTCATTTCCTATTTTTTCATTATTCTATCTCTACTTAAAATCCATTCAGAACATGGCAGAAGTAAAGCAGCATCAACTTGTGTTTCCCATTTTCTGGTATTTATATTATACTATGGAAGCCTATTCTTCATTTATCTGAGACCGGGAAGTAGTCGTTCTATGGAGGCAGACAGAGTGGCCTCTGTGGTCTATACAGTGGCCATTCCAATGTTGAACCCAATCATCTATAGCTTAAGGAACAGTGATTTTAAGGCCTCATTCCATAAACTACTGTCATGTAGGTTTTCTTTGTTGTAAATATCTGATCGTTATTAAGCATCAGATACATTTACATTTATTTCCAGGTTTTTATAACCTCCGACAAAAATCCCCAGACATAACCTTCATTGGCTCTCCCCGACACCATCCATGGTCCCCACCTACTTATAGAACTGAGATGTTGGCTTAGATATGGGACAATCATGTATATACTGGGTGCCCTTGCAGTTTTATGTTCACAAATGTGTGACACAGATCAACCTAGTAACCCTACAAGATTGCATTGTTATCGTTTGATCAATGAGAAGTAGAAGACTGAAGGACTGGACTTCAAAGATTGAATTCAAAAATAAAAGTTGGGGTATTTCTGAAAAATTATATTGCTGTACATTTTGGCATGTCTGGAAATTATTTTTACAGACTATTAAATTAGGGGACTGGTGTCTGGTGGGGACTGGTGTCTGGTGGGGACTGATGCTGACCAGGGCCTTGCAGCTAACCGAATATCTTGAAACATTTGAGATTACTATAAAATATCCCAAAAATTTTTGTTGATCAGTATTCAACTGTCTTCCAATGTACTTATATGTCATGAGTAAATAAGAAGTGATAATCAGCGTGTGTTCCCTCCTTTCCCATTAGATTCCGTCTCCATCCCCGTTTCCCATCATTATATTTATTGACGTCTTTCTTTCTATGTATAGAGACACTAATCAATATTTAAATGTTACTGTACCTTATGAATATATAGCTAATATATAGTATTCATTATTTCGTGTTTTCCTATTACTTTTATGTTAGATATATTCTCTAATACAATGGTTTTTGGGTACCACAAGAAGTCCTGGTTGTATTGAGTAAAAACTTATTTGTTTCATAGGATGGTTAAATCTGCTCTGTGATCTTTATTTACTTTTGGTAATTTCTTATTTTAACTATTTTACTTCTTTAACTATTTTACGTCTGCTACCTACCTATATTATTTTTGTACCTGTAAAACTTTCTAAAAAAATAGTTTGAACATAAACAAAAAGTAGTACATGATTTTTTTAAATGTTCATATTAATCCTTCTTGTTCAACATTAGAAAAATAATTCCATCCCTGGCTAATAAATCCCTTGGTAGAAAGAAATCAGCACGTTATTTATACAGTGCTACATATCTCTGGCAAATCTTTGTCTTTGGTATATGGTAACATGGAAGCCAATAAATGATACAAGGTGTTGGTTTGGACGCCCTCCCCTTCCCCCTTAACAATGGTAGAGGAGGAGGTAGAAGCTCAATACCTTACATCAACAGGAAGGATTACACGGGCTGGGCCAAGGCTATCCTAATCTCCACCATTTCAGTTATATTCACTCATGTGGACCAGAAGTTCTATCAGAATGTTCTGCTGAGGAATGGGAATGATACCACAAGGAAAGATAATACATGTAGTATGCTGAATTTCCTTTATGTTCCAGTTGATCCCTGTCATCCATGACACAATAGGGAAAGCTGTATATGAAGATTGGCTGTTCACTGATATCATTCTACAGTAAAAGCAACATCCATGTCTATTTGTGTTATTTGGTGGTATTTTGTTTCATCTGGCCTTGCTATACTCACATCTTTCATTATCATTCTTTTACCTGGACTTGCTGTCTTCTAGGTCATGGAAATGTTAAATCTAACCTCCAGCTTTGTTCTTCTGGCCTTCTCCGACCTTCAATACAACCATGCTGCTCTCTTCTCCACCATTCTGGTTATATACACCCTCACGTGGACTGCTAACTTACTTTTACTAACTTCTATTAAACTTTCCCCACACTTGCACACACCAATGTACTTTTTCTTGGGGAATTTGTCAGTAGTGGACATCTCTTTCTCTACGGTGACGGTTCCCAAGCTTTTGTCCTGCATTCTTCACGGAAGAGCCACAATCTCCTTCCTTGGTTGTTTCCTGCAGATGTTCTTCTTTGTGTTTCTGGGGGTCACTGAGATTTTTCTTCTTTCAGTCATGGCTTTTGATAGATGTTTGGCTGTTTGCATTCCCTTACACTACACATCATTAATGAATCATAAGGTTATGTTTATCTTGTCTAGTAGTTGTTGGGTGGGAGCTTTTCTGCATTCGTTATTGCACACCTATGTTTTATCACAATTGACTTACTGTGAGGACAGATTGATCCCTCACTTCTTCTGTGACATGACACCTCTCATCAAACTGTCCTGCTCCAGTACTACCCTAGCCGAGCTCCTCATATACACTGAAGGTTCCATAGCTATCATTATTCCATTCCTTTTCATACTTATCTCCTATGTCCTCATTGGATGGACCATAGTCAGAATGAAAACCAGCAACAACCGAAGCAAAGCCTTCTCCTCTTGTTCTTCTCATCTCATGGTGATTTGTCTATTCTATGGCACCATCATTTTTATTTATTTCCGTCCTCCCTCTGTTTATTCTTCCCAGTATGATCGCATTGTTAGCATGGCCTACACCATCATTACCCCAATGTTAAATCCCTTCATCTACAGCCTAAGGAACCAACCCGTGAAGGAAGCCCTGACAAAAGTTATAATGCAAAGCTTTTTGGACATGTAAACAAATATTCTTTCTGCTCAGGCTTTTTGATACTGAGATGAATTATTGAGTTAGTGGATCAAGAAGAGAAAACGTTCAGAAATAAGCATGAACTCTCTTCTGTGCAGTTTTAACACCTCGGTCACTAAGGTTTTCAAGTGGGTAAAACGTACTGTACCATCTGAACATGGTCTTGTCATAGTGAAGGATGAGGTCCAGGTTGGGGGCTACCATGAGTTGGAGCCCAATTTTGCATGTTTGAAATTCTATACCCATAATGGAATGGGTCTGGCCTTTTAAACATGGGTCAACTGGCTTGGAAATGCCAATTATAGGTATTTTAGATAAGCCAACCCCTTAATATAAAATGTTGGGTTTCCAGCAGCCAGCAACAAGGAGAGGAAAGGTTCAGAAATTTTAAGACCCATGAACTTTCTTCCTTGAGGTTTACCACCTCAGTCACTATGGTTTTCAAGTAGGTATAAGTGGGTAAAAAGTACTGTACTATCTGAACATGTTCTTGTGATAATGAAGGATAAGGTCCAGGTTGGGGGCTACCATGCATTGGAGGCTAATCCTGCATGTTTGAGGTTCAGTAACCAAATGCCTGGCCTTTGACCATGGATCAACTGGCTCAGAAGTGCCAAAAATGGGTCTTTTAAATAAGTCAGCCTCTCAACATAAAAGGTTAGGTTTCCGGAAGCCAACATAAAGGACAGAAAAGGTTCACAAATTTTTAAATGCATGAACTTTCTTCCTTGAGGTTTTAAAACATCAGTCACTATGGTTTTCATGTAGGTATAAAGTATTGTACTGTCTGAACAAGTTCTTGTCATAATGAAGGATGAGGTTGAAGTTGGGGGCTACAATAGGTTTGAGGGTATTCCTGCACGTTTGTAATGCAGTAACCATAATGCTCTTCCTGCCCTTTGAACATGGACAACTGGCTTAGAATTGCCACTAAATTGGACTTTTAGATATGCCAAACTCTCAACATAAAGTTTTGGTTTCCAGCAAACATACTGACAAGGTCCTGTTGCTTTCAAATGGAAATCATAGACAAGGTTGCTTATAAAATTGGTAAACTATTATCAGATCCTGCTGCTTTATTTAAGCCACGCTCAATGTAAAAAATCAATAGTACATTAGGTCTGATTTATAAAGTTCTCCAAGACTGGAGAAGACAGACTTTCATTGGGGATCATGTGTAGTTTAAAACACCTGGGATGGATTTCTCTAAATCATTTGCTTTTAGTTAACAAATGTTTTCATTTCTTGATCAGATCTATTTTCGGTTTGCTGGATCACCCAGGTTGTCCCATAATAGTCTATCCTCTCCAGTCTTAGAGAGTTTTAATAAATCAGGGAATATGCAATATTATGGTGTTGTTGATTCTGTCCATTAGCAGTTGTATTGTGACACCATAAATAGCTCAACAAGACATCTCAAAGGTAGGGATGAGCGAACACCTGGAAGTTCGGGTTCGCCGGGTTCGGCTGAACTTCGGCTCAAATTTCGGGTTCAGGTCTGGGTACCAAAAATCGTAAAGTTTGGTACGGACCCGAACTTTACAGTTCGGGTTCGCTCAATACTAATAATAATGGTTAGTGGGTAGGGCTGAGTGAACACCTGGAAGTTCGGGTTCTCCGGGTTCGGCCGAACTTTGGCTCAAAGTTCCGGTCCGGGTACCCAAAATCGTAAAGTTTGGTACGGCTCAACACTACTCATAGGCAAGCAATATAGAGAATTAAGGATTTTCATTTCATGTCTCCCTTAACGTCACCTTAAAAGCATTATTTTTTGTTACTCATTGAAGTACCCAGCTCTGTATGGCTTTTAGGACTTGACAAAATTTAGTATCATAATTTCCCTCCCCATCAACTTTTAGGGATCACAGCTATTTGGGGTTTCATGGATTTCAAGCAGAATATGATGAACCAAGTGAATCAAACACTATACCATAGTACAGAAGCTGTGCTCAACTAATTTTAATTAAAAATGTATCTTTTCTGTTTAAAAAAAACACAAGAAGTAAGATACAAACACAATCCCAGCTATATTCTCAATGCCAAGCTGTGAAACAAGTATACTCATGATAAACTGGGAGGAAGTTTGGAAGCCATCACATCTCTCTATCTAGTTAGCAGCAGTCACTCTGTTCTTTCTCACTGGATCCTGATCCTTTTACATATTCAGACCATTGAGCCCACCAAGGTTTTTCTATATGAATAATCTAGCGTAAACCAACCACCAACATCCTTAATCTTCATATTAATTTATTCATCCATACCAACTTCACATACATTACTCATACTATCAAAGATGTCGTACAAAACTACATCTCAGAACCTACCAACACAATCTCTACTGTCCCCTAGGAAGCTGCATGGAGAAACGCGTTAGGAACAGATACAATCTTGTATTTTGATACTATTCTGAGCTAAGATTTTATGCTCTTGACTACTTATGACACTTTTTGTATGGTCTTAGAAACTAGCTGGGATATGTTAAAATAAGAGTGTTTTACGTGAATAATTTATAAAATACCTAAGTTTCCACAAAAAGCCATTCTCTTCTTTCTTTCCTTCCCATTTGATAGCCATGACATCTGATATCATCACACTGAACTACCTTCCTGAAGTTTAATACATCTGGTCTGGTATTTTTTAATGTATAGTATTTGCATACCTTTTCTTCCATCTGTGCAATATACTTAATATATAGTTAATGATTTAAAGTGTATCTAAACCCAAGAACAAAAATGTAATATTTTGCAGATTACTAATCCTTAGATTGTAGTGGCTGCATTCATTTTCTTCTTTTTTTTCCCCTTTACTTTCACCTAGTAATTCAACCAGTAACCCCCCTCCTGTCTTAGGGTGGCTACGCTCACTGTACCTTATCAAAGGAGGAGAAATAAAGCCAGGACGGTACAGGTGGGGAGGAGATTTAGATTACATTAAAACACAAAGCCAGCTAACACTTTTAGGCAGTAACTACAATAGTTTTTTTTTTCTTTGGAATAAAAGTTTTACCAAATGAATAACCCCACCATGCATAGGCACCACTTTTAGTGTTAATGTAAAACTCTACTAATTGGGATGATTTATTAAAGCTCTTCGCGACTAGAGAAGATGGACCATGATGGGTGAACCTGGGTAATCCAGCAAACCTGGAGCTGTGGATATAGAAATAATAGCAGTAATAAAGTTATTTCATTGGTTCCTCCATGCTATGAAGGTTGAGAAACATTGATCTAAGCTGTCACTAAGTTTGAATGTTAATATTTTTCACAATTGGCATCTTTTTCTCAACACTCTTCCAAAACTTCTTGTCAACCTAATTTCTTCTATCACAATATTCTTCATTGATCTAATAATACAATACTAGGCCAAAGCTTTTCGTTTCAACACAACTTCTACCTTTATATTATTCTTCACAATGGACACCACAGATTTAAGTTCCAGGCTAAAATTACTCTTTTAAACTTACCATTACCAAGGGCAATATGATCAAAATGGATATCTCAGACAAAAAACTGTAACCTATCCCATCACAATAAAAATGACCTACCTACCCGGCGTGAAGACTTTCATGTCAAATGCTACTTCTTCTATTGCAATAGGGTCAACAAAGGTTATCTTAGGCTAACCAACTAGACAGAAATTTTCTCACCAACCAAATGTTTCTTGGCAAAAATGCTCTATGGACATTTTAGTTTACTTCCTAATTTAGACCTTCTATTTATAGTCAAACCTTGTATACATAAATATGGTCAACAGTGAAAGTCTTACCATCTAGACCAGATTTTCCTTACCTTTTGTACATGGAGGACCTCTTGAAAGATATTTAAGGTCTTCAGGAAATCCCTTCCATAATTACTATATTTACAGCTGTGGTGGCCATTGGGAAGAATTCCTCTTACATTGTTGGCCTTTGGGAGGAATGTCACCCTTACTGATAGCCAAAAAGATCATTGGTGTCACCTAAACTGACCTGAGAGACACAAACTGTTCATTGCTCAAGGAACCCCCAGCAATCTCTGGAGGAATTCTGGTTGTAAAACACTGATCTAGGCAAACGCATTTCTCACCAACTAGTTTTTTTACCATTACAATCTGTTCCCCGACCAGTCTTCTCTTATTCTAAAATGCCCAGTAGTGGAGACTTCATACTACCTATCACAATTTATCTTGGAGTGTCTACATCTGTCTGCAACCAAATTTCTTTTATCATATCATGCTGGATATCTCCTGGATGTACCTGCTGGGCTGAAATTGTTTTCCAAAACAAAAAACTCCACAAGGCCTTTTAGACTGAATCATCTCTCAACCAACCATCTCGACCATCATATGATCCACTCTCGAACCCTTGTAAACTAATACCCATAATGTCTTACCTATGCCAAAGTCCTACTGCACTTCACTTTCTTAGAGACCGTATTCAGAACTGGTCCCATCTACTCTTATGGGGTCCATACCAGTAGAACAAAAGGTCCAACTTCCAGAATGGCCTTGAAGAAGACTCACTGTCAGACTGAAATTATCTTTCTCAATCTAATTTTGGAAATATACTCACTATCTGAGGTCTAGGTCTATGACCTAGAGAAAAATATGAACCACACCTCCACCACCTCATTATAGTTACAAATCTGAGACATCAAATATACACTTTAATCTATAAATCATATCCAAAACTTTCCGATCACAATATTATTCCAAGTGCGCCCACTTGCCCTTACTGTTTGTAACAAAAAAGTTCTAGCCAAATTTGTCTTGTCATGATAGGCTCCTAATTGGACCTGTTCAACCTACCAAGTCTTCAGCCAAGCTTTTTCCATAACAATAGGCTTAATAATAAATCCCAGACCTACCACCTAGACTGAAAAATCTTTGAAATATCTTCATTCAGAATATGCTTTATCACAAATATTTCTGAATCATCAGTTTGACTGAAACAATTGCCTAACAAAATCTCCTAACATAATACCCCCAACTTTGTACCTCTTAAAACATTGCTTAAACCAAATGACTTCTATTATATTATACTCCACTGAGAACATCAAAGTTACTGCCTAGACCAATGTTTCTCAACTAGGGTTCAATGGAACCCTGTGGTTTCTCCAGTGGTTGCCGAGAGTTTCTTGGGCAATAAGCAAATAATTTGTACCCCTCAGGTCAGTTTAGGTGACACCAATGATCTTTTTGGGTAACAGTAATGGTGACATTCTTCCAATTGGCCAGCTATGTAAGAGACAATTATTTCATTGACCCCCACACTAACGTACTGTAAATATTGTTAAGAATGTAAGGGGGTCCCTAAGATCTTCTTCAAATACTCATTTGGTCACATATATTTCATAATGGGTACCACAGGCTAAAGAATACAGGATCAATTTCACCCAAACCGAAATTCACCCAAAAGCAAATATCAAGCTGCATCGTGCTTCAATGTGATTATCAGTGTGATAAGTCCTCCATTGTAAAGCAAAACTTTCATAAAAATTGAGGGTCTGCTTATTTTGTAGCCACCCGTCTCATAAAGAAGAATGACTGAAACAAAAAAGGGAGGAGAACATTACAAAAAAAATTAGTTATTATTCTAATAATAAAAAATATCTGTTAAGATGCCTCAACACTTCGAAAAAGAAGGGTACCAAACGGATTCCAATTCAAATAGTAGATTATCATATTCATCCTGTTGGAGCAAATTTTAGCTCTCTGTCAAAGGCTTCCATGGCAAATTTTACCAAAATTTGCACATCATATTTACATGACAGTGATGATTATCCAACCAAAATGTCTTCCATTATAAGATTTTCCATATTGGACATTTAAGACTTATTTAAGACTTAGAATTTTTTTAATTCAGCCTTTTTCAACCAAACAATGTATATTTATTATTTAAATACAAGTGGTGTAATATACCGATTTTGGCTTGGCATCAGCCTCTTAGATTCCTTGTATAGCTGAGCTAAGATTGGTCAATGGAAGCAGCACAAGGAGCCAGTCAACTGTGATGCAGTACCAACAAAGAACATTCCTATAGGAAGGAAAAGGATGGTGACAAAAATTTATAAGGGTGAATGACTGAGGTAAAGGTGAATCTAAAAAAGGACTGTAACTAACCTCTGTGGAGGGTCACTAAAAGAAAATCAACCCCTGGAATGGGCAGAAGGAGTGTGACAATGGTTGAAAACATAGAAGGGCAGCTTTAAAAAAAGATACAACTTAAACTGTAAGGTCAAAGTCTATCTGTGAATGATCATCATCATTGGGCTTAATTTAAAAAAAAAACCCAAAAAGACCCCATTGTTAAAAGAAAAATTTAAAAAGCCAGACAAGTTTTTTTTAAATGCATAACAACAAGCCGTGGGATAATGTCCTTTGAACAGATAAGACAAAACTGAAGTTTCTTGTTTGGAAAATCACATCAGCCCAATGTCCACAGATGAAAAAAACAAGTAATATAAGAACACCATACCTACTGTGAAACATGGAGGAGGCTTGGTTGTGTTTTGGTAATGCTTTTCTGTATCTGGCAGGTGATGCTGTATACTTGTGCAAGCACTGTATACACCAGTTGGTATACTCCTATCCAGTATCTCCTGATCTTGGGGCATTCCCACCATCTGTGTATGATGAACAGCCTTCAAAAACATCTATCGGGGAGATAAGGAGATATATTTTGCAAGCGGTTTGGCACCATGTACCAGCACATTATTAATTTACAGTTGGCTGCAATAGCTGGCGCATTTACACTACAATGGGCCACTGTGTCCCAGAATTGCGACCAAATCATCTTGATCCAACATTAATCCCAAATCACTTTCCCAATGGTGCACATATGACAGGGACATGAGCTCTTTAGTTTGTGGTTCCTGCAAACATATACACTCAGGGGTTCCATCATTTGTTATGGCATTTTTATTGGTGTTGTTTAAGATAATCTCTAAACTCTAAAACAAAATCTGTTAAATACAGAACAGTGTTGGCCCCCAAATTCTTTCATTGTTTCGGAGGTAGTTGTGGGTTTTTCATTTTCATGGAAAAGTACCAACAGATGTATATATATATATATATATATAATTGTGTAGGAACTCCCCCCAAGGGGGCTAAAGACAGCACAAATAATCCAAATCTAGTCAATAAAACTCAAAGTGAGCTTAAAAATAGAAATATCAAAGACAGTAAATATGATAGAAAAATGACATCAGTAATATTTTTAATCTTGGTAACAATTCCCTTTGATAAACATTGTATCAAAGCCACGAGAGAATTTTGAAAACATATTTGATTAGGAAAATGCAACATTCCCCTAGGAAGGAAAGGAAGTCATATAATATATGGGGAGCTTCCTGTGTCTGGCAG
The DNA here is from genome assembly GCF_032062135.1 of Pyxicephalus adspersus. Classification (NCBI taxonomy): domain Eukaryota; kingdom Metazoa; phylum Chordata; class Amphibia; order Anura; family Pyxicephalidae; genus Pyxicephalus; species Pyxicephalus adspersus. Next base: position 4,014,943 of record NC_092858.1, on the reverse strand, counting down.
TGTTTTATCAGGGAATGGTAAGTGACACATGAATACTTTACTGGAGGATGTTAGGATCCCTTCATCACAAACCCCTGTAGATGAGAAGGTATAGGTTCCAACAGAACAAGCTGCACAGATTGGGCTAGGGTGGGTGATTTGGAGATTTTACCAAAATTGATCAGTAGAATGACCCTGCTGGTAATGTCATAGAAACGAAACCTTATTATGGGGTAAGCATTAAAGGACAATTTAATGACGTGTTTATGGAAGCCCAACGATGGTCTACTGGACTTGTCAGACAGTCAGAAATCATCGTCTTCATTTTTTTGGGGAGAGAGTGTTTAGCTTGAGATGTATTCCTAAAATTTACCCTGCAGAACCTTCCTCAACCCACCGTCACAGTGCAAAAGGTAAATGCTGGTTTTGTGTATGGAGGTTGCAATACAGTAGTCCTGTAAGAGAGCTGTAGGTTCATGCTTATGCAAAGTACTTACCTTATTCCTTGGTGCATATGTCCACTCTGATAGGGTGTAGGTGGGCCTGCAGCTCTCTTACATACAATACAGGATTACTGGTTCTTTATTTAGCTGATGATGAAAGCTTGAGGGACTTGCAACGCTAGGTCCCAGGTTCAAATCCCAGCCATAATACTATCTGCATGGAGTTTACATTGTGTGGGTTCCCTCCGGGTACTCCGGTTTCCTCCTGCATTCCAAAAACATGCAGTTAGGTTTATTGGCTTCCCTCTAAAATTGACCTTGGTCTGTGGTAATGACATATGACTATAGTAGAGACATTAGATTGTGAGCTCTTTTGAGGGACTGCTAGTGACATCACTATGGACTTTGTGCAGCCCTGTATAATATGTCAGTGCTATATGAAAAAAGTTATTGATAACAAATTATTTTTCTTTCACAAAAATAAGGCTCATGGCTGTCAACAAGCTAGTTATAAGGGCCCTTGAATATGGTACTATTACAACATTTCTGGGGATGGGGGGGTTCATGGTATCATTTAGAGAAAAAAAAATAATAGCCAACTGTTTGGTGGTAACTGCAAAGCCCCTGCCCATATTATTGTCACCAAAATTTCTAGGGGTAGAACAGTCAGCAGGACTTGTTGGGATATGTCCCAAGTGGAAAAAGCATGTTGTTTTTTTTGTAAAGCATAAAAGCAAACATAGATACTGCAGATAAAGGGAATTATCACATCCCTTAAAACTGAACCACAAAAAACAATGCCCCTAAAGGCAGCGTAACAAAGAAAGGATTTTTTTGTGACTACTAAAATCAGAATATTAAGTAATATAAAACAGCAACAGCTTTTGTTATTAAAACTTTTATTAAAGCTTTTATTAAAAATAGTAGGAGTACTGTGAACCATATAATAAATTTAAACATTGAAAACTTTTGGATCAGATTTCCTGTTTTGACAGGATGCATAACCCAACGCGTTTTGCAGATGTTCTTCTTCAGGTGATAGGTAGGTAAGAAAGTAAAGGCCACTGAATAAATTTAAATTTAAATATGAATATTATAATGTATTCAGAGCTCACATAAACATTTGAAATGTATAAATATATTAGAGTGTTACATTACTATTAGAAGTGCTGGTACAATATTCGGTGCAGACCAATACCAAGTAGCATCCACAAGTTATGGCTGGCGGGTATCAGAGCGGGGTAAATCAAGGGGTTACACAACATCTTGTCTAAGGTTCATAGAAGGAGGCACTTTTAGATGGGAAGCAAGCTAATAAAATGATATCATCATTAGGACAAAAATACCCCAGGATAACTGAAGGCAAAGTCTAGGATAAAATATTCAGTAGATGACTGATTGGGATTGGGTAACAATATGAAAAAGTTAAATTGAACTGGGTGTTATTAGGAGGTATAGCTGGTAGGTACAAAAAAAATAATTTGAATATCAATAAGGCTGTGGATGTTTTAGGTTACTATTCTGATGAATTAAGTAGCCACAAAAATCCTTGCTTGTGAGGGCATTCTTGATTTTTCTATTTTTATGTTTTACTAACAAAAATAAGACTAGATTAGGAGGAACAATCAAGTTTTCACCAGTGGAGGGGATCCTTGAGAAAAAGTGATTATCATAATGTCCAAATAAATACAGGAGGACCTAAAAGAAAAACATTAAACAAAGCAATTATGTCTAAAAGTTAAAATATACTCAGAAAAGCCTTTTTTTAATAGAAAAATTGCCATCTTCGAGACACTACTATCTTTGTAGGACTATATTGTCCTTTACTGTCCATTGCCAGGATTATCTTACCAGAGAAAGCTGGAAGAAGGAAAAGAAGACTTTCGTTAAAGTTTCATGAAGAAATATAAAGAAAATTTATGATCACACTACTTTCTAAAAAAAAGTTTTGAAGGCTGGCTGTCCAGCAATTTCACTCTACAGTAAAGGTGACATCCACATCATTTATTATTCGTTGTTATTACTTGGACTTGCTGTCTTCTAGGTCATGGAAATGGTAAATCTAACCTCCGGCTTTGTTCTTCTGGGATTCTCAGACTTTCACTACAACCATGCTGCTCTCTTCTCCACCATTCTGGGTATATACACCCTCACATGGACTGCTAACTTACTTTTACTGACTTCTATTAAAGTTTCTCCACACTTGCACACACCAATGTACTTCTTCTTAGGAAATTTGTCAGCAGTGGACATCTCTTTCTCTACGGTGACGGTTCCCAAGCTTCTGTCCTGCATTCTTTATGGAAGAACCTCAATCTCCTTCCTTGGTTGTTTCCTGCAGATGTTCTTCTTCTTGTTTTTTGGCACCACTGAAAGTTTTATTCTGGCAGCCATGGCTTTTGATCGATATTTGGCTATTTGTAACCCCTTACGTTACTCCTTGTTAATGAGTGATAAGGTTTTGGGCATGCTGACTAGTAACTGTTATCTTGCAGCTTCTCTACACTCATTATTGCACACTTATATGCTGTCACATTTGACGTATTGTAAGCACAGGCTGATCCCGCACTTCTTTTGTGATGTGACACCTCTCATCAAGTTGTCCTGCTCCAGTACTAAACTAGCTGAGCTCCTAATATACACCGAAGGTTCTATAGCTGGAAACATTCCATTCCTCTTCATTCTCATCTCCTATGTGCTCATTACGCGGGCTATAGTAAAAATGAAAAACAGCAGCAGAAGAAGCAAAGCCTTCTCCTCCTGTTCTTCTCATCTCATGGTGATATGTTTATTCTATGGTACTGACATTTTTATCTACTTCCGCCCTCCATCAGATTACTCCTCCCAGTATGATCGCCTTGTTAGCATGGCCTACACCATCATCACCCCAATGCTAAATCCTTTCATCTACAGCCTAAGGAACCAAGACGTGAAACAAGCTCTGAAGAAACTTAAAAAAAATGTTTCTCACAACTAATCAACTAAGCCTTCTGATCTTTCTGATAAATGAGATGAATCTGTGAACACATTGGGCTCAGTTCACAATACTTTCACAAAGAAAATTATCTTTACAGCCTTGAGACACTAAGTTTAAAATTTAATTGGTCTGGACTAGAAAAAAAAATCCTTCAAATAAGCAACCCCATACTGCATGTTTGTTCTGTGAATTAAGCCCATTCTACTATTCTTGCCCACCCCTACTTTACCTCCTCCATCATTTTCTGGACCATGAACATTTCAGGCATGCCAGCTGGACATCTGACTCAATACAAAGGTCTTCCAACACAAATAACATCTAGACGAGACCAATGATCTCTTTTCAACCAAGAGCTTCACGTCCTTAGGATTATATACTACACAATACACATATCTGATCTGCTGCTTGGGTTGATAGCTATCTCCTCCGCCAACGTTCTCAATATAGAATAAACTGAGATATATTGCTATCTTCTACCATCACAATGCCGGAAATGATGGCTCAAATATAGCTTAATTAACTAAAACTCTTCTTATATAACTTAAACTACCTAATCCCAGCAGTGGCTTAACTTCCATTGACCAACACCCTTCCCTCTTGCTCACCTGGGTTCATCATTAAGTCAAGGGCCCCTCTGCTCCTCTTCCCAGCAATGCTCAATTTCTTGAGTTCCCTTTCTCTAACAAGATTTGGCTTCCCCTGCTCTCTGCATATAACAGTTAATTAGCTTTCCCCTGCTCCCGGCAGTGCCTTATCTCCTACTCTGGGCTGTAAGTGGTCATCTGAAAGTCAGTTCCAAACATCAAATATAAAAGTACTTTTCTAAGGTTATATTTGAACTTTCCTCCGGCTAGTTTGGGGTTATATCCCCTTGGTTTTATATCTTAGTTTTATATATAAAATACTGTCCTCTCAAACTTTATTCATGCCCTTCATTTTTTTAAAGGTTTCATTGATACCCCTCCCTTATCCTGCTTTTTGTTGACACTCTACTAAAGCCTCTCCTGATATATTTTGTGCCTCACACGTTTGTTCACCATCTCTAGACGTATTCTTATCAACATCTTTCTGTAAGTAAGTTCTCCAGAGATGGATGATGTATTTTAAAGGGAGTGATCTAATGAAGTAGTCACCTTCAGCAGATGAATTTATTAATGGGTATAAACCAATAACTAGCGTGTCAAAAACTGCTCACATGGCCTAGTGGTAGAAGTAGAGCCAGCTCAATGAGGATTGGGGATACCTTTTAGCTCATATCCTGTGGAGGGAGACCTTTATGGGGGATGAGGAAGAGGGACAACTTTTAGCTTGTGCCTAGTGTCGGAAGACCTCTATGGGGGTTGATGAAGCGGGAAACCTTTTAGATCATGCCCGAGTGAAGGAGACGTCTATAGGGGATGACCAATGGGATACCATTTAGCCTTTGCTCAGTGGAGGAAGACCTCCATGGAGATTGGGGAAAAGGGACACCTTTTAGCTCATGCCAAGTGGAGAGGGACCTCTCTGGGGTTTGGGGAATAGTGACAACTTTTAGTTTGTGCCTAGTGGTGGGAGACCTTCATGGGAGTTGGGGAAGTTGGATACCTTTTAGCATGCCCAGTGGTCCTCTATGGTGGATGAATAATGTAATACCATTTAGCTTTTGCTCAGTGGAGGGAGACCTCTATGGGCGTTGGGGAAGAGGGACAATTTTTAGCTCATGCCCTCATTTTGTGGACCATAGAAATGAATAGATCAACCATTAATGGATAAATAGATGGTTTAGTGCAAAAGATTTCCAGTGCAAGTCCATCAAACTATTACGACTCCACAAGGCAAAGTGGTGGGCCCACTGTGTCACCCACCCTGTGGGTGGAGACGTGCACGGAGCGGAGGGTCTTAGCAGTAACTTTGTATTCTCCAGAGCCTCTAGAGGTGAGGATGTTGTGCGGCAAGCTACTGCCAGGTTGTGGCCCCCATGCCCGTAAAGGCAGGTGACTGCCAACAAGCAGGGACTGAAGCATAGTACAAAAGGGAAATCTGGGAGGGTAGTCAGACAAGTCAAAAGGTCAGGACTGGCAGGGAACAAGGATGGTCAGGAAACAGGCAAAAGGTCAGGATGGGCAGCAAGCAGGAGTAGTCAGGAACGAGCCGGGGTCAGTACACGGAGAATCAGGAACAATAGAGATAAACAACAGTAACCTAGAAGCAGAGCCAAAGAACTCCTTGTTCAGGCAACATCCTGTTGCCAGGTCATTTCCTTAAGAAGGGAAGATGGGCGTGGTCCAAAGTGAGCCGCAGACATCAATCCCACCAGCAGAGGGAGTGCTGCTGCTGGGATGGTCTCAGGTGTTATTTAGATGTTGGCTAGCAGAGGGAGCACGTCTGCGGAATACTCTGATTCTCTGAGGCAAGGGAGCAGCTGACTTGGAACAGGAAGTAAACAGAGTGTTGGATCCAGAGGCAGAGATGGTGCTGGCAGCAGGGGGCTGCAAGGAAGGTGAGCAAGAAGGAGGCACAGGTGAATATCTGTAACACAAACACTCAAAGCTGATTGTAATCTATTGAATGCTGCATATATATTTAAAACATAGGCCAGTGACATTTTTCAGTTTGTTTTACTTTTACATATCAAGCCACAAATTGTAATTTAATTTATTTTGTATATTCCACCATGCTCAAGCCAATAAGCAAGCTGGTGGTATTGTGATATAATATAATCTGATGCCATAGTACTAGAAAGACATCAACCATCATATCAACATATCTAATGCGGCATATTCATTCAAGCAATTGTTCTAAATGTTGCTGTAGTATAGTTATTGTGTCATAACCATCTAAGTGTTTTTGTGCATAATATTACATCCTTAGTGGGATAAATTGTAATGCAAACAACTCCTTATCATCACTTGAGCAATAAAGACTCCAGAGATAACAGCAAGCCCTCAGTTGTACTTTTGTTATATACTATAGACTAACATTTTGTTTTTTTTTGTTTTTTTTAACAAAGCTTCATGCTCCCATGTGGAAGGCCTGCATGAGTTCAATAGGAACTCCAATCCCAGAACATTGGTATTGGGTAATTTTACTTGGTGCTTTGTTGTATCTGGAATTATACTGTAAATGTGTGTCTATTTCTCAAAATCTGAATTTGGTGTTGTAGTAAAATCAGACATATCATAACATATATCATGGTTAGCTAGAAAATTAAAAGTAGACAGTTATATAGCAGGGATGTCCAACTCCAATCCCAAGGGCCAGGACCTGCAAATATTTTTAGTAATGCAGTAATGTAGTAACAAAGAGTCAGAAAATGTCTCTGGTTTTATAAAAATCCTGCTTTAATTGTGGCCCATGAGGTGTGAAGCTAGCTGACCATGTTATATGGTAAGTAATTGCAGTGTACGTATATACCATATTGAGAAAAGCTTAGCTATAGGGAAAAAAATACTACTGGTGAGAATCTCACAAACAGATAATACTTAATACAAAATGACAATAAAAATCTTCCATTCCATGTGTTTTTTCCTACACACAATATAGCTCCCTGTGCAGAAATGATGCCCCTCCGCCCTAAAAAAAGACTAATTTAACTAATCTATAAGGGTTGTTAGTTGTAACCTAAAAACTAACATTCACACGGCTAAACATAATTGTTGCTCTCAGTGGTATTTCTAAACAAGGTTTCAATGTATTGCTTTTACAATACCCTCTATTGGAAGGTAATACCTGATCACCCGGGCAGCGTAGTGGCTTAGGGGTTAGCAGCGCTAGGTCCCAGGTCGTGTCTGCGTGGGTTTCCTCCCACACATGCAGTGAGGTTAATTAGCTTCCCCCTAAAAATTGACCTTAGACTACATTAATGACATATGACTATGGTAGGGACATTAGTTTGTGAGCTACTTTGAGGGACAGTTAGTGACATGACTATGTACAGCACTGTGTGATATGATTGCACTATATAAATACTGTGTAATAATAATTAATAATAATAATCACCTGGACTGTGTGAGTTATACCCTGTCTTTGACAGAGCACCCTGCAGGGGGTGATGGGCTGGTAATCCTAGTAAATACTAGATTTTATGGTGGAAAGTGCTGACAGGTCACGGCCCCGGGGGTCACCCCACCAAAGGGCCGACCAGGGGAGAAAGTCTTCTGTGTGGAGTAAGCCAGAGAATCAAGCATAGTCAGGAAATGCCCCACAAGCAAGGCAGCATCAGTATTAAGATGGAGGGTCAGGGTAAGTGGCAAACAAGGAGATGTTGGGAACCATCAGGGAAAGTTGCATGGGCACCATCAGTAACCAGGCAGGTGGCCAGGGAACAGACACAGTGCCATGGAGACCAGCATGGGACCTCGACTGATGGGCTGCAGGGGACTGTTGCAGGATCCTCCAGGTAAGATGACAGCACTCATACTCCTACTCAAACTTCTAACACAAGCTATTTCCCTCCCAATCAGGAAACTGAAGATCACAAGGGGAGAAATAGGTTTTTATACACAGTATTTTGAAACACCTCAATTTCTGTTTTGTGTTCTTTGATGACAGCATTTTCGAATGGTCTAAGTCTTAAAAGTGATCCAAAACCCTAGAAAATTGTCCCTCCTAAAACCAAGAGTTCTTGTCTTTCCAGTAGGTATTTGTTACATGTTAAATTATGGTGAATGTCTATGTGTTATGGTCACCTGCTATTCATATTTTGCTGTATATGAACATCTTACAATTAAACAACTAACAACGAAGCTACACAAAAAAACATCTCAAACATACTACCAAGATGCAAACCTCCTCTCTCTAAACTCAGACTTATTACTTTACCGTTGCCTGTTCCTGGCCCATCCATTGTATGCTGCCTTGACTGACCTTTCGCCTGTGACCCCGACTGCTTGTGTCTTGCCCTGGTGTACCTCGCCTGGTGGACGGATTATCTGTGAATGTTCTCTTGCTCTGTATTCTAGACTTGTCTGTACTGGAATCTTGGTACTGCTTATCTGAGGGCAACTGGTCCTCTGCCAGCCCTTCCCCAGACACCATCCCTGGTGCATGTCCTGGGGGCAACCGTGTGCTGGGAAACGCAACCAGTCTTCCGAGGCTAAAGACTTGCTATAGGTGAAGAGTGTGGTGTTAGATTGGGGGACCGGTGTATGGGGAGTATTGTTGCTGGACCAGGACCTTACAGCCAGTCTTTAGATGGAGTGGTTGCATTTTTTTTCAAGCTAATATCCATTGAACCTGCCAAACACACAGTGTTGTTATTACTTTCTGTTATCTGTAAACTCACTATCCCGTCAATGGAGATTAACACGAATAGACATAGTTATGTTCCAGCCATGTCTAGGTCTTCACTCATTGTCCACCATGTTTTTCTTCCCAGAAAATGCAGCTGTTGACTCCACCCGTGTCTCTGTCCTTTGTCCATCTTGTTCCTCCTCCCATGAAGCTACATTGCTTCCTCCACTTACTTGCCTTTGGATGTTGTCCATTCTGTGTCACCACTGGTTGTTATCACCTCTATTGTCTAAGATGACCAACGTCTGATTTTGTCCTGTCAGGACTGGATCAAAATTATTTGAAGAAGGGGGATTCCCCAGATATATCAGAATTATTTTACATTGACACATCCCTAAGAATTACCAATATGTAGCAGATGTCAATAAATAACACCCTGTACTTGTCTCAGCAAGAAAAAGCTTTATAAAGAAAAGATTTATAAAAATTCACACTTAAACCTTAATAACATACATACTGTAGGAGGTACACTTTAAACTGTTGAACAAGCACCCAAAACGAAAACAGCCTGTCAGTCACAACCCCCGACACATTTTGTGGGTAAACTCGCTTCTTCAGGGGATAAGTAACAAGCTTGCAACATCTGGTTAATGCCCATTCACAATATGTTATAAAGAACGCCAAAAAACATTGGACCAAAACGCTAGGCATCATCTGAGGAGTAGGCAAGATCCTGGATCAGCATTACGTGCAGGACCAAGCTTACTAAGTCTGTAGGAAAAAAGGGTACACATCAAAGCGGAAAGGGAAGAAGAAAGAGGGTCCATATGGAAGGTCAACAGAGTCTGCTCTGCAGATGAGCCTCCTATACAAATAAATGTGCCCCCATAATATTATGTACTTTGGGGAACCCTTGAAAAAATTTTCAGATCTCAGAAAACCCCTTCTATAATTTCTATATCCGCAGTACATTGGCATGGTGGCCATTGAGAAGAATTCCTCATTGGGAAGAAGTCACCATTACAGATAGCCAAAAACATTATTACTGCCAGCGGTCCAGAGAGGTCCAAACTGCTCATGGCTCAAGGAACCCCTAGCAACTGGGTTTCTGTAAACTATGGTTCTATGTAATATGTAAAATTATAAAAAATAATTTGTATATAAAATTAAAGTGTATACAAATAAACTATTGAACATTATAATGAATAAAAATACCAGAAATTTAGAAAACTATCTGTATTTTTAGCAGTCATTATCATTTTTCTTGTTAAACGCAAGAGAATTCTGAAAATGTAATTAAAATTGCAGCATTCCCTGGTGATACTGTGTTCTCTGCAAGATAAAGAAGTCGTTCTTTATAAATGGAGAGCTGCATGTCTGGCAAATCTCTGCCTTTTATGTTTCTAGATAAGGTAAGTCATGGTGTACATGGAATCCTTTCCACATAACGGGTTTCCGATGTTGATGAGCAGATTGAGGCTTCTTACATCAACACCACTGGGACATGAATTAGATGACATGGGATGAAAATGTATAGAATTATTGAAGGAGAAATTGATGGCATGCTTATGAAAACCCTATTAAAATAATAAATCACCATTAGGGATCAAAAGATTTTCTGAACTGAAAAAAAATGCCAAGGATAATAAAAAAAGCTTTAGAAGACTAATTGCCCCAGGCTCAAATTTTTACATGGGTAGATGTTATTAAAAAATAATTTACACAATTTATTTTTATGGGTAACACACCAAAAGCAAACATAAAACTTACACTGCTTGAGTCTATAAATAAAATACAGTCATGGGAAAAATAAACTACACCCTATTACATTTCTAAGGTTTTGCATATCAGGACAAACTAAAAAAAAATATTCCTTAGCAGGTTCTAAAACTATTTATATCTCACCTTAAAACAACACCCAACAGATCCCAATATGTTATTATTTATTAAACAAAAATGAACCAAAATGTGGAAGCTATGTGTGAAAAACTAAGTACACTCCATGACCCAATAGTTTGTAGAGGTTCCTTTAGCAGAAATAACTTGAAGTCATCATTTTCTGGATGACTATCAGTCTCACATTGTTATAGAAGAATTTTGGCCAATTCTTCTTTACAATATCAGTTCAGTTCAATAAGATTGCAAGCATTCGTCTATGCACAGCTCCCCAAGCTGCCACAGCATTTCGATCAGGTTGAGATCTGGACTTTTACTAGACCATTGCAACACCTTGATTCTTTTCTTTATTTTGATAAGTAAAAGCTTAAAATTGAAGGATAGTGTATTTTTTCTTATGTACAGTGATTGCTGCAGTAATCCAATAAGAAAAAAAATTAAAATTGAATGGCAAAAATTAAAACTGAATGGCAAACTCCGGAAAATCTAGAAGCATATTTCATTATAATTTTATTTTCATTAAATTTTTTTTATATGCATTTTTAGTTGTGATTTATCTAACCTTAATTGACTTTATTTTTACTAAATTGTCAAAAATTGTGTAAGAAATAAATCTCAGTTTCACGGTATGGTTTCAGTGGAGCACAGAGGTCACTGGAAAAGAGGAGGTCATTGGAATATGAGGTATATGGACCAGGGGGTCATGGGAGCAGAAAGGCTGAAAACAAAGGGGTAATGAAGCATTCAAGGGGGGTACTGGACTTTATAGGTTCACTAAAACACATAAGGTTTTTGTAGCGTAAAACTTTACTGAAGCTTGGAATACAGGCTCGGTATACATGTAATGACACCTTGGGGGACACTGATAGATGAAAAAGGAAGAAGGCAATGGTGCTCCCTGAGAGGTTTTTTGTTGTATGGCAAAGATTAGGCAAATTTTGGTAAAATTACAATTTTTTACAAGTTTTGAATCAAAAAGCTATGGGGTAATAAAAATTTGAATTGAATCCGAGCACTTGCACCCCAACTACTCAAATCAGTTCTCTATGATCATTATTTTCTCATTATTTGAGTTTTTACTGACTAGTATGTGCTAATGAATTGGTGTAAAGCAACTGTGAAAACAGCTACAGAATTTTTCGGCCCATTGTAGTACATAATGAAGGATAGATACTCTACGTAGGATATGGTTGTAGACACTTGACCGTCACACCTATTATATAAAGTAAAGTACATAGACACTTTTCCAGATTATTTACTTCTGGTTCTGGTTCTACTTCTGCTTCTGGTAATTCTACAGCATAAAAAGACATTATAGACAATTTTGCTCTTTCAGCCTTGTGGTCACAGTTTGGTGAAGAGCCATTTCTGTTCCAGCAAGCCTGTGCCTCTGTATACAAAGCCAGCTCCATAAAGACATGGGGTCATCAGTTTGGTGTGGAGGAACGTGAGTGTCCTACAAACCTCAACTCCACTAGACACATTTCTGATAAATTGGAATGCAGAGCCAGGTCTTCTCACCTAACATCAATACCTGGCCTCCAAATAACCACAAATGTCCACAGACACAACCCCAAACCTTGTAGAGGCTGTTTATAGCTGCAAAGCTGGAATCTCTCCATGGAAATACTCATGATTTTTCCATTGGGATGTCCAGTAAACTCAGGTGAGACGGTTAGGTATCTTCTCTACCATTAACAGTATCTGACCTCGCAAATATTCTTTTAGCTAAGTGGGCACAAAATTCCTCAGACACAGTTTAATCCAGGGGTCGGCAAAGTTTTATGGCCACTAGGCCATTTATGGGGTGGGCAGGTGCACACTAGGCTGGACCCACCCTAATGGCTCTGCCCACCACCAGGGAATGCCCCCTGAAGTGAAATCCCTCTCCTCCGTATGCATTGTGGAGGAGAAAGGATTTACCTTCAGGGAGCTTTCCCTATTTACCGTGGCGGCGTAATTAGGAACGCCAGCCACAGTAAATAGGGAAGCAACTGCAAGGGAGTGGCTCCGACTCTGGTAGTTCCTAACGTCCCCTGGCTGATCTGCTGAAGGTTGCTAGCCTGCATTAGGCCAGATAGGCCAGGGGGCGTTAGGCCGGAACCAACTACGGGCTAGGCCAGGCCGTATCTGGCCTAAAGGCCAGAGTTTGCAGACCCCTGGTCTAAAAAGTTTATGACAGCTGTTAAAGCTGCAAAGGATGAGGTGAGGGAGGTGAGAGGTCATGCTACATAGAAATGCTCTTGCAATTGTGATTTCCACAAACTTTGGAGCATATATTATATATGAAATAAATAGAGGAACATAGAAAACTGCAAATGAAAAAAAGATTACATAATTTATCATCACCTTTATCCTGTTTGGTATGTTGTATTAAGCTTGTGAACTTATTATTATTATTATGAAACCGGATTCTTATAGCGCCAACATATTATGCAGCACTGTACATAGGGTAGCAAATGACAGACACAGACAGTGACACAGGAGGAGGAGAGGACCCTGCCCCGAAGAGCTTACAATCTAAGAGGTGGAGGAAGCCTCACACAATAGGAGGGGAAATATGGAATAATGGATAAGTAGTAAGGGTTTAGGAGACAGAAGAAGATGGGTAGGTAAGTTTGAAAAGGTTTTGAGTGCTTTTTTAAAAGAGCAGAAAGTAGGAGCAAGCTGAATGGGAAGTGAAAGACTACTCCAGAAAGTCGGGGCAGCTCTAGAAAAGTCTTGGAACCATGCCTGTGATGAGGTTATGAGTGAGGAAGTCATTAGTAGGTCATTGGAGGAGTGAAGAGAGTGGCTAGGGGGTATTTTTCTATTTTTTTTTTCAGGTCAGAAAGATAAGTGGGACAAGAACTGTGGAGGGACATTGCAAGTTACTTTAAATTAGATCTATTAGATATTTCTAACCCAGATCGGCAATCCTTTAGTATCTCGGTTGATGATCCCCTGAAGCTAGGATATTACATGATAAAATATTACATGTGGAATGTTAAAAATAATTTGCATTAATGTTCATTGATTTCAGCATTGATGCAACAGAGCCATCTACATATTTATGAACACATGGAATCTGGCTGTCAACTGATATTTTGTAGTGAAGGTGACCGTCAGGTTTCTTGCATTATTCGATAATTTACTTTGCTAAGTGAACTGTCTAAATTCTTTATTAAATAAACCCCATGTTCTTTTGAGGTTTCAGGACTTCCCATTTTCGTTGCTTAGGGTAATACAGCTCATCCACACTATAAGGTCAATAAATAAATTAGGATTTTTGGTGAACGTTTGGTAAAAGGTGGGTGTATTTGTATACATTTGTTACTACATTATTTGTATGTGATATTACTTGGTTTACTCTGTATTTTATACTACTAAACTGAATTTCTAAGCATGCTCATCTTACTATAGTTTAATGTTTAGTACATTGCTGCTCTATTTTTATCAAGAAAGATAATCATTGTATGTTCTCTAATAATTGTAGGTGCTGATATGCTATGTTAGGATTTTTCCTATATTATGGGTTTGTTTTGGTGAATATCTTGTAGAAAAGCTGTTTATGTATCCATTCTGGAGATTCTTAGATTGTCATGTAGCACTTAGAGGCATTTAGCCCCTCTCTATGGGGAAAGGTCTGGGGTTTTGAAGGACATCTGAGTGATATTTGAAGGACATTGAAGTGATATGATGTATTAAGATGACATAATTGATGTTCCTTGTACATTTCCAGTAATTACAGGCAATTGTTAGGTAAATTGCTTAATAAATAAAGATGTTAATGGTAACAGTAAAGAATTTATTCCTAAATGTGTCCCATTTTAATGAACAAGGTCCATGCAAATTGATTTTTTATACTTTGTAAGCTTCTCTAAACTTTTGTGAGCAGAGTTTTTTGGTTTTCTTATTAATATAAAGTATTTTTTCATTGTATTTCTCTTTGATGTGCTGAATCTATATGCTCTGTGCTTTATGTGGTCAGATTTTTCTTTCATCCGGCCTTGTAGAGAATGAAAATGGTAAATCTAACCTCCGGCTTTGTTCTTCTGGGCTTCTCCGACCTTCACTACAACCATGCTGCTCTCTTCTCCACCATTCTGGTTATATACACCCTCACATGGATTGCTAACTTACTTTTACTGACTTCTATTAAAATTTCCCCACAGTTGCACACACCAATGTACTTTTTCTTAGGGAACCTGTCAGTAGTGGACATCTCTTTCTCTACAGTGACGGTTCCCAAGCTTCTGTCCAGCATTCTGCATGGAAGAACCTCAATCTCCTTCCTTGGCTGTTTCCTTCAGATGTTCTTTTTTGTGTTTCTGGGCACTACTGAGATTTTTCTGTTGTCCGTCATGGCTTTTGATCGATATTTGGCCATTTGTATCCCCTTAAGCTATGTATTGCTAATGAATAATAGGGTTAAGGACATTTTGGTTATTACCAGTTGGGTAGCAGCTGCTCTCCATTCATTATTGCATACTTATATTCTGTCGCATTTAACCTACTGTGAGGACAAATTGATCCCCCACTTCTTCTGTGACGTGACACCCCTTGTCAAACTGTCCTGTTCCAGTACTGCACTAGCTGAGCTCCTCATATTCACGGAAGGCTCTACAGTTGTTTTTATTCCATTTCTGTTCATTCTCATCTCCTATGTCCTCATTGGATGGGCTATAATGAAAATGAAGACCAGCAGCAACCGAAGCAAAGCCTTCTCCTCCTGTTCTTCCCATCTTATGGTGATTTGCTTGTTCTATGGTACTGACATCTCCATCTACTTCCGTCCAACCTCAGATTACTCCTCCAAGTATGATCGCATTGTTAGCATGGCCTACACCATTATTATACCTATGTTGAATCCTTTTATTTACAGCCTAAGGAACCAAAACGTGAAACAAACTCTAAAGAAAGTTATTGTGCCAAGGTTTTCTCAAAGCAAAACTAAGGGACCTTCTTCCCAAGTCCCAAGATGAATTTTACACAATTAGTCATTGTTTAATATCCCAGAACAACTTTTAACAATTTACATTTTTAATTATTTTAATTCATTATAACTGCTTTCTCTTTTCTTTTCTAGAGAATTATGTATATAGTAATAATTCATGACAGTATATAAAAATATACATCAGATAGAGAATGACAGATATCATACAAACAAAAAAAACATGAATGTACTGATCTGGCCATTCTTAAAGAGAAAACACAATTATTGAGATACAAAACAACAAAAAAGTAAACTAAGCTTAGTGAGAAACATGTCTCCTAATCAGGGCCGTAAAAGTGGCTCCACCTAATCAATTGCAAACATGTGAGTTATGATGGGGCTGAGTTATGAAGTTCTCCAAGACTGGAGGAAATAAACTTTGAAGGGAGAACTTGGGTGATCCAGCAAACCTGGAATTAATTTCCATCAGTTGGCAAACATAGGACCAGATCCATTCTAGGGAGACCATGATAGTTTATCTTCTCCAGTCTTGAAGAGCTTTAATAAGGGGGCTGAATGTGTAGTAGGTAAAAGCTTGAGAAGAGTAAAAGAGATGAATCCAGAAACAGAAACAGTGGAAAGGGATGAAGAAGGGAAAAAAGAAAACAGGCAAACAAAAGTTTAAGTAGACGTCTGAGAGGATAAAAGAAGAGGAATTTACACTGACTTGGGAAAGGGAAGGAAGAGGGCCACGGTGTCCAAGCCTGAGCAGAGAAAAAAGAGGTCTCAGTCCAAAAGGGCCAATTATTGTTGTGCAGTGTGGTGGTGTCAGTTTAAGGGAGATTAATGGTGTTATTATAGTGCATTGAGGTAGTGTAATGGTTTTACGTTGCCCAATTCTACACTTTTGTTATATATTCATATATATGGTATAAGGAGGTTGTCAGACCTTCTATTTTCATAATGCTAGAGGTGAATTGTGACCGAGGACTTTGTCAAATGCTCCTTAAAACAAAGCAGGAATAAGATATTATCATCTTGCAAAAGTAGCCCCAACACCTTAAGTATGACTTCTTACTATTGTCCAGAGGATTCCATGTTTTTAGCACTTCCAAAAGACATAAAACATGAATCCAGAATATTTCCTAATACGTCAACAAATCTCCAGGATCTGGGTCTTAAACCTGTGAAAGATAGAAGGGACAGAAAATTGGAGTGAAAAGTTGGCTTTAAAACCACCAGTATGTGGGCATTACCCATATAAACAGCTCTTTTCCAATAAATGTTCTCTTACATACCTACATATAGGAGCACAGGTCACTCCGCCAAGTCATAAAGCACCAAAGCTGCCTAATTCATTTCAAATTTTTTTTAGCTTTTTTTGGTCCTGTGTTTTTCCTCCAAAGATCTTTCACTTCCTTTTCACTTCTCAAGGATCTAGTGGACAATAGCTGATGGAGCTCAGTACTGTATACCTGTGACCATCATATGTCTATTTGAAGTAGACCAATCACTGAGACATTAGGCATGATTTGTTAAAGACTGGAGAGGATAGACTATCATGGAAAAACCTAGGTAATCCAGCAAACCTGGAATGAATCCAGGACTGAAAACATTCCTAAATAATAGCAAATTAATTTCAGGCTTGATGGATCACCCAGGTTCTCCTGTGATAGTATATTATCTCCAGTCTAGGTCCTTTATGTGGGGTGGCATTATTTAACTAGTCCCAGAAAAATGCTGGTTGACTTTTTGATCATGTGCCTTTAATAATCTTGAATTCATGAATCCAGAATAATGATTTTAGGAAACCCATTCCATGTTTGTTGGATCACCCCATGAAAGATCTCCTATGATGGTGTATCTTCTCCAGTTTTGGAAAGCTTTAATAAATGAGACCCAATGTGCAAATCCTATGATGGATCAAGTAAATATCTGCAGATATTGATTATAACAGAAATTCTGTTTGTGTGATGCCAATGTTGATGTTCTTTTGAAAGTACCTGGTGCCTTGATATTATCCCAGTTTCATGCCTTCAGTGGAATAGGGTACAATTCTGACTTCATTATGACTTTATGGTGTTCCAAGTCAATGATTCGGCCACAATTCAGGCCACACACAAACAGAGCAGTCAGACAACCTGCATTCTCAAAAATGACTAAGCAATGGCAGCCACCATATATCCCTCACAAAGAGTATCCATTAAACAGTGTCCGTTACTTCTCTATCCATAGGGTGTAACTGAGGTACAGTGGTTTGAGAACTGTGGTAGGTATAGGATATTACTTGTTGTATGTACAGGTAGTTAGGTGACTGTATTGTTTTAAGTTTGGGTAAATTCCCTGTACTAACAAAATTAGGATATTAAAAATGCAGCTTTTATGACTCCTTGGGACCCCTTTATTAGCCTTTACAAGTTATACAGCCTTAAGTTTGGGTGAAGGGATCTTGGAATCTTGAGCTTGGATCTTCAAATACCTAGGATAGTCAATAAAGTGTATTGACTAAACTCCAACATTTCTTCACTTATGGGAATATTCTGCAAAGGGTAAAGGAGAAATAAGTTGTTCTCTGAATTTGAATAGACTTGGTGGTTTTCCAAGGGGGCAATAAATGTGGTTACCTGTTTTAAAGGAAACATTGGTCCAAAATCTGGTTCTCCTAGGATGGACCTCAAAGAGTCCCAGAGACCCACCATGGGAGTATTGGGTTAGTGACCTTAGGAGACTTTGTGGAGTTAATGGATTGGGCCTCAGAAACGTCATTGAAATGTAGTAAATGGAGATGTGTAATGCTACCTGACCATCATGTCTATGTGAGCTTATTTGGACATTCCATTCCAAAATTATGGAAATAATATGAATTTACACCTCCAGTGGCTGGAGTAGCTCTTCTACAAAAGCCTTTATACAAAATTTTGGACAGTGTTTATTTGCATTTGTGCCCACTCATTGGAAAGAGCATTTTTTTATGGTCAGGTACAAATATTGGATTAGAAAACCTGATTCACAACACTGTTCCAGATCTGATGAGGTCAAACCTGACCATCAAGTCAACGTGAGCTGGTTGGGCATCTCATTTCATTGGTCTAATAATGAATCCACCCTCCCATGCCTGTACTATAACAGCTTCTATTCTTCTGTAAAGGCTTTAAACACAATACAGAGAGTGTTTATGAGAATGTGGACCTAAGTAGAGCATGAGCATTTGCTAAGGTCCGGTACTGATTCTGGATGAGAAAACCTGGCTCACAATCAAGGTTGCAAATCATCCCAAAAATGTGGTTGGGGTCAGATATTTGTGCAGGACAATTGGCTTCCGCCACACCAAAGTCCGCATTTCAAGCCTTTATATAGCTGTCCTGGCCAGAGGGACCAGGTCCAGCCAGTAGAATAAATAGGCCTGTCCCAAAAATATTACCAGAAGGCTTCCTACAATGTATTTTTTTCAAGCATACATGTTACAGTAGTCTTCATTGAAAACACCAGAACAAGGAAAGACATAGGGATGAGCCAGTGTGCCACTGCAAAAGGGCCCCGGACCCTCCTCAGTCAACAGAGACTCCAAGTCAATTCTTCAAAGGGGCCCTACTGTTGGCTACATCCACCACTGACCTGAACACAATCATTTGGAGGGATGATCACATCATTTTAGTCTTGTAGAATTTCTGTCAAATATTTGCAGCCTAAATCAGGGGTACTCAGTCCTTAAAGACCAAGACCCTTACACTTTTTTTTTACTATTACTAATGTGTGGTTTACGAAGACTGAGAAAACAAATGAAGCCCTGGCTTAATTCTTTGTTTTACTCAAAATAGTTTTACTTTTCTCAAGAAAAAAAATAAACTTTAAAAAACTTTGAGAAATGAGATCATCTTATTTTTAGTATTCACGGTTATACCAATTCTCCTTGGTAAAGACAATTAGACAAAGACAATTCCTAAACATTAATATGAAATCCAACATTCCCCGGTGACATCCAGTTCTCTGTAAGAAATGAAGCCATGTATTATATATTGAGGGCTATTTATGACTGGTGAATCTTTGTCCTGTTTTAGGATCTGGTGAGTGAAACAGGACATCCAATACTGATATATTCATTATTTAGGAGTATTGAAGGAGTGGTGAAGATATACATATATTTAGTGAGTCTAACTTTATAAACTTATTGGTAAAGTGGCAACACCGGTATGATAAATGGGTTAAATATGTATACAATAAATACAGAATTGTGTTATGGTCCATTTATAGAATGATGGTCTGCTGATTCCCTGAACAATGACAAGCTCCTTACAATGAGTGATCAAGAGATTTTTTATTCCCCAAAATGGTACATTTCTGTAGGCATTCCTCACGTTTGAACATTTTGTGTATTTAGACTTGCAGCTCTCCCTATTCTATACAATGTTTTTTTTTTCTCCCAAATCAACTTCTTATTGAAACTGCAAACATTTTGAAGGAATAATACCAACTGACCCGGGTGAAAAACTTCATAGAACTGTGCGTTATTGACTTGTGTGTCCCCAGTTCTCATGTTACCAGTTCTTTTGTTAATCTAAGCAAAGTCCTTAGTATGACCCATATTTTCCATTATCTATTGTGCGTGTTCGCTGTTGGACTGTCCATCAGGAAGCAGAATTGTGTAACAATGTAGTAGAAAAAAAGAAAGAAAACTAGAAGAGTTTTTTTGAAGATTGATATTTTAGTGGACTTATTATTATTATTATGTGTTTATAGGGCAATTTCGTAAAGTTTGTGGTGATTGAAGAGTGATGTATAATAGTTTTTGACCCTCTGTTCATAAATCTTTTTGTTCACACACAAACATTTAGTGCAAAAGATCTTTACCTTCTCTTGATTTCTTCTTTTTTTCTCCTTTTATACTATTTGTATTATTCTTTTTCATTATTATTATATTTATTATTATACTGTATTTGTAATATGGCAATATTAAATAGGGATTGAAAATAACAGGCATATGTAAACAATGACACAGGAGGAGAAAGGGACCCTGTCTGAAAGAGCTTACAATTTAGGATTTCTGTGTTCTGTGATACTCTATATAATTTTATACAGCTTTGTAATTCTTAATAAAAATTGTATTAGGCATACCATTATTATTAGGCACCTGGATTCATTTTGCATTCACTATTGCTTCTTTTTTCATAGATACCCTCTAAGTGTTTTATTGTATTTTGCTGACTATGCCAAATAAATGAATATGCACAGCTCTTCATAGGAGCAGTCAGAATGTCCGGAGGTTGCTGCCGGTCACCAGCCATTTTTCTGGAAGACATTGGAAGTGCCTGAATTTTAGGTTAATCAGCAGGTTGTGGCTACAGGTTCATTATAACATCACTGTGACACTGTGAGAAAAGTAAATAAGTGAAATGGTTTACTAAAGGAAATGCTTCTGGACAATTATTTAGATTGTTGCAGAAAAGACTTATATATAAGACTGTATATAAATAAATTAACCTGATCTTATTGTTGTTCCTCCACTGTGTCCATTTCCAGGCTCATCGCGAAGGCAAATGTGCAAACAGATTAAGAGAATTTGGTATTAACGTTTAAATCATCACTAAGTATATATTTTTGTATCACTTTTGATGGATAGATATAATTTAACCTCCCATTTTGTTCTTCTGTGCTTCTCAGACCTTCACCACAACCATGCTGCTCTCTTCTCCACCATTCTGGTTATATATACCCTCACGTGGATTGCTAACTTACTTTTAATAAGTTCCATTAAACTTTCTCCGCAGTTGCACACACCAATGTATTTTTTCTTAGGGAACCTGTCAGTAGTGGACATCTTTTTCTCTACAGTGACGATTCCCAAGCTTCTGTCCTGCATTCTTTATGGAAGAGCCTCAATCTCCTTCCTTGGTTGTTTCCTGCAGATGTTCTTCTTCCTTTTTCTAGGGAGCATTGAAAGTCTTCTTCTATCAGTCATGGCTTTTGATCGGTATTTGGCTATATGTTTCCCGTTACACTACACATTGTCAATGAATGATAAGGTTATGTTCATACTGATTAGTAGTTGCTGGTTTGTGGGAGCTCCACATTCATTACTGCACACGTATAATGTATCACAATTATCCTACTGTGAGGACAGATTGATCCCTCATTTCTTCTGTGATATGACACCTCTCATTAAACTGTCCTGCTCCAGTACTACATTTGTTGAGCTCGTTATATACATTGAAGGTTCTATAATTGTTATTATCCAGTTTCTATGTGTACTCATCTCCTATGTGCTCATTGGAAGGGCTATCGTAAAAATGAAGACCAGAAGCAGCCGTAGCAAAGCCTTCTCCTCCTGTTCTTCTCATCTCATGGTGATTTGCCTTTTCTATGGTACCATCATCTTCATTTACTTTCGCCCACCTTCAAACTACTCTTCCCAGTATGACCGCATAGTTAGCATGGCCTATACCATCATTACACCAATGCTGAATGCTTTTATTTACAGCCTAAGGAACCAAGATGTGAAACAAGCTTTAAAGAAAATTATCATACAATGCTTTCCAATTTATTGAGTTGGATTTGGGATCTCCTTGTGACATCTCCGCTCTACCATCTGGGCCTCCATATCTTTTTTAGTACCTGACATCTAAGAATATCATACCTTCCACATTTCTGAGACCAGAAAGAAGAAGGACACATCTAATGGTATTGTCTACAACTGAAAACTCAGTAAAGGACACTTTACTCCGCAAAAGCTTTTGGACAGATGATAGATCAGGTTAACCGCCAAGACAGAAATGTTTCTTTGCAGATCTAATTTACTATGTTGAGCACTATAACCCCACATTTTTATCATTTTTATATGCTGGTAATTATTGGTTTTGTTTGCCAGTTTTTCATTTTGAATGATACATTTCCATACTTGAGTTCAGGAATACATCTACTGATGAAATAAAATGACCGTGGTCAATAAGGCAACTGCTGTGCTGTGACTATGACAGAAACTGTTACTGGACACAGTTCCTTTCTGGCCTTTATAGGAGCAGTCAGAATCAGGGCCGGATTTCCCACAAAACCACCTAGACTATGGCCTAGGGCCACATGACCACTAGGGGCACTATTACAACATCTCTTTTTGGAACTGAACCCCTCTACTTTACTCTCTCTCCCTCCTCTCTGTATTCCCTTCCTTCCTTTCCTTCACCCTCCCTCCTTCTCTGTCTCCTTTTCCCCTTTTTTCCTCTCCTTGTCTCTTTCTCACTTCTTGCTCTCTCTTTCTCCTATATCCCTCCCCCATTTCTCTAATCTCTTTTCTCTTATCCTCTCTTCGTTCCTCTCTCCTGCTTTCTCCCCTCTCCTACTTTCCCTCCATTCTTCTTCTTCTCTCTCTCCTCCATTCACACTGCCCTATCCCTCTTTCTTCCTCTTTCTTGTTCTTGTGGACGTGCGTCCATGGTGTGCTAGCTGACCTAGGGGAGCAAAAAGTTTAAATCTAACCCAGATCAGAATAAGCAGAGTTTGCAGACATTACTTGGGTGATTGAAAGCCCCAAAGAAACATGGCTGCCAAGTCTTGGCCTCTAGAAAAAAATGTTTTCCTAACAAAGATGCAATTAGCTTTTAGTGACTTCATTACTCTCCTTTGGGAAGATGTTTTCTATATTTAGTAGAGGTAAGTGAGACAAGGAACCTCCATTTTGAATTGTATCTATTTGGATGGCCAGTCCAACCTAAGTCTTTGAAATGACTATTTTTGAGAAAAACAAATGACTAGAAATGGCTTCCTTAGCGTATTTCAGCAACCTTGGACAACATCGGCAGGTCGAATTCATTTTTTAGATAGGACCGGACTGTTTCTATTGTAAAAAAAAAAAAGAGAGGCAAATATCTGTGCAATATTAGGAAAAAATGACTGTGTATACCTGGGACAGTGATTTTGTTTGGCTATCAATCGAAAATTTAAATCATTGTTGTGTAGAAATGTATCTGTTCTCTGGTATTGTGACTGTAAATAAGCGAAAACAGCACAGACATGCTGAAAGATCATTAGAATGGCTTCCTTATCCAATTTCAACAATCATAGAGAGCGAACAGAATCCATATATCAATTAGGTTAACCTCGAATTATAAACAATTTTTTTGTTGATAAACTTTAACCACCTGAGCGTTACACTGAGGTCTAGATTTCTGTACCAAAAGCGTTACAGGTTTTCATGAATTTTTTTTTTTTTAAATTGTAGACCTGTAACTTACAGAAATATGTCCGAATAGGGTTCTAGTAGATATAATGAATATAAAAAATGTTTGAAACACACAATCATGTAAAAAAAAAAAATTACTTTTAATAAAATTAAAGGAAAAACACAAAAATCACCTTAAACAAGAATACATAAATAAATGAAAAATACTGAAAATGTGATAATTCGGTATACTGTATAGTAATATATTTTTCTAAATCGCCTCCCTAGTGTCCAACGTCACATACCTATAGACAAAACCACATAAATATATTTTCTATTATTTTGGATTGGATTGGATACAGGACTTTGTATTCAATCCAATACAAAATGAGAACAAAATTCAAACTCTCATTATGTATTGGATTGAATACAAACTCCTGTATCCAATCCAATTCAAAATACATACTTTGTATTTTTTTTAATTATTTTGTATTGGATTGGATACAGGAGTTTGTATTCAATCCAATACAAAATGAATGAATGAGTTTGAATTTGAATTTCCCGCACACGCGCCGACGTCATCACGCACGCACAAGAAGCCGGTCGGCTTTTTTTTTCTCCGCCGGCCGGCTTCTTGTGTTAGAAGCACCCGACGCTGGACGGAGAACGACGTGGGACGATCAGCGGGACCAGGTAAGTGAGATTTTATTATAGACGAAAAAGTACGGGGTTATCGATAGTTGCAAATATTTTTTGCACGGAAAAGTACGGGGTTAGCGGTTGGGAGGTTAAAGGCCAAATCAGCAGATTCTTCAAACACCGTTTGAAAATTCTAAAACTTGCTTTATTCTGAATCACATTTTAAAATTCTTTACAAGAAGTTAAATAAAAAAAACATTATTGGTACCACTTAGATCTCTTTCTAGAAACTCTCTTATACAACATATTCCAAAGAGCATAAAACATACCCCTCATTTATAAAATATAAAACATAGCTTTAACAGGCTTACTCATGTTTTACGAGTGTGGTTTCAATTATTCCAATTGTCACATATGCTGCCTTCAGGGCGGACAATTGGATAACTATAGGAGAAATTAATTGAAACAACACCCTAAAACGGGAGTAAGCCTGTTAATAAAGCTGTGTTTTATATTTTATAAATAAGGGGTATTTTTTATGCTCTTTTTTGAGGAGTTAATTAACAGTTCAATCTTTTTAAAATACCCAGGGCTTGACCTATTGATTGAACCTTACCTGGAAAGTTAATTCATATACTTAAGGCATTTACAAAGGTGGCAAGTAATCAAGGGTTGACACGTTGGGCTGAAGAAGATACACTTTCATCAGTGAAGCTGGGTGATCCAGCAAACCTGGAGAGGATTTCCTAAAAGTCATTTGCTATGTGTTTGCAAATACTTGCAATTCTGGACCAGATCCATTTCAGGTTTGCTGGATCACCCAGCTTCATTGATGAAAGTGTATCCTCTCCAGCTTCGGAGAGCTTTAATAAATCAGGGCCATTAAATCTCAGCGCAAAAGTTTTGATTTTTATGGTTGAACCATGGTTTTTAATTCATTATACTAATATGAAGCACATTCACAGTTGATAAATTGATAATAATTTAATTTATGATACCTACTACTATTAATTTAATGAACGTTTTTAGATTAATAACATTGGTCAACAAACATTTTCTTGCCAAGCAGATTAAAGTCATTTTAGGTTATGTTTGATGCACAGATTCCAAATATGATATTGGTTTTGTTAGATTGGCTCTAGTTTTTGACATAACGACCTCAATAATAACCCCATAAAAAAACTAATAAAACATGAAAATTAAGCAAAATTAAACTTGACATGCCTACGTATACAAAATTAAATTTTTGTATTACTTAATGTCAATATATTCTATGTTCAGTATATTTACAGAACTAATCACAAAGAAGTCATTGAAAAACTCAGTTTTTATGTCTTACTTTTATGCTGATGATAAGGATAATCACGTTGAAGGCTCCAGCAGTAGTCTGCCATCATGTGTCTATCCCATCTTCCCTGATACCTTTCTTCCATCGTAAAGAAAATGTTGAGATTCCTCTATGTAAATGATCTTAAAGGCAACATCCCCAGTTAAAGCCAGAACAAAAATTAGAGAATCCAAAATTAGGACTTTTAAGGCCAAATCATTTCAGACTTTTAATAAAAAATCAATAAAAACTTGTATTTAAATACAAAATAACAATAACAACTACATAAAAGCATACACCACACTGGTCAATATCTCCTGCAAGGACACCAATTTTGAAGTTCAAACTGTCAACGTGTTTTGCGGAAACTGAGTCCGCTTCCTCGGGACCAACAATCTGTGGTTTAATTATTATTATTATTTACACGAATAATAATTTTTATTAAAGAAATACATAATTACAAAATATAACACACATGATTATAAGATGCTCATAATTGCCCATACATTTATTTTATTAGGTGTGGTAAAATAATGAACATATAATGAATGAATAATGAGATGGGAAAGCCGCGACAAGGACCAACTCCGAAAGAATCCTTTATATGTGTTCATGTTTGGTTTCAGAAAAAGGAGGGGGAAAAAAGGGCATAAATCGAATTAATGAGTTTTAAAAAGCTTATTGATATATATATTAGTTCAATTATAAATCAAATGGTTTAAGATAATAAGTAAATAACCAAATCAAATCAAGAAAAATTACTTTGTATTAGTATAGGATTAATATGTGAGGAAGGATATAAAAGATGTCCTTATCAGGATATAGTGATTTGGATACATTACTATAATAATTTAAGTGCCATGATTTAAAAGTATACATTAATCAAGGTAAATCTCATCAGTGATTTGATTGGTTTTATTAATTATTTAAGCGAGTTAAGGTGTGATAGAATCAATTAAATAGAAACAAACTTACCACTCACAAAATGTGATGTCTGATATTTATTCTTCCCACATTCATTCACTAAAAAGCCCAAATATGGTGATTCATCCAAGGGAATTTTGTTTGTAGTATATTTTTTCTGTTATAGGATTTGTGTATACCTTAAATGAATTAATAAATCATAAGGAAACCTTGCAGTAAAAAGTATATTGTTCTTGTTGTTTAAAAAAAATGGCTTTGGAGATAGTGTACTTTTATGCTCCTAGCGCAGGGGTCAGCAACCTTTACTATCAAAAGAGCCATTTTGCCTCCTCTTCCACTAAAGAAAAATAGTCTGGAGCCACAAAACATAACACAGTTTATAAACTTTTAAAAGTTTTAATATTTTTTAAATTTTACCTGTTACAACAAGTGTG
>NC_092858.1:3951516-3987737 GCF_032062135.1 Pyxicephalus adspersus | reverse complement strand
TTTCATTAAGACAAGAGTAAACTTTACATTTTTGAATAAAAAAAAATAAAATATATATATAAAAAGTTTTGTGTGTGTGTGTAACTATGTATATATATATATATATATAGATACAAAATATTATGGAAATATAGATCATATTATAAGTATTTGAAGTCATTACAATTCTCCTTGGTAAAGGCATTTCCACAAGACAATTCTAAAAGCATGATTATGAAATCCAACATTCCCCGGTGACATCCAGTTCTGTAAAAAAACAATTGAATCCATGTATTATATATTTAGAACTACCTATGACTGATAAATCTTTGCCTTACTTTAGGATCTGGTAAGTGGCACAAGAAACACAATATTGATATAAATAATTATATATCCATCATTACACTGGTCAACAAACATTGTTTTGCCAAACAGATAAAAAGTCATTTTAGGTTGTTTTAGATTCCAACTATAGTATTGGTTTTACTAGATTGGCTCTAGTTTTTGAAATAATGACCGCAACAAATAACCTCATAAAAAACTAATGTAACATGAAAATTAGGCAACATTAAACTAGATATGCCTATGTATACAAAATACAATTTTTGAAATACTTAATGTCAATATATTCTATATTCTGTACATTTACAGAACTAATCACAAAGAAGTCATTGAAAAACCTTTATGCTCATAGTAGCACCCAAATGTTTAAAGTTTAAGAGCAAGTTTTGTACCAGTTCTTCATAATTTTGTGCTTTATGGTAACCCAAGAAGTTCCCGACAACCATGACATAGCTGTGCCAGGCAGAAGCTTCAGTATCAGTCATGTAACTTGTGAAATTTGAATCATTTTATCAGTTTCCGAATCTGGGGTCCATCAAAGATTCCTGCTTTTAATTTTTTAGTACTCAATCCAGGGAAGAATCTACAAATGTAATTGAAGCAATCACAGTCCTTGTTCAGAGCTCTAATAAATTGCTACATTAATCCCAACTTTATGTGTAGTGGAGGGAGAATGATTTTTTCATTGTCAACCATTGGCTCGGTAATGATGATTGCTGCACCTTTTTCCATGTTTTCCCTTGGAGGCCATGCCACTTATTCCCAGTGATCCTGCTTTGCTCTACTATCCCACAAGCAGATATAACATGGGTACTTTGTGTATACACTTTGCTGTCCAAGTAGGAAGTTCACTATTTTTTTTATTAGGTTTTTCACAATTTTCATCAACAAAACATACGTAACAAGTTGTAGCATAAAACAAACATCAATGAATCCGTATCATGTATGGTGCTAACACAAACCAAGGGTAAGATTTGTGAGAGAAAAAGAAAAACAATAAGGGGGGGGGGTGGACATCAATTAACACATAAACAAACTTGCATGAAGTAATTGAATATCACCAAAACAAAACTGTAGATCAGGGTCGCCTAAATTCCAATATACTTTCCGGTAAGCTCAACAGATGGACCATGGGCTATCATTAATAAATGGGAGAAACTCCCTTCTGGCTTAGGTAATACTTTACCCTTCCGATCAATCAATCCTACTACAATCCGGTCAGGACTGTAAGGCTGACGTGGACTTATACGTCACATTCGTTAAATACCAAGAGGTATGTTCTAAATAAGACAGAATATCCTCCCTCTCCGGATTGGGAATAGTTTTGCCTATGAAACCAAACCACTTACTTAAAAACGTTGACTTATGTTTGTCTTCTCCCTGTTTGGCTTTTTGCAAATCCCTATAGAACTTTGTTAATAAACACGACCTAACCATTTCCAGTGTAGGTGGGTTGGGTTGGATCCTCTGGGTCATAATGGCCCGTCTAGCTGTCAGCATGCACGGGTTTGCCCACGCTTCCTGTCCTTTACCTATACTTTTGCCCTGTACTGCAGACCAGTCACCAAATATACATAGCATCGGACACAATGGGAAAGTCACCCCTACTACCTGCTTCAAGAATTTTAACATCACCTCCCAAAAATTAGATGTACTTGTACGAGCCCAATAGTTATGATAAAGAGAAACCATATTCAGTCCACATTTCAAATATCCCATCTGTCCCCCACCAGTTAGATTCACCTTAGTAGGCCTAGGTCTATATACTTTATGAGTCCTGTGCATGATTTTTATTTGCGTTTCTCTCCATAATCCGCTGACTGCAGCCTTCCTCACAGTGAGATATCCATTTACTATTTTATCCAAAACATCAGTAGTATTATGAAATTCCCGTTGCCATTCCACTTCAAATTGAACTAGACAGTGTTCTACATGTTCTGGAGAGGTTTATACACATTGCAGCTTCAATAATCCATCAAATTCGTTTACCGATAGGACATTTGGTACGACCTTATATTGGGCTTCACAGTATTGTTTCATCTGGATATTATAAAATGGGTGACCAGCCTTTGGGGGCAATTTATATTTAGATGTTAGGAAACTCAGTGAGTGTGGCCTTCCGGTATTGTGTTGGAGGAAGTCACCAACCCTAAAAACACTTTTTTTCTCCATATTCTGAAGGCAGAAAAGCAATGGAGTGCCAGGAGGGCTTATCACTAGGTTTGAGTAATTTTAAGGGTTGCCAAGCCTGATTTGGTTCAAGACAGAAAAGAAGAAAAAAGGAGAGAAGGCATTTTAAAGCAAAGTGTAGAGTGCAACTTAATTGAATATACTATATTCAAAATTTGCTACTAACAGGGTCCAACTTAACACAATTTTAGTAAGTAAATTACAAGCTAGACTTAATAGTGTTACAAAGTTATCAGTGATGGCATTTAGTATCAGTGTAACAGGAAAAAATAATTTTTCCAAATTCCAAACGCGTTTCGCATTCCAGCTTTCTCCGGGGATTGCTTAAGATTCCAGTCTAATTAGTCATATAGAGTTTTTGAAGGAACAAAAAATGGAAGGGAAGAAAACAAAGAAATATATACAATGTTACAATCCAATAGTTGATAAATCATTTAGGCAAAACAACATATATATATATATTATTACTGTTACTTACAAATGTAAAGGTGAGAAGAGAATAAAAACATCTGTCAAATGTTAACGCCAGTGTACCCCAGATTCTGAGGAAGAGGGGGGAGGGAGGTTAGAGAAACAAAAGAAAGGGAGAATAAAAATTGGTCAGAATGGGTTTTATTGTATCAATTGAGAAAATAAATAATAATAGAAGTAAGGAGAAGTTTGTGTAATTTGTAATTAGTACAAATACCTAACTAAAATGTTGAATGTATTTATCCGGAACGGTCAAAAATGATGGTGTAGGTGATAATCGATAACTTACCAGTGCAAAGTTATTTGAGTAGAGAAATTGTTTACAGAATGACAAAAAACTACTATTATAATAAGTATATTTCTTACATATGGTGGTAAGCTTGTGGATGTAATGGTTCAAAGGTGTTGGGAAAGACGTTTGTTCCAGGTAAGAGCCTAGTCACAAGGAAGAAACGTAAATGTACACTGGGGCTTGTTGGGGGTTATGGAAGAAATAATTATAAGTAGGTTAAGGGCATAAAGGTGGATAACTTACTGCTTATCCTAGTTGGTAAATGGAAACTGATCAGTATCAAAAAATCTATGGAAGAAATGAGAGGTTATTACAAGTTAGGTGAGAAATAGGGTATTAAATACTTATAGGTATATGGATACCATATTCATCCTGCTGGACTGTGGCTTCTGCAAAAGTACTTAGGGCGCTCTCTGGAACCCTTCCCCTTGTCATCCCACTGAAAGTCCAATCCTGTCCTCAAAATCACACAGGACGGAGTTGAAATCTCCACCCATAATTAAATTCATGGAAGAATCTTTGGTCACCAAATCCGTAGCCTGCGTAAAAAAGGTGCTCCCTGGGTAGTTTGGGGCATACACATTGACAATAGAGTATCTGGTGTTACTCAGTATCAAACGTATTTTCACGAATCTCCCTTTTTCGTTACTGTGTACCCCTCGCAGCCTGCAGATTTCTATTTAATAGGATCAGGACCCCTGCTTTTCTACTCACAGCAGGTGAACCCAGTACCTCCCCCACCCATAACTTGTGCATTCTAGAAAAATCTTCTCTTTCTAGATTTGTCTCTTGGAGCAGTACAATGTCCCCCTTCATACGTTTCAGGTGCCTTAGGACCGCCATACGTTTATGAGGGGATCTCAGTTCTTTAATGTTCCACGATAATATATGCATAAAAGAATACGTTCTTCAGAGTCCACCTGCACAAGCCTCAGAAGACCCTTTTAAACCGCCACAGTAAAGCTGGGACCAATGACACATGGCCACCAAAAATGGTTAGTAATTCACCCTTATCAATATGAGAGAATGTGGGCAGGCCCAGATCCATGCTTGTCTTGAGCTTGTAATCCACTTATTGGATGGGTGATATCTCATGCCAGAAAAAGATATCCACAATGGAACGGAAAGAAGTGTAAACAAAAACTAAAAAGAAACGGGAGTAGGGTAGACCAGGAAAGAAGGGGGGATAACCAATAGTTCTCCTGTAGTGGTCTTCCATTTTTCCTCAAGGGAAACATGAAAAATGTACAAATACAAAATAACTAGGCCCACACCCAGAGGGTCTCGGTGCTCAATTTAAGTAAGGAAAAAGAAACATCTGCTTGATCGCAAGCTTCACGCACTGCCAGATTTCCAAAAATTGGTTACAAAAAATTAAACTTCCAGCTGTAAACTGTAGGTAAGTGAAGATAACCAGTTATCTGCTTCTCTGGCGCGTTTTATCCCTCTTGTGCCCGACCACCTTTCAGAGTACGGTTACTTCATTCGCTCTTTTTGGTGACTGGTGCTTGGCCTTCTGAGAGCTTTGTGAGGGTGAAGGTTCTGGGAATGAGGCCCTGTCCTCCCTTTCTGAGGTGTTCTTGCACATTGTAAGGGTCATCTGAGCTCGCACAATTTCCTCAGCGTCTTGGACAGAGGTAAAGGAATGATGTTCCCCGTTCCTGGTTGTATACAAGCAGTGTGGCCGGGTAAGCCAGGGTAAACCTGATCCTGGGTTGATATAATTTAGAGCACAAGGGCTGAAATTGCTTTCACCTGTGGGATACCTCTGCCGAGTAGTCCGCAAAAATATGCAGTGGGGCACCTTCCAGTGAGATGTCCCTATTGGCTCAATAAGCTTGGAGGATTGTGGTTTTATCGTTATAAAAGTAATTTAACCATTACTGTGTGAGGCGCATTGCCTTCTTTGCCCGGCTGACCTAAGCGGTGTGCCCTTTCCACTTTGCACCTCCTTTGTAGGCCTAGGAGATTTGGAAGCGTATTTGCGCACAGTTCCAGGAGTTTGCCCGGTTTTACAGCTTCCGGTATTCCAATGATTCGTAGATTATTCCCGCGAGACCTGTTTTCCATGTCATCTAATTTTTCCAGTAAGCTGTCGACTTTGTTTTTCAGAGTCCTTATTCTGGTGGAGGTCTGATTACATCATATTCTATGGAGGAGATTCTTTCCTCCACAGTGGTGATTGGATTATATTTGAGCGCGCAATTGTTTTCAGGCTGTTTCCTAGGGGTAGATTAGTCCTCTCCAGAGGCTTTATCTAAGAATTTCTCCATCCGGAGTCATCCCCGGTACTTAGGGAAGTGTTACAGCGGGTTGGTAGTGCTGTATGGCTGGTAAGGATTGCGGTTTTCCTCTGGGTGAGCTGGAGCCTCTGGATGCCGTTACAGTCTCATGAGGCGCCGGAACCGGAAGTCCGTTCACCATTTTTAAATCAACACATATAGAACATTGGTGTTCATGATAGCAAAACTTTTGTAAGACCATTTTGATATTTTCATATTCTTTAAGTTTTGTTGAGTGACCAATTGGAATTGATGCATAACAGTTGCTATTATGCAGTAAAACAGATTTCAAGAGTGGAACTGTCTATGAAAAGCCGCCAGTCTTCTGCTCAGTATTCTGGTACTCCCATATAGGCTAGTAATGAAGGGACAGTACACAAAGGCCCTGATTTATTAAAGCTCTCCAAGGCTGGAGAGAATACACTTTCACCCGTGAAGCTGGGTGATCCAGCAAACATGGAATGGATCTGGTCCTGGATTCAAAGCATTTGCTAGCAAATAGCAAATGACATTGAAGAAATCCATTCCAAGTTTGCTGGATCACCCAGCTTCACGGGTGAAAGTGTATTCTCTCCAGCCTTGGAGAGCTTTAATAAATCAGGCCCAAAGTCTCCATCTTCACTGAAATATGGTCGGAGTGTCGCCTCTCTTGTCCTACAAACGGGTATTTTAACTTCCGGCCTCAGACAGTTCTTTTCTTTTAGCCTGGATGCTAAAAGTTCAGATGCTTGTTGTGACAGACTTAGGTCACGTATTAAATCATTGAACTCTTCTTGGGATAACTGCTGGTTTGATGAAACAGTTCCTTCATATTGACTTCCACTGCTAACTCCTGGATTACACTCCCTGTATATCCTCCATGTCAGATACAGGAATATCAGGGAGTGAACACTGCTATGGGAACATCAGCACCATGCAGCACAGGTCGTCTTGTTAATTCCAAATCAGGGTACTCCCACTTGTTTTTCTTGTAACGATTGAAACCGTTTACACAAAAATACAGCACAAAAATAACAATCATTATGATGATTTTTAGGCTCTCGCCATACCATAGATACACCAAATTTCAAACTTTTCAGTTTACATTTTTCGACTGACGTAGACACTCCACCCAAGTTTTGCATACCATATGGGGAGGCCAATACTTATCTTGGTATAAGGAAAATGAAAGTCTCACGAAAATAATTCTACATTTAATATAAAAATTGCAAAACATCGGTGTAAATAAAGATTAATAACTAATGCTGTGTTAACATTTGTTGTTGGTAAAATCGTCTATTCCGATTCTTGTATCACTAACTAGAGCCAATTCAATGAAACCAATGTCATTTCTGGATTCAGCAGACCTGAAATATATTAACTATACACTAAATATATTTTAAAAATCCTTGGCAAAATAAAAATATTTTTTTTTTGTTGAGCTGTGTAATTATTTAAATGAGCACTAATTATATAAACTTTTAATTCTCAAACTATGTGGTAATCAAATTAAATAACTGAATCAATTTAAGATAATTTCTAGTTGCTTCAAATATGTTGAAACAAAAACAATAAATAAAAATAGGATGAATATGTGGATTGATTTTATACACTCCTTGTATCAAATCATGATTGACACCAGTTGCATCATGAACATCTACCCTGCTTTTCGTCCGGTCCTGCCGCATCCTGAATACTATTCTATGAGAAAGACCTGTACTCGCACCTAACATAAATATGTGAGTCCCCAAAGTATTGAAATTGTTTGTTGTATGCTTTTTCCATGACTGTTTGTTGATAACATGGGTAATTGGTGAATTGTATAAACTTGATGTTAAATTGAATAATGTATATTTTATTTATATGAATGTTTTGTAACATGATTTGGTATTGAAATTGTAGATCTCCTCCTCCTTAGGAAGCTGACTTAGTCTCCATGAAACGCGTAAAGTGATTGGAATACCTCTTATAAGAAAGTTTCCAGAAGGAGATCTAAGTGGTGCCATAATGTTTTTTTATGTAACTTCTTGTAAAGAATTTTAAAATGTGATTTAGAATAAAGCAAGCTTTAGAATTTTTAAAAAAGTGTTTGAAAAATCTGCTGATTTGACCTTTAAAGTCCTATTATCCAGTTAATCAACAAAAAAATTGTTTGTAGTCTTGAATTTGGGATGTGGTCTTGATCAATATTACTCTGAAGTGATCTGAATTACTGTAGTTTAACCTCAAATTATGCAATAACAAAAAAAATAACAAATAAATAGAGATTTCAATTTGTGAAAACAGTCACAAACTGAGAACACAGCAATTGGTTCCAGTTATACACAGGCATTGTTGCATTAACCCATACACCAGTGAAAACATTTCAGCTATGCATATGCAATTTTTTACTATAGTGATTTACAAATTTAGGTAATACTCCTTCTCGTGGCTTTTGTTTTTTTCCTGGGACTGCTTGCAATCTGTTGTTTCTCTGCATCTACAGAATTTAGAGTCACTGTAACAAGGTTGATTCCTGGGTTTCTAATGATGTGACATACAAATCAGACTTACCCCTAAGAATTGGACACAATTGTACCAACCTGTGCTATATATACCATCCACACACCTGTATGAGAGCTTGTGCGAGCTGAGTTCCCAGGAACTTGGACTCATATCTTCTTCTCTAATATAAAACAATTTAAGCCTATCCTGATTTGTCTGTGGTGTTCCCCTAAGGAAGCAGGTTCAGCCCTGTGAAACGCGTTGGAACAATAGAAAACATCACTACCAAGTCTTTTTGGGAATTTATGTAACCAATATAAATAACTAGTAATTTGTAAATCACAATTTATTGGTATGTTTTACCACACAATAAGTGTTGCAATGTTATTAATTTAATTTTTTTGTTTATAATAGAATTATGATTGATATTTTTAATGAAAATTGTGATATATTTATACCACACAGCTCCCTACTTTTATTGGGGTAGGAATCTATTTACCCAACCTCCCCCAACCTTTTTTTCAAATATAATATAATGTCTTAGAGAGGTAGTTCTAAACATAAATATTTATTGGGGATTGCCTTTATTGAATGTTTCTCTAATATTCCTAAGTGGCAAATGTAAAGTGAATTTAATGTAAAGTTAACAAGCTTATAGGATTGGATTCCATTTTTAGGCTTCAAAAATGTTAAAACCTGAATATGGGGTATAAGAAATCCTAAAAGCTTGCACCCTTATATACTTAGATAATAAAGTTTTGTAACCTGAAGTTTCTTGTGCTGAAGGAGCAATAATTTGTTCTTTAATTGTTAAAAGACTTACCATGTGAGCAATAAATATTTTTTTCTCCTTCCAAATGGAAATATATATCTGAGCTATGTGCTCTTAGGATGGACCTCCGAGAGACTTAGAGCCCAGTCATATTAACATTGGCTTGAGTTTCCTTTTCAAAAGGGAACTGTGTCATGCACGGAGAGACAGGACCACTTATATACATGATATATATGATGTACTTATCTAATATTTGTTTGTTGACTAGCATCAAGCTTTAATACATTTCTGAGATTTTTATAGTTCATTAGTGGTAAAAGGATATCCTTGTCATCAATTTCTTTTGAGAAACAATAATGACTCGAAATAAATGAATGTTGTTACTTTTTTTATATTTAAATATTTTATTTAGTAAATTGGATCATATCTTATTCATGCTCATTTGTGTGTTTACATATATTGCTGTATTAGTGGTATTACTGGCTCTCCCCAACGCGTTGGGTCTTGAGGTTCAATTTATTACTGAATATACTAAACAGTCTGACACTTTATTTCATTTTGGAACCTTCATACATAGCTGTTATCTATTTAGTGTATGTCCTATGGACCCCATGATGGAGTGTGGGGTCAGGACTATCATGTAACAATAATTGTACCAATATTTTGTATTGTGAAACTACTATTATGTATTCACATGATCATCTATAAACTATATTTGTCTACAAAACCCCTTCTTCTTGTTCCTCGTCTTACTTTGCTATATGTATTTGAATAGGAGTAGGCACACTAAAGTATACTATTTCCACAGGGTTGTTGACACCAAATTTATAATTTTGTATTCCCTAGAGCAGTGTTTTTCAACCTTTTTTGAGCCATGGCACATTTTTTTACATTGAAAAAATCCTGTGGCACACCACAAATCAAAAATGTTACTAAATGACACTCTGTAGCTAATTTTCTTATCTCTAAGAATAAACAAGGCAATTAGGCTACCTACTGCCACCCCCTGTATTACATTACTCTGCCAGTCACTACAGCACAGACACTCGACAATGGTAATTGGATAATTTCCCATGGTACATCTGAAGATCTCTCATGGCACAGTAGTGTGCACAGCGGCACAGTGGTTGAAAATCACTGCCCTAGGGATACCTATGATGGAGATTTGGCTTTGGAAACATGAACAATAGTTGAAGAACCATCACATCGATGTAAGCTTGGTGGACATAAGTTTGTTCTCCCTTTTCCTGGTTTTATCTTAACTGCTTTACTGAGGATTTTAGAGTGTTTATGGGAATTTGTGCAATGATAGCAGAGAAAACTTAACTCTTACTTACTTTAGTCAACTCTCTGTGTAGGTCATTCGAGTTCCTCCACACCAGATTCCTCGAAGTATATTTTTATAAAGTTGACCTTGTCAAAATGGGTTCAGCCATGCTGGAAGAAAATACAACTTTCCCAAAGTATAACCACAAGGTTGCCTGAATGACTTTATATGCTGTAGCCATGACAGTATCCTTCACTGGGTGTCCACATTATTTTGACCTTTTTAACATTTCTGTCCATTGTTAGGAGCTTTAATTCGGGGCTGTCAATTCATCAAGGGCCAAGATTCACAAACATTTTCATTGTGCTGTAAATATATGAAGGTGCAGTTTACAAAGAGTCAGAAAATAATGGCGGTTTATTTTAACTTCTCGTCCTGTGTGTGGCCCCAAAGGACTGGGCATTCTTGGCTTTATTCATTGTTAGATTTAAAATAATTTGTTTCCTGAGAAAAGAATACATTTTAAATTTTTTTTAATATTATTTTATATATATGAAGCAAAATACTATGTGAAAATGAGATCATATTATATTTAGTTTTCATTGCCGTAACAATACTCCTTGGTAAAGACAATTAAACAAGACAATTCTAAAAACATAATTATGAAATTCAACGTTCCCTGGTGACATCCAGTTCTGTAAAAGAAATGAAGCCATGTATTATATATTAAGCCCTAGCTATGATTGGTGAATCTTATTTCAGGATCTGGGTAAGTGGCACAGGAAATCCAAGACTGATATATTATTTGAGAGTAATAGAGTCCCCCAAAGAATAATGAGGGGGTAGATACTCTTTACTTTGACAGAAAAGGACAACACAAGCTGGAATAGAGAGGAATGATGAGTGATTCTAGCTTACAGTGGTTTCGGAATATATTCAGCCCCCCTTCAATTTTGTTATGTTGCAGCCTGATGTCACAGTCGTTTAAATTCTTTATTTTATTCTCATTCATCTATGCTCAGTACCCCATAATGACAAGGTGAAAACAAAATTTTAGACAATTTTTTAAGTTCATTTAAAAAGAAAAAACTAAAACTTCACATTTTCATAAAGTATTTACACATTTTGCAGAAACACTTCAAATTTAGCCCAGGTGTCTCT
Source organism: Pyxicephalus adspersus (assembly GCF_032062135.1). Classification (NCBI taxonomy): domain Eukaryota; kingdom Metazoa; phylum Chordata; class Amphibia; order Anura; family Pyxicephalidae; genus Pyxicephalus; species Pyxicephalus adspersus. Next base: position 3,976,518 of record NC_092858.1, on the reverse strand, counting down.
TATTTCTTTTGATTATCACTGAGATGTTTCTGCAACTTGATTGGAGTCACCCAAGTAAATTACATTGATTGGACATGATTTGGGAAGGTGCCACCTCTCTATAGTTGACAATGCACATCAGAGCAAAAACTAAGCCATGAGGTTCAAGAAATAGCCTGCAGAGCTCATAGAAAGCTAGAAAAAATCAGTATAATTGGTGATATTATGGAATTTAATTACATTTGTTATTGTAGAAACAGACAAAATTGAGTAGAATTTGAATTTGGTTTCCAACCCAATCCTACCTAGAGCCTAGATCAAGAAACATTTTTTCCCCCAAGCTAAACAATAGCGAGCAATACAGTACAGTTGTGGTCACAAGCTTGCAAAAAAGAAGACTTAACAAATATGAGACTTTATATGGTCATGCTATAGCCTTAAATGTGAAAATCAGAATGCTGAAAATAAAATACATGGTTAAGTTTTTGGCTTAGTGCTTTACACTGTGATGAGTGGTGATTAATAAGGTAAAGATGGGTAAGAGACCAGGCCACAGCCTCTACCACTTTAAATATTCACTGTATATTACACAATGACATTGTATTGTATGAAAAGTAGAAATAGGTATTGGCTTTCCAAAGATATGCTCCCTTTTAGATTGTTTCAAAAAGTTCTACTAGCAAAAAAATAAATAAATAATGCATAAAGACAGTCATATAAAGTATTGTTCTTCATGTCCTTCGCCAGGATCATTATAATAATAAACAAAAAAGAGTTTGGAGAACTTTTAATTCATCTATTATATATGAATTTTCATGGAAAGAATGAATCTAACCTCCGGCTTTGTTCTTCTGGGCTTCTCAGATCTTCACTACAATTATGTTGCTCTCTTCTCCACCATTCTGGTTATATACACCCTCACATGGACTGCTAACTTACTTTTAATAAGTTCCATAATGATTTCTCCGCAGTTGCACACACCAATGTACTTTTTCTTAGGGAACCTGTGAATAGTAGACATTTTTTTCTCTACAGTGACAGTTCCCAAGCTTCTGTCCTGCATTCTTCACGGAAGAACCTCAATCTCCTTCCTTGGTTGTTTCTTGCAGATGTTCTTCTTCATGCTTCTTGGCTTCACTGATAGTCTTCTTCTATCCGTCATGCAATTGATCGATATTTGGCTATATGTTTCCCATTACACTACACATCAATGATGAATGATAAGGTTATGTTCATACTAAGTGGTAGTTGCTGGTTTGCAGGATCTCCACATTCATTACTGCACACGTATAATGTATCACAATTATCCTACTGTGAGGACAGATTGATCCCTCACTTCTTCTGTGACATGACACCTCTCATTAAACTGTCCTGCTCCAGTACTAGATTTGCTGAGCTCGTTATATACATTGAAGGTTCTATAATTGTTTCTATCCCGTTTCTTTTTGTAGTCATCTCTTATGTGCTCATTGGAAGGGCTATCGTAAAAATGAAGACCAGAAGCAGCCGTAGCAAAGCCTTCTCCTCCTGTTCTTCTCATCTCATGGTGATTTGCCTTTTCTATGGTACCATCATCTTCATTTACTTTCGCCCACCTTCAAACTACACCTCCCAGTATGACCGCATGGTTAGCATGGCCTATACCATCATAACACCAATGCTGAATGCTTTTATTTACAGCCTAAGGAACCAAGAAGTGAAACAAGCTTTGAAGAAACTCATCATACAATACTTTCCAATATATTGAGTTGGATTTGGAATTTATTAGGATTTCTTCCTTGCTCAGTGTCTGAAGACTAAACCTTCCTGCCCATTCAGAATTCTTTATCACAATATGCTGATCCATGCACAACTGTCATCCAAGTATTCCATATACCACAAAATAAGTTTCACATCTAATTGTGCAAAAAAAAAGACAGAAATTTCTATGCAACAGTGCAAAAAAAAAAAGACGGTGTATACTTAGAGTTAATTGATGTGATTTTACTTGGTTAACAGTCATGTTAATTTTTGTGATATAGTTATCGGTCACAAATTGAAAGTTGTGTTGAAATTGGTCTGTTTTCCTATATACCAAGCAAAACACAACAATTATTATTAAACAGTATTTATTTAGCGCCAACACATTACTTGCTCTACATTAAATAGGGGTTGCAAATGGCAGACAGATACAGACAGTGTCACAGGAGGAGGAGAGGACCCTGGAAGCAGAGCCAAAGGAACTCCTTGTTCAGGCAACTTCCTGTTGCCAGGTCACTTCCTTAAGAAGGGAATGTCAGGTGATGGGCTTGGATCAAGTGAGCCACGGACATCAGTCCCACCAGCAGAGGGAGTGCTGTTGCTGAGATAATCTTAGATGTTATTCAGATGTTTGCCAACAGAGGGAGTGCATCTGCAGAATACCCTGGTTCTCTGAGGCAAGGGAGCAGCTGACAGAAAATCACCTGACTTGGAACAGGAAGTATGCAGAGTGTTGGATCCAGAGGCAGAGATGGTGGGTGAGAAAGAAGGAGGGTGAGCAAGAATAAAGCACAGATCCCCTGGACCTGCAGGGATCTGTGACAATATATATCTTTTCATATCTTTATACTATTTATATGTATTTATATATTTATTATAGATATCTATACATGTATTTATATTTATATATGTATCGTATATCTATATATGTGTGTATATATATATATATATATATATATAGATATATATATTGTGAGGGGTTATGCGGGTTATGCTCAGGATCGCCTTTGCTGGAGTCAAAGGACACTTGTCTGGTTCATCCAACTCAGATCACACACTGAGGTTTCAGCCTTAAGCTGGCTTGCAGCCAGGTTTATTGAAGGTTGCAGACAAAATAACAAAACAGCAAAAGAAAACCTTGCCTGTCCGGCACTTACTATACATCAGACGTCCATGTCTATCAGCTGGAGGCCTTCTCCCTGTCAGCTCAAAACCAAGCTTTCAGCAAATTTATCTCATAAGAGAGGAATCTTGGGCAAATATATCTCCCTTCCACCTCAAATCCTGCCTTGGTGTCACAATATATATATAGATATATAGAGATAGATATGTATATATATATATCTATGTATATATGTATATATATATATATGGATAGATATCTAAAGAAGCAAATAAGAATTAGGGTGGATGATCTAGTCCACTGGCAAAAGGGAGGTCTCGCCTGCCAGAGTACTCAGGGATTTATCACCAGGCTAATCCTCGGGTCGGGCATCGTAAGCATTTAGGCATTCGTCTATGTAGACAGCTGAAATCAGTTAACTCTTTCTGAACCTGAAAATATTGGGTCATTTAAATATGCTTATTTCTAAGCTAATATATATGTTTAAAACATTTGCACACATCATACATTTTTATTTAGGGTTAACTGTAAGATTTGTGCCATTTGAAAGAATGATTTTTTAGGGACAGAATGCAAGCTCGCTAGTGTCAAGCTGCCGGAGATGGGCGCCTCGAAGCCCCAGATCATTTCCGGTAATAAATGTCTGGAGAATACGCCAGCATATTCTTGGTGGCTGAAATTTGGTTAATAAATAGGTTTAAGGGGTCCTAAGCCGAATTGCAAATACGCGCACACGAGCAATCTTCCGATTTTGCTTGATGAATCAGGCTCAATAGGAGCAACTGAATCTAGTTATACACAGACATGGTAAAAAATCACTGAAAACTACTTCCTTAGCCGATTTCAGCAACGTTGGACAGCGATGGGGCAGTCTGAATCAATTTTTTGAATTAGTATCACCTCTAATTGTGCAAAAAAAAACAAACAAACAAGCAACAATAGGGACAAATGACCGTGTATAACTGGGACCAATTGCTGTGACTTTACTTGGTTAACAATCACAAATTGAAATCATCATTGTGTAGAAATGTGTCTGTTTTCTTATATTGTGACTGTTAACCAAGCGAAAACAGAACAATTGGTTCTAATTATATATATTTTTTTTCATTGTTGTGCAAAAATGTCCCCTATTTTTGATAATTTAGCTATTAACCAGTGAAATCACACCCCTTAGTTTTAGGTATGCAAAAGCTATTTTTTTTACCATTGTGGTATATAAATGTTTCTGTTTTCTTATATTGTGACTAGTAATTAAGTGAAATCACAGCAGTTAGTAGCAATTTAGGTAATACTCCTAATTGGTAAATTAACATAAATACATTTTTTCATCTACCATAAACAATTGTGGCACATTGGTACCATGTCCAATTCTGTACTGTAATATTTGCATATATACAAAAAGACAGTGCTCTCCTCAGCCCTGTGCACGATACATTTAACCCAATATAGAAGCATTCCTGCATAGAGAACAAAATCAGACAAATGTTTAATGATTTGGAGATGCTGAAGAATTTCACCTTGGCTTTTCTTTTTACAATATATATAGAGAAAAGTTTGGGCCACCTATGGATACCAGTGGAACTCTGATGCCAGTCTCAAAACTCCTAAAAGCAGATTCTGCGAAACGAGTTGAAAGTGAGACTGGATGTATTTCCTTTGCATATTTACAAGATAATAGATGTGTCTCTCATTAAATGTTTAAATAAATAGATTTTGTTCAACTTTAAGAATGTGACTTGATACAAAGCTTACAGTTAGATATTTACAAATAATAATTTCAAAGTAAAGATTCAAGCTCAAAGGAACCCATGGATTCCTTCTTTGGGCTTCAAACAATGAATACAGCCTGAATATAAGGTATAAAGGGATCTTAAAAGACTGCATCCTTATATGCTTGGGTTTAACAATGAAGTTTATTACCTGGAGTCTGATATTTGTTAACAGACAAGAATATTGCAAATGCTGAAGGAGAAATAAGTTGTTCACTAAAATGGTAAAAGGCCCCGGAACATGCCATGTGAGCATTTAATATGGTTTTACAAATGGAAATATTTAATCAAGCTATATTCTGTCAGGATGGGAGACTTAGAGGTCTGCCTTAAGGTCAGGCTCGGAGGTAGCACTCCGGTCTTTGCAGCGCTAGGTCCCAGGTTTGAACCTCGGCCAGGAAATGATCTGCATGGAGTTTGCAGGTTCTCTCCGTGTTTGTATGGGTTTCCTCCAGGTACTCCGGGTTCCTCCCACAATTCAGAAACATGCACTTGGGTTTAGTGGCTTCCCCCAAAAAATTGACCTTAGATTGTGTAAAGACATATTACTATGGTAGGTAGGTAGGTAAACGTTGGATTGTGAGCTTCTCTAAGGGACAGCTAGTGACATGACTATGGACTTGTACAGCGTTGTGTAATATGTTGGTGCTATATAAATAATGTGTAATAATATATAGCTTGGGTTTCCCTTTAAAAAGAGAACCTGGATCCAGATTTTTGTTCTCGTAGGGATTCCTTATAATGAGATTGGGCTTCAGAAGTATGAACTAGTGGAAGAAATAGTGTGTAATGCTAACAGACCATCACATCAATGTAAGCTTGTTGGACATTCCATTTCATGGCCATGAATATGGAATTTTTGTTCTCTTTATGTATTTAATGTGTTTCATTTGTGTTATTGTTTGGAATTTTGTTTATTGTAATATTACGCAGTAAAGTACGTTTTTATATGAGCTGGCATCCGTGTTGTGTTCTCTGTTCGTGACTTCGCTGTATCCTAGAAAGCCCCCAGTACACGGCTTACAAAAGATTCCTGCTTTTAATTTTTTAGTACCCAGAAAAGAATCCATAAATGTATTTGAAGTAATCACCGTCCTTGTTCAGAGCTCAAACAAATTGCTTCATTAATCCCAACTTTATGTGTAGTGGAGGGAGAATGATTTTTTCATTGTCAACCATTGGCTTGGTAATGATGTTCTCTGCTCCTTTTTTCATGTTTTCTCTTGGAGGCCATGTCACTTTTTCCCAGTGATCCTGCTTTGCTCTACTATCCCACAAGCAGATAAAACATAGGAACTTTGTGTATACACTTTGTGTCCAAGTAGGAAGTTCACAATTTTTAAATCAACACATATGGACCATTGATGTTCATGATAGCAAAGCTTTTGTATAACTATTTGGATATTTTCATATTCTTCAAGTTTTGTTGAGAGACCAATTGGAATTGATGCATAGCAGTTGCCATTATGCAGTAAAACAGATTTCAAACTTCGAATGGAACTGTCTATGAAAAGCCGCCAGTCTTCTGCTCGGTATTCTGGTCCTCCCATATGGGCTAGTAGTCCAGGGATGTTACAACAGTACACAAAGTCTCCATCTTCACTGAAATATGGTAGAAGTGTCACTTTTCTTGTCCTATAAACCATGTTTTTAACTTCCGGTCTCAGACAGTTCTTTTATTTTAGCCTGAATGCTAAAAGTTCAGATGCTTGTTTTGACAGACTTAGACTGCTAACTCCTGGATTACACTGCAAACCCTGTATATCCTCCATGTTAGAAACAGGAATATCGGGGAGTGTACTGAACACTGGTATGGGAACATCAGCACCATGCAGCACGGGTCGTCTTGCTGATTCCAAATCAGGGCACTCCCACTTGTTTTTCTTGTAAGGTGTGAAACTTTTTACATTCACAGCACAAAAAATAGCAATCATTATGATGATTTTTGGGCTCCCACCATACCATAGGTACACCAAATTTCAAACTTGTTAGTTTTCAATTGACGTAGACACTCTACTCACGTTTTGCATACCATATGGGGAGTCCAATACTTAACTTGGTCCCCCAGGTAAAATACCAAAATATGAAAGATAAAGATAAAAAAAAAGAAACCTTACTTGGAAATTTCAAAGAACAAATGAATATAAGATTAATATGGTCATGTTATAGATTTGAAGGTGAAAATCAGAACACTGAGAAGTAAAATACATGGACCTCTGGGTCATGTATTTGGCTTGCTCCCATAGACCTTTAAACTGTGATGAGTGAATTATCTGGTGTTTAGTAAGGAAAAGATAAGGAAGGGACCAGGCCACTAGCACAGAATTTGAATGCCTGAGAAACTAGGCTATAGGAGTCCACAAGCAATTTTAAAGATATCAGAGCTTGGAATATAAATATCACTGTTAATTACACAATAACATTGTATTGCATGAAGAGTAGAAATGTGAATTGGTTTTCCAAAGGAAATTATTTGGTTTATATTTTTTCAAATCTTCTTTAATGCAAAAATTATATAATAAATGCATAAAACAGTCATATAAAGTATTGTTCTTCATGTCCATTGCCAGGATGGGTATAAAAATTAGCGACTGTGCAAACATATTCGGAGAATTTGGAGAACTTGTAAGTTACTTGTTGTATTTGAATTTATTCCATATGAATTTTGATAAAAAGAATGAATCTAACCTCCAGCTTTGTTCTTCTGGGCTTCTCAGACCTTCACTACAACCATGTTGCTCTCTTCTCCACCATTCTGGTTATATACACCCTCACATGGATTTCCAACTTACTTTTAATAAGTTCCATAATGATTTCTCCGCAGTTGCACACACCAATGTATTTTTTTTTAGGGAACCTGTCAGTAGTAGACATTTTTTTCTCTACAGTGACGGTTCCCAAGCTTCTGTCCTGCATTCTTCACGGAAGAACCTCAATCTCCTTCCTTGGTTGTTTCCTGCAGATGTTCTTCTTCATGTTTTTTGGCACCACTGATAGTCTTCTTCTATCAGTCATGGCAATTGACCGATATTTAGCTATATGTTTCCCATTATACTACACATTAATGATGAATGATAAGGTTATGTTCATACTAAGTTGTAGTTGCTGGTTGGTTGGAGCTCCACATTCATTACTGCACACGTATAATGTGTCACAATTATCCTACTGTGAGGACAGATTGATCCCTCATTACCTCTGTGATGTGACACCTCTCATTAAACTGTCCTGCTCCAGTACAACATTCACTGAGATCTTCATATACACTGAAGGTTCTATGATTGTTTCTATCCCATTTCTTTTTGTAGTCATCTCTTATGTGCTCATTGGAAGGGCTATCGTAAAAATGAAGACCAGAAGCAGCCGTAGCAAAGCCTTCTCCTCCTGTTCTTCTCATCTCATGGTGATTTGCCTTTTCTATGGTACCGTCATCTTCATTTACTTTCGCCCACCTTCAAACTACTCTTCCCAGTATGACCGCATGGTTAGCATGGCCTATACCATCATTACACCAATGCTAAATGCTTTTATTTATAGCCTAAGAAACCAAGATGTGAAACAAGCTCTGAGGAAACTCATCATACAATGCTTTCCAATTTTTTGAGTTGGATTTGGAATTTATCAGGATTTCTTTCTTGCATTGTCTTCTGAATCTGAAGACTAAACCTTCCTGCCCATTCACAATATGCTGATCCATGTACAACTGTCATCCAATAATACCATATACCACAAAACAAGAATCACATCTAATTGTGCAAAAAAAAAAAAAAAGACAGGGAAAATTCAACAGTGGTAAAAAAAGACGGCTTATACCTAGAACTAATTAATGTGATTTTACTTGGTTAACAGTCATGTTAATTGTTTTAACTTTGTTATCAGTCACATGATGAAAATGTTGTGTTGAAATTGGTCTGTTTTCCTATATTGTGACTGTTAGCCAAGCAACAACACAGCAATTAATAATAAACAGCATTTATATAGCCCCAACATATTACTCAGTGATGTACATAAATAGGGGTTGCAAATGGCAGACAGATACAGACAGTGACACAAGAGGAGGAGAGGACCCTGCCCCGAAGAGCTTAGGTGGAGGAAATATAGGAGCAATTGAATCTAGTTATGCACAGGCATGGTGAAAAATCACTATTTTTTCCTTACTCAATTTCACAAACTTTGGACAGCAATGGAGCAGTCTAAATCCATTTTTTTAATTAGGATCACCACTAATTTTGCAAAAAACAAAAATACAAGTAACAATAGAAACAAATGACTGTGTATAACTGGAACCAATTGCTGTGACTTTACCTGGTTAATATTCACAAATTAAAATCATTGTTGTGTGGAAATGTATCTGTTTTCTGATATTGTGACTGTTAACCAAGGAAAAACACAACAATTAGTTCCAGTTATACACAGACTTTTTTATCATTGATGTCCCCAATAAAAATGTCCCCTAATATTGATAATTTACCTATTAACCAGTGAAATCACACACCCATTAGTTTTAGTTATGAATATGCAAATTTTTACTATTTCGGTGTAAAAATTCTGTTTTGCCATACTGTGACTAGTAATTAAGTGAAATATCAGCAATTAGTAGCAATAAAGGTAATACTCCTAATTGGCAAATTCAATATAAATACCTTTTTCATCTACCATGAAAATTTTGTGACACATTGGTGCCACGTCCGAAACTGAAATTGAAACTGGATATATTTCCTTTGTATATTTGTAGAAGATAATAGAAATGTTTTTCTTTGTATGTTTAAATAAATACATTTTATTCAATTTTAAGGATGTTATTTGATGGAAAGCTTACATTTGGATATATGGAAATATTACATTTAAGGTAAAGATGCATGCTTAAAGAAACCCATTCCATCTTTGGGCTTCAAACAATGTATAAAGCCTGAATATAAGTTTTAAATGGATATTAAAAGCTTGCATCCTTATATACTTGGGTTAAACTAAAGTTTATTACCTGGAGTCTAAAATTTGTTAACAGACAGGAATATTGTAAATGCTGAAGGAGAAATAAGTTGTTCACCAAATGTTAAAAGGCCTAGAGACGTACCATGTGGTTTTACTTTAGCAAATGGAAACATTTATTAAAGCTATGTTCTGTCATGATGGGAGACTTAGAGGCCTACCTTATTATTATTATTACACTAGTAATATATTATTATATAGTGCCGACATATTACGCAGGGCTTTACAATATCCATAGTCATGTCACTGGCTGTCCCTCAAAGGAGCTCACAATCTAAAGTCCCTACCATTGTCATATGTCAATACAATCTAATGCGGGAGGAAGCCCACAGAAACTGATAGCGTCCTGGCCGAGATTCAAACCTGGGACCCAGCACTGTAATGGCCAGAGTGCTAACCACTGAGCCACCGTGCTGCCTTATGGGCATTAACTTGGGTTTCTATTTCAAAAGGGAACCTGGGTCAAAATTTGTGTTATCCTAGGGATTCCTAGAAATGGGATTGAGCCTCAGAAGTATGAACAATAGTAGAAGAAGTTGTGTGTAATGCTACTAGATCATCACATCAAAGTAAGCTTGTTGGTCATTCCATTTCATGGCCATGAATATGGAAATTCTGTTCTTCCTTTTCTTGTCCTGCAAAGGCTTTACACAGAATTTTGGAGTATTTATGGGAATTTGTGCTCATTTAAGTACTGAGCAAGGTTAGGTACCAATGATGGAAAAGAAAACTTGACTCACAATCTATGTTCAATTTAATCTCAAAGATGTTCAGTATTGTTGGTCAGGTCTCTTTGTAGGACATTTGAGTTCCTCCACACCACATTCCTCAAACCATACTTTTATAGAGTTGTCCCAGTCAAATTGGGTCCAGTCATGCTGTAATAAAATTGGGCTTTTCCATAGTTTAACCAGAAAGTTGCCTAATAACAATACCTTTCAATGCAAACTCTTGCAATCACCTGGAGGGATGTCCACATAATTTTGGTCTTTTTACCATTTCTGTCCATTGTTTAGAGCTTTAATCAGGGCTGTCCGTTCCCCGAAGGCCAAGATTTACAAACATTTTGATATTTCTCTAAAAGCAGTGAATCTTTGAAGGTGCAGTTTATGAAGAAAAAATTACTTTTTTCATGAAAATCCTGTCTTTTTTGTGGTCATCGAGAACTGAAGTTGGACAGTCGTGGCCTCATTCATTATATTATTGAAATTTCATTTTCATTGAGAAAACAATTTACTATACATTTATATATATATATATATATATATATATATATATATATATATATATAGGCAAAATAATATAGAAAAAATATTATAGAAAAATAGATCATATTATTTTAAATATTTGTAGTCATTACAATTCTCCTTGGTAAAGACACTTAGACAAGACAATTCTAAAAGCATAATTATGAAATCCAAAGTTCCCTGGTGACATCCAGTTCTGTAAAAGAAATGAAGCTATGTATTATATATTGAGAGCTACCTATGACTGGTAAATCTTTGCCCTATTTCAGGATCTGGTAAGTGGCACAAGAAACCCAATATTGATAAAAATATTGATATATTAATTATTGGAGAGTAATAGAGAATTTTCTTTTTTTTATGTACTAGGGACAATTGTAAAACTCGGCACCACATCTAACTTATGTATGTTACCACTTAACAAATCATTTATTGTAAAAGTGGAAAAGTGGAGATCAAATCCTGTTAGAATAAGGTACTGGGATGCTAAACATTCAAATCCAAGGTAATTTGTCACATCCTACCTCTCCTACAATGTTTACAATATATTTACCTTTGATTTACAGAAAAAGCATGCTTTTTCATTATTTTCTTCCATTGGGGCATGTTTCCATGGGTGGCCAACAACTCCACATTTATGTGGGTGACAATGCTATATTTAGGGGCTTTGAAATAAACTTGGGTAGGTGGAGGCCATTCACATAAATATAAATTAGTATAAATAGTGGTATCAGTCCAATTCAATTTGGTATCACATCATTGTATACATTTTGTACTGACTATTGTAGATCTTTTGAATATCTACAAATATAAAACATTCTGTTATTGCTGATCTTACATAAAAAATCTAATTAACTAATTAATATGAGATCTTGTATGATCATGTTATAGATTGGAAGGTAACAATCAAAACACTAAGAAGTAAAATACATGGACCTCTGGGTCATGTTTTTCTTGCTCCCTTCACACGATGATGAATTGTCTGGTGTTTAGAAAGGTAAAGATGAGGAAGGGACCAGGCCTCTAGCACAGAATCTGAATGCATGGGAAACCAGACTATAGGAGTCTACAGGCAATTTGGGAGACCTAAGAGCTTGGAATATAAATATCACTGTTAATTACACATATACATTGTACTGCATAAAGAATAGAAATGTGAATTGGTTTTCCAAAGGAAATGATTTGGTTTAGATTGTTTCAAAACTTCTTTAATGCAAAAGTAAAATAATAAATGCATAAAACAGTCATATAAAGTATTGTTTATCATGTCCATTGGCAGGATCGGTATAAAAAAGTGACTGTGCAAACATATTCAGAGAATTTGGAGAACTTGTAAAATACTCATTGTGATCTATGTGAATTTTGATTAAAAGAATGAATCTATCTTCGGGCTTTGTTCTTCTGGGCTTCTCAGATCTTCACTACAACCATGTTGCTCTCTTCTCCACCATTCTGGTTGTATACACCCTCACATGGATTTCCAACTTACTTTTAATAAGTTCCATAATGATTTCTCCGCAGTTGCACACACCAATGTATTTTTTCTTAGGGAACCTATCAGTAGTGGACATCTCCTTCTCTACAGTGACGGTTCCCAAGCTTCTGTCCTGCATTCTTCACGGAAGAACCTCAATCTCCTTCCTTGGTTGTTTCTTGCAGATGTTCTTCTTCATGTTTCTTGGCTTTACTGATAGTCTTCTTCTATCAGTCATGGCAATTGATCGATATTTGGCTATATGTTTCCCGTTATACTACACATCAATGATGAATGATAAGGTTATGTTCATACTGAGTGGTAGTTGCTGGTTGGTTGGAGCTCCACATTCATTACTGCACACGTATAATGTGTCACAATTATCCTACTGTGAGGACAGATTGATCCCTCATTACCTCTGTGAGGTGACACCTCTCATTAAACTGTCCTGTTCCAGTACTACATTTGCTGAGATCTTCATATACACTGAAGGTTCTATGATTGTTTCTATCCCATTTCTTTTTGTAGTCATCTCTTATGTGCTCATTGGAAGGGCTATCGTAAAAATGAAGACCAGAAGCAGCCGTATAAAAGCTTTCTCTTCCTGTTCTTCTCATCTCATGGTGATTTGCCTTTTCTATGGTACCGTCATCTTCATTTACTTTCGCCCACCTTCAAACTACGCCTCCCAGTATGACCGCATGGTTAGCATGGCCTATACCATCATAACACCAATGCTGAATGCTTTTATTTACAGCCTAAGGAACCAAGATGTGAAACAAGCTTTAAAGAAAATTATCATACAATGCTTTCCAATTTATTGAGTCGAAATTTATTAGGATTTCTTTCCTTCTTTATCTGTAAGATGTCTTCTTTATCTAAAAACTAAACCTTTTTGCCAATTCTTTATCACAATATGCTAAACTATGCACAGCTTAGATTTTCCTGGTGGACTGATATCTGAAACCAAAACTCTGCCCTCACAGTATGTTCTGGAATGGACATCTGCGTGCTACTATCTGGGCCTCCATATCTTTTTCCAACAAGTGCCTGACATCCAAGAATATCTTACCTTCCACATTTCTGAGATGAGAAAGAAAATATGCAAAGAACACAGTCCTATGTTATTATCTACAGAGGCTCAGACAAGGATTGTTTACACCTAAAAACCTTCTAACTGGATGACCTCTCCAAGACCCCCAAGATAGAAAGTTTTCTTTGCAAATCCAGCCTACAATGTGGAGCACTAAGTTGTACTTTAACACCTTCATTTTTATATCATACTGTAATTTGTTGGTTTAGTAATCCAATTTTTTCTGTTAGACTTTAAGTGATACATTACCATGTGTAGAAATAAATCTCCTGATGGCACAGAATTGCCATGGTCATAAAGCAGCTGTTGAGCTCTGATAATGACAGGTAAACATATACAACACAGAGACTGGCCTTTATGAGGACAGTCAGGATGACCAGAGGTTGCAGCATGTTGTTTGTCAACAGGAAGTCACAGTAATTTCGTAAGCAATGAAAAAACTTTAACATAACATACAGTGTGCAGGGGTCGGAAGTATCTAACGTACAGCAAAACAAACAGAGTGCAAGGGTCAGAAGTATCTAATGTACATCAGAACATACAGAGTGCAGGGGTCAGAAGTATATAATGTACATTGGAACATACAGAGTGCAGTGTACATCAGAACATACAGAGTGCAGGGGTCAGAAATATCTAATGTACATCGGAACATACAGAGTACAGGGGTCAGAAGTATCTAATATACATCAGAACATACAGTTTGTAGTGGTCAGAAATATTTCATGTACAGCAAAACAGGAGTGCAGGGGTCGGGAGTGTGTAATCCATTATCTTTTACATTAGTGATGGAGAAGCAATCAATGGTATCAATGGTAGAAAAAAGCCTGATTGTTGGTATTGGAGGGATAAAAAAGGCCCCAATATGGTGACAACTGAATGCAAATAACCCCCATTGTTTGAATTTCTAAGTAGTGTATTGAAAAGGAATTTCAATTAATATGTGTTTTTTACAATAAAAGCATAGCAAAGAACATGACCGTTACATTATCAGTTGGTTGATGTTAGTTTGATCTAGTTGCTTAAAAAGAATGTATAAACTTATATTTATTTGTAGGTAAACAAATGTGAGAGATCAACTTGAAGTTTAATTTTCAAATTATATGTTTATGGGGTGAGGGGTATAGCCATATTTGTATATATACTATACTATAGTAGGGCTTCTCATTCCTTTCATTCTCACAATAACAGTATGAAAGGAAACTTTGTTAGTTAAATCACTGAAAACAATGAGCTCACTATGTGACTGATATCTCAAAGGTAAATTTGAGATACAGCTAGACCAAAACCGGTCATGTTAAACTTTTTTTTTTAAATTTTGGGCCTTAAACAACAAAATTTATGAATATTTATATATATATTTCTTTTAAGAACCCCATATGAACCAGACTATTGCCAACTCCATGTCCTTGCATATTATCCATCATATATCATATAGTAAAAGTATCCTAAATACAGCTATCATTAGGCTCAAGGTTTGGATTTGTAGTTGCCTTGGATTCACTGCGAATTCTGAAGGTTCAAGATGATTTACAATTCTGATTAATTCATTTGCAAAATCATGCGGCCAAGTTTTTTTTCGCTAGCAAAACTCCATAATACTCAACCTTTGGACCATGTGTAAAATTTATTAATATAAAGTGGAAATAAAAATCCTTAAAATGTGAACATTAGCTTTTATTCAAAATATTTAAAAACAATGTTCATAAAAACATTGAGATGGTCTCCTCAAATCAGCAAGTATCTCATATGGAAGCTGGTTTCCATTAGCCATGGGAAAATATAATCAACACAGAAAATCTGGAGCTTCAACCTCCCCCAAACCATCATTTGCCCCATAAAGGTCCCTTTACAATAATGGTAAAAAGCGGCTTGTCTAAATATTGGCCCATTGGTCAACGAATGCTCATTCAGAATCTAGATCCCTGTGAACCTTTCAGGTTGATCTAACTGTATATGTAGATACAAAACATTCAATTCATATTCATACAGAGTTTTGCTAACTAAGCATAAATTGTTCTTTCCAAGTATAGGTGGATGCCCAATTCTGAAGATTGATCTGAAGGCAAAGGTTCTTGGTACCCAAGTCATTAGTTTTTATCACACTGTAGTTGTAGTTGACCTTTACTCAGTAACCTGATGATCTGAGAACATCTTTAGCTCACATGTTTCTAATACAGTACGTAGAATTCCCAGACACACCTCTTGTAAGCCTTAGCTGCCTTTTTTTTACAGAATTCATAATGTATCCAAGGGTCACTGCTACAATGTTCCTGTAAGCCAACTTCCCATGACCCTTTCCAGATTCACACCCTCTTTGTAAAGTTAGATCTGGCTGGTAAATGTCACACTTGGAGAGAAGGAACAAGTAGGGGTGCTATGGGTAGCTCAATAATGGTGTGAGCCCTGAGAAGAGCTAAGGCTCAGAGAGTCTCAGAGAATCTAAACAACGGCCTTTCTTCCTCCAGAGCCTTTAGACATGATGATGTTGCCAGGTTGCCATCTTTAGGCACAGCACCGTGGGCAGGACAATGTGCGGTTCGGCATCAGCAATCAGCAAGCAGAGAATAGTCAGACAGGTTGGAGTCAAGGCAGGCAGCAGGGGAGCAAAGTCAAGAACAAAGCCAGGGGTCAATATTAGAAATCTAGAGGATAGACTCCAGTAACATGGTGAAAACACAGGGAGACACGGAAGATACAGGAAATGACAGGAGGCACAGGGGTCACAGGGGTCACCAAAGACGCAGGGGAATGCAGGGGACACAGGAGGCACGAGAGACACGGGGGTCACTGTAGACAAAAGGAAAACACTGGAAGAGCACAAGAGAATAAAAAGCAAAACAACAGACTGGGCAACAATGGGTTAGCACAGGAGCTGGACTGGGAAACACTCAATTACCCAATATTTGTAGAGGAAATGCTTCAACAGAGCTAGGGGGCTCAGCAGAAGTCTGGAGACATGTTACTTGAATGCTGGGCCCTGTGTCCATGCCAGCTAAATAGCCATTGATTGGCCAACAGAAGGGGCAATGCTGAATAAACTTAAAGTGCAGGCGCTCCTGAGGTCCGAACTGTCCACATGTTCATGAGAGAGGCACTGGAACTTTAGCCAGGAAGTAAGTGTGACCCTAACACATGAACCTTACAGCTCAGAATACAAAACCAGAACCCCCTCCCACCATCCACCACCATAATGTTCTTTATTTCATATTTATGTCTCTCGATCTATCATATAGATTGTAAAATTCAGTCATTTTACTTTTCTCAAGAAAGAATAAACTTTCTTGTATTTTCAGAAACTTAGATTAGTTTTATTTTTAGTTTTCATCTTGTTAGACATCAGAGAAAAAACACAAGAGAATTTCAAAGACATAACTCATTAAAAAGTATAAAATACCCTGGTGACTCCATGCTCTCTGAAAGAAAGAAAGTACCTTCAGTACATGGTAGGTGGAATCCAATATTGCCATAACAAACAGTAGACTTAGACCACTGAGGACGTAGAAGATCCTTCAAACACTCAAAAAAAGGATTAACAGGTTGGGATATCAATGGGATTTAATGTACTGAAGGACAGTGTTATGAATAACCCAACTAGAAATGAACACTTAATACCAACATAAAACTATAATAGATGGTCTAACTATCAAACAATAATAAAGGAAATAAGAAGGGAGCAGGTCTATGCCAAGAACTAATAAAGCTGATAATATTTTCATGCAACCTGGGTTTCGGGGTGCCTAGGCAAGTCCACTTGGGTCCATCTGCATTTTGAGATAAGTTTCAATAATGCTTTTTTAACCTGGAGTTCAGCCTATGACTTCCATTAAATTCCATATTGTAATATAAAAAGTCCATCCAACCTCCAGCATTGTTCTTCTGGGTTCATTGATCCTATTTACTACAACCCTGCTGTTCTCTTCTTCATTCTATAGATGATGATTTTTAGGAACTTTTATGGACAATTACTTTTACTTCTTTCAGAATTTTAAATAGAGAAATCTATGGAATTCACCCTTTTGTTTTGGTCAAGGTGTTAGGTTGCTCAGATTGGAAATCACTTAAAGTTTTGATATCCCATGGAAATATAATCTATGTAGAATATTGAAGATAATTTGTCTTGCTGCTCATCATAATCAGTAACGGCACAACAGAGCATACTGAATATCTCTAAATGGAAGGAAACTGGATGTCCACTTATACCATTCTGCAGTAAAGGTGACACCTACTCAATGTATATTCAATGGAAAAAGTAAATCTAACCTCCGGCTTTGTTCTTCTGGGCTTCTCAGATCTTCACTACAACCATGCTGCTCTCTTCTCCACCATTCTGGTTATATACACCCTCACATGGACTGCTAACTTCCTTTTACTGACTTCTATTAAACTTTCTCCACACTTGCACACACCAATGTACTTTTTCTTAGGGAATTTGCCAGTAGTGGACGTCTATTTCTCTACAGTGACGGTTCCCAAGCTTTTGTTCTGCATTCTTCATGGAAGAACCTCAATCTCCTTCCTTGGTTGTTTCCTGCAGATGTACTTCTTTGTGTTTTTGGGGGTTACTGAAATTTTTCTTTTGTCAGCCATGGCTTTTGATAGATATCTGGCTATATGTAACCCCTTACGTTACACATCATTAATGAATGATAAGTTTATGGTCATCTTGTCTATAAGTTGTTGGATAGCAGCAGCACTGCGTTCATTATTGCACACCTATAATGTGTCCAAATTAACTTACTGTGAGGACAGATTGATCCCGCACTTCTTCTGTGATGCAACGCTCCTCATCAAACTGTCCTGCTCCAATACTGCATTAGTCCAGCTCCTGATATACACCGAAGGTTCTATTATTGTAATTATTCAATTTCTGTTCATTCTCGTCTCCTATGTTTCTCCTATGTTTGTATTCCTCCTCATTGGATGGGCTATAATGAAAACGAAAACCAGCAGCAACCGAAGCAAAGCCTTCTCCTCCTGTTCTTCCCATCTTATGGTGATTTGCCTCTTTTATGGTACAATAACTTTCATTTACTTCCATCCTCCCTCAAACTACTCTTCCCAGTATGATCGTATTGTTAGCATGGCCTACACCATCATCACCCATCATTCACGATGCTGAATCCTTTCATCTACAGCCTAAGGAACCAAGACGTGAAAAACACTCTCAAGAAGCTCATCATACAATGCTTTTCTCACAACTACACAAAATACCCTTCTTCTTGTGTCTTGTTGCTGAGATTAACTTGTGGCAAGAGTAATAACATTTCGACTTGATTCATCAAGGGGAGAAATTAACTCATCAACTTTTTTCCAGATCCAAAGCTTGTTATTGCACCACCTCAAACGGCATTGGCCATAGTAGAGAAGCTATTCTAGACATTTTGTTCTGTTCTTTGTAAAGAAGTCTAATGACATTTTAGTATTTAGATCCCTTTAAGTGGGGTGTGTGGGGTAAAATGTTCTAGATTATTAAATTAGGGTACTTCATTGTGAATGAGTGGTTGGCTATCTACCGTTACCAAGTTCCAGGCTGTACAGTGAGAGGAGCTAATTACTGAAGTTATGAATTTGTCTGCTAGCCCGTCAACGGGTTTGGCTTCCATTAAGGTGGGTGTTCAACTGAATAAATAAGTGGAGAATTATAGATTGAGAGTTGTTAACTCTGTTAATTGTTAAATGAGGAGTCTACCAGGCTGAATGGCCCAGGGCCCTTGGTCTGGCTTGGTCAGGGCTCTAAACCTTGCACTGCCGGGGAAGCTAGCAAAATGCATTTTTGAGTCAAAGGCCCCATTGTTTGAATTTCTAAGTAGTATATTGAAACAAAAATTGCAATTATTATATGCTTTTGCAATAAAAAATTAGCAAAGACTGTTACTTGTCAATTGGTTTTTAGTTTGAACGAGTTGCTGAAAAAGAATGTATAAACTTATTTTTATTTGTAGATAAACAAATGTGTGAGATTAACGTGATACATATAATCTTATTAATATGTGTTCATGCTGAATGTTTTCTTATGTTTAATTTTCAAATTCTATGTTTATGGGGGTGGGGGGGTATAGCCAAATTTTTATATGAAGCTGCTGCTTTTATTTTTAAAGTTTTACTATAGTAGGTCTTCTCATTCCTTTCATTCTCACAATATCAGTATGAAAAGAATCTTTGAATTAGTTAAATCACTGAAAACAATGAGCTCCCGATGTGACTGATATCTCAATGGTGATTTGCAGAGATACAGGGTCACCCTTACATACAACAAAGTCCCATTTAGGTTACAGCTACACCAAAACCGGTCAAGTTGAACATTTTTTTTTTAATTTTGGGCCTTAAACAACAAAATTTATGAATATTTATTTATTATTATATATACAATTTTAAGAACCCCATATGAACCAGACTATTGCCAACCCCATGTCTTTGCATATTATCCATCATATATCATATAGTAAAAGTATCCTAAATACAGCTATCATTAGGCTCAAGGTTTGGATTTGTGGTTGCCTTGGATTTACTGCAAATTCTAAAGGTTCAAGATGATTTCAATTCTGATTAATTAATTTGCAACATCATGCGGCCAAGTTTTTTTCTCTAGCAAAAATCCATTTTACTCAACCTTTGGACCATGTGTAAAATTTATTAATATAAAGTGGAAATAAAAATCCTTAAAAATGTGAACATTAGCTTTTATTCAAAATATTTAAAAACAATGTTCATAAAAACATTGAAACAATATAATCTGTGTTGATTATATTTTCCCATGGCTAATGGAAACCAGCTTCCACATGAGATACTTGCCGATTTGAGGAGACCATCTTTCTATTTTTAAGGGGTCAGCCTTTCCAAAATCCCTTCTATTGGACCTTCAACCTTTCAGGTCGATCTAACTGTATATGTAGATACAAAACATTCAATTTATATTCATACAGAGTTTTGCTAACTAAGCATAAATTGTTCTTTCCAAAGTATAGGTGGATGCCCAATTCTGAAGATGGATCTGAAGGCAAAGGTTCTTGGTACCCAAGGCTTTAGTTTTTATCACACTGTAGTTGTAGTTGACCTTTACTCAGTAACCTGATGATCTGAGAACATCTTTAGCTCACACGTTTCTAATACAGTAAGTAGAATTCCCAGACACACCTCTTGTAAGCCTTAGCTGCCTTTTTTTACAGAATTCATATTGTATCCAAGGGTCACTGCTACAATGTTCCTCAAAGCCAACTTCTCATGACCCTTTCCAGATTCACACCCGCTTTGTAAAGTTAGATCTGGCTGGTAAATGTCACACTTGGAGAGAAAGAACAAGTAGAGGTGCTATGGATAGCCCAATAATGGTGTGAGCCCTGAGAAGAGCAAAGGCTCAGAGAATCATAGAGAATCTAAACAACGGCCTTTCTTCCTCCAGAGCTTTTAGACATGAGGATGATGCCAGGTTGCCATCTTTAGGCACAGCACCGTGGGCAGGACAGGTGTGCGGTTCGGCATCAGCAATCAGCAAGCAGAGAATAGTCAGACAGGTTGGAGTCAAGGCAGGCAGCAGGGGAACAAAGTCAAGAACAAAGCCAGGGGTCAATATTAGAAATCTAGAGGATAGACTCCAGTAACATGGTGAAAACACAGGGAGACACGGAAGTTACAGGAAATGACAGGAGGCACAGGTGACACTGGAGGAGACACAGGAGGCACGAGAGACACGGGGGTCACTGTAGACAAAGTGAGCACTGGAAGAGCACAAGAGAATAAAGAGCGAAACAACATACTGGGCAACAATGGGTTAGCACAGGAGCTGGACTGGGAAACACTCAATTACCCAATATTTGTAGAGGAAATGTTTCAGCAGAGCTAGGGGGCTCAGCAGAAGTCTGGAGACATGTTACTTGAATGCTGGGCCCTGTGTCTATGCCAGCTTAATAGCCATTGATTGGCCAACAGAAGGGGCAATGCTAAATAAACTTAAAGTGCAGGCGCTCCTGAGGTCCGAACTGTCCACATGTTCATGAGAGGGGCACTGGAACTTTAGCGAGGAGGTAAGTGTGACCCTGACACATCAACCTTACAGCTCAGAATACAAAACCAGAACCCCCTCCCACCAAGCACCACCATAATGTTCTTTATTTCATATTTATGTCTCTCGATCTATCATATAGATTGTAAAATTCAGTCATTTTACTTTTTTCAAGAAAGAATAAACTTTCTTGTAGTTTCAGAAACTTAGATCAGTTTTATTTTTAGTGTTCATCTTGTTAAACATCAGAGCAAAAACACAAGAGAATTTCAAAGACATAACTCATTAAAAAGTATAAAATACCCTGGTGACTCCATGCTCTCTGAAAGAAAGAAAGTACCTTCAGTCTTCCCAGTATGATCGTATTGTTAGCATGGCCTACACCATCATCACCCCAATGCTGAATCCTTTCATCTACAGCCTAAGGAACCAAGACGTGAAAAACAGCCTGAAAAAGCTCATCATACAATGCTTTTCTCACTATTAAACAAATAAGCCCTCTTCTTGTGTCTTGTTGCTGGGATGAAATTGTGGCAAAAGTAATAATATTTTGTCTTGATTCATCAAGGGGAGAAATTACATCATCAACTTTTTTCCTTCCTTTTTTTCTAGATCCAGAGCTTGTATTGCACCACCTCACACGACACTGGCCATAGACCAGAAGCTATTCTGGACATTTTGTTCTGTTCTTTTTAAAGAAGTTGTAATGCCATTTTAGTATTTAGGTCCCTTTAGGTGGAGTGTGTAGGGTTAAAATGTTCTAGATTATTCTAAGTTAGGGTACTCCATTGTGAATGAGTGGTTGGCTATCTACTGTTACCAAGTTCCAGGCTCTAGAGTGAGAGGAGCTAATAAATAATGGTAAGATGTGTCTGCTAGTCACAGGGTTTGGCTTCCATTAAGGTGGATGTTCAACTGAATAAATAGGTGGAGAATTAGAGACAGAGAGTTTTTAATGCTGTTAATTGTTAAATAAAAAGTCCTCCAGGCTGGATGCCCAAGGCCCTTGGTCTGGATTGCTCGGGGGACCTGAATCTTGCACTGCTGGGGAAGCTAGCAAAATGCATTTTTTTGGCACGGGGGACGCCCTGGGGGACTAACTGCCCCGGGAGCCCGACCTTCTGGAACCGACAGGCAGCCACGGCTGGTGAATTCGACCTCATCACCGCTCCCTTGGACCGTGTTGCTCTTCCCGCCATCCTTGGTTGGCATGGGGGACACTGAGCGTCGCTGTCCACCCTCCTGTAAAATGCCTTTTTTCAGACAAAAGCCTCCGAGTGTCTTTGGGTATCAACAAGAATGACGCATTAGTGTTTTTTCATGGTTTACTGACTATAGTTGCTGATCCAGAATCAAGGACCCTAGGTCAAAGTCTGAGGACTGTTTTTTGCTCAGCATCAAGTGACTGAAGCTCGTTTATTAGAAAAATCAGTGCATACATGAACTGCCCCATGTGAACTCTCTTACACTGACTGCACTTTCCGATACCCATAGTAAAGAGGAAAAATAGACATTTACTGCTATTCCTTTATGATCTGAAATCTTCTAATTATTCAGGAAAATATTGGTCTTTTTTGATTTTGTATTTTTGACCTAGGCTTGATCATTAAAGATATCCTGCGGTTGCACAATTCTATCTTCGGCTGTAATAAAACATCCGCCTATACAATGTGTCTCCAGCGTATTTGGGCCAAGTCTTGGTTATAAAAACTGTCATGTTGCTTGAAAGTTTTACACATCTGCTTTCTCCTAATTCATTTTGAAAGTTTGTTAGAAATCGGTCAGCGAAGACAATTAGAACATGGACAGCCTCAGCAGCTATTAGCTAATTTCTATCCACTGGTCAAAGCAGGCCTATTACTATTTATTAAAAATGCATATGTTGCTACTAAACCTACCTGAAAAATGGCCTTTGCATTGCAATGACACAAGATTGGATGCTGCTATATATAAGCCAAGCTATATCTTATATTTTTGTAGTTGGTACATGTGCCCCATGGCAGTGTAAAGTCTCCTTTGACATAATTTTGCCTAAATTTGCCTATTTGCTGGTATACTGACCAGAATAATCCAACACATTTTGGCCTCCATACATTTATTGGAATTTAAATTGCTATCCCTACCCTTCATTAGAGTAAAATGTTCAATGTAAGACAAAACCATCTGCCTGTTTATCAAGCTGATCTAATGCATTCAGCAGATTGGGCCTGATTTAATACAGCTCCTCATGACTGGAGACTATCATGGGAGAACCTGGGTGATCCAAAATTCTGAATTGGAATCCTAAGAATCATTGGTACTAGTTGGCAAATGTTTACAGTCATGTACCAGATCTATTTCAGGTGTGTTGGTTCACCAAGGTCCAACCCAGATTTGGATCTGACTGGTGACACATCAACCCGAGACAATTCAGAATAGGAAATCCGATGCGATTCATCCACCACCACCTTATTCTTCATTTCAGATTTATGTTTCTCAATCTATCATATATATTGTAATATCAGATAATTGTAACATATACCCCTTTAGTTTTCTCAATAAAGAATACATGTTCTTGTGTTTTCAGAGGCTTAGATTAGTATTATTTTTAGTGCTTATAAAGGTATCTTGGTAAACATCAGAGCAAAAACACAGGAGAGTTTTAACAACATCATTTATTAGGAAGATTTAGACGTATAACGTTCCCTGGTGACTCCATGTTCTCTGATAAAGCCGTACATTATAAATGGAGAGCTGCCAATGTCTGACGGATATCATTCTACATTCAGGAAATGGTAAGTGGAATCCTATATTGCCATAAACACCAATTGATTCCTCACTGAGAAGGTGGAGGATCATTTAAGGATAGAAAGAAAGGGATGAACAGGTTGGGATAATAATAGGAAAAAAATATACATATATACCGAAGGACAGTGTCATGAAAGACCCAAGTGGAAATGACGCAGTCCTTGTTTTGTTAGATGGTTTTAGGCCTGTTACAATCAAAATTTACAAAATTGTTTACTTATACTAAATGGATAAATGTAGTTTAAGTGGACCAGATTTCTCATGTTGAAGGCTGCAATGATATATGATAAATACATTGGTAAAAATATTGTCAAGTATTATACACATTACTAATGTATTCCAGGCATTAAAATCGTCTGTACATGGCTTACTTCTGAAGATACCAAGACAAGGAAATGTATAAAAAGCAATATATAGCAATGCATACAAAAGCAACACATACTAATAAATACAATATTTATTTTTTAACATTTTTAATCCGATTGAAATGTTGTAGCTCATGAAAGGAGACCCAAAAACCTCTTGTAACTAAAGACATTTCCCTGAAGGAGTGGTCAGAAGTTTCACCAAGTCAGACACTGTTGGGAAATATTGGAATAGTGGAATTCAATTCTGCCAAAAAGGTCTATAACAGCATATATAGTCAAAGGTGTGTTTATTTTTTGCAGAATTTACACATGTGTATTGCAAATTTTAAGCTTTTTAATGTGGTGGCCACAATCGACAACACTGATATACAAGGATCTCCAACAATATACAAGGATCTCTCACAATATACAGGGATCTCCCACAATATACAGGGATCTCC
>NC_092858.1:3925429-3950834 GCF_032062135.1 Pyxicephalus adspersus | reverse complement strand
TCCCACAATATACAAGGATCTCTCACAATATACAAGGATCTCCCACAATATACAAGGATCTCTCACAATATACAAGGATCTCCCACAATATACAATGTCTCTTACAAAGTCACACAAGCAATAAGGTTGATCAAAATGTTTATTTTTCTCATCACACACATTACATTTGCATATATCAATCAATCACTATACAATACTGTTCACGGCCCTAGCGACCCACGGCTCATGAATCAATAATCAATCAATAATAATAATACAATAGTGTCCCAGTCCCTAGTGACCACGGCTCATGAGTCAATAATCAATATCGGCTCAATGTGGTCTCATGAATCGTTAACAAACCATTAAAGTAATATATCACCAGATATTGCTGCATCCGCATCACACTTAGACTGGAGAGTCCATTTTCACAGCCCGGACAGAAGGACACCTGGGCCCACAAGGTACCTAGACGACACGCCTGCCCCTGGGTGGAATTAGCTCTGCCAGGTGAGGGTCTCCTTTTTATAACGTGCCATGAGAAGGGACTTTCTAGACTTTTGTACCGCGGTACAGCAGATTGTTCAATCAGATCACTTTGATAAATGTACACGATGACAGTACGATGAAACATCAAAATCTTAAATTTCTCCCTGCGTATCTACCTTTTGTGTACGGAGTTACAGCTCTGTCACATACCTTCCTCTTAGTTAAATATTACAATAGTCATACAATATATATTAGAATATTGCACCTAGATCTCATTTCTCTCTCTTCCTTGGTGTTCTTATGAGCTGTGTCACACTTGGGGGAACGGAGCTTCTAGGGGGCGCTACGGCTTGCACAAAAGTGGTTTGAGCCCTGAGAAGGGCCAAGCGCAGAGTCTAAGCAACAACCAGGTCTTCTCCAGAACCTCTAGTGGTGAAGATTTTGCTCTGCTGGTTACTGGTTTCTGGTGAGCAGGAAGATACGCAGTACCAAATCACTAAGCAGAAAAATTGTCAAGGAAGGCCAGCGTAGAAGCAGGTAGCAAGCAAGCAAGGTCAGGTCACAAGCCAGGGGTCAAATATCAGGGATTCAAAAAATAGACAACAGTGACACCGGGGCCACCGTAGACACAGGGACCACAGGAAACACTGGAAGCAACAGGAGGCACAGGAATATCCACAGACACAGAGGAACACTGGAACAGCACAAGGGAACTGGTTGGGAAACAACAGACTGGGCAACAAGGTGTTAACACAGGAACTGGACAGGGAAAGCACTGAATAAACCAACAGGTGTATAGGAAATGCTCAATGGAACTAGGGGCTTGGCACTAGTGGGGACACATTGCACGAATAATGAGTGCTGTGTCTGAGCTAGCTAAATAGCCAGGGATGATTAAGAAGCTGTTTCCTGATTGGCTGGTGAAAGGGCGTTAATGATTTCATCTGGAAGAGCAGGCACGGCCAGGGTCAGAACTGCCTGCATGCACAGAAGAGAGGCGCCTGCACTTTAGTGAGGAAGAGGCAAGTGTAACAGGTTGGTCAGGACAGTTCTGCCCACTGATGACCACCAACTAATGAAGATTTTCAATGCCTCTTTAATTGACTAAGTGCACACAATCCCTTGTATACAACCAGTAGTAGTTTTTTGAGCTTCCAAATATTACTTACTTTGCCACCACTTAGGTCCAAGCTGAACAATCTTTATTCATTTAGGCAAGTTTCAAAAGCCATATAGACATACCAACCAGAGGTCAAAGATAACGCAATGCATTACTTTTTCTACAACAGATTTAAACCAAGAAACACTTTGTACACGGCACATGGTAGGACACTATGCATGAAAAACGTGGACTTGGCCAAGGTAAGAACTTATTGAATGAAAAAATGGCAAGAACATTTAATTCCATTTGCAAAAGGGAAGTGCATATCTAAAAAGCCAGATATCTCTTATATTCAGGGGTGTCTACAAGGAGTTTCCCAAAAAAACCAAGTGGCTTCCAATGTATCATTTTATAGATGGAAGTAAGATCTTCTATGAGCCTAATCTCATTACCAATATAGAACCACTCGGCCACAGAGGCATGTAGTTGACTTCCAATTTAGTGAAATACAGGCCCTGGTTGAATTTAGTTGCACTATTGAAGTTATATGAAATTTGGGGGATAGAGAACTATGCTGGAGCTGGAAAAAGCCTGGGTCTTCAGAGATTGTGTAGTCCGTTATTTTTTTTGTAATCTCAGACCAGAAGGGCCATATGACAGAGGAGGACATCGGTGATACCACCTAGAGAGGATTAGGCTTCTAATATTTGCCGCTAATAGAGGAGTGGGGGGTGATCAACAGCTATTTTTGTATTTACTGAAAAACTAGGGCTAATGCCACCATAACATCCAAAGAGTGGTATATGAAATTTTTGGTTTTGGGCCTAGATCTGTTCCAAAATCAATATACCAACACAAAGTTGAATAAAACACCTGATTTCAACAGAGTATTACCCCAGAGATCAGCTTTAGGGGATTTATTGAAAATATGATGGAAAGCAGAAAGTCAGCCTGTGGCCCTAAAGCAGAAGGTGAAATGTTGCTTCTGCTACACTGCAGGCATAACCAAAATCTTTGATTATTCTAGAATGCAACCAATAGACACATTTTGTGGTCCATTGGTCTAGATTACATCTCTTCTTCCTAAAACGAAACTCTTACTATCAACTTGAAACCCTAACTGATAGAACAAAAGAAAAGGGGATTAAGAAGTGAGTGCAGGGAGCAAGCAAATTCTGAAGCTGGTAATTATACTCTGGGATTTGGGGTGCCTAGGGACTCTGCTGGGTGTCTACTTTGGTGTGTCTGCATTTTGGCATAATACTTTTTTGGCAATTTACTTTTTGTTTTGGATCAAAGGTTCACCATAAGGTCTGAAAAAGATTATCTACCTGGGACTTCCAGCATGGCCTCCAGCATTGTTCTTCTGAGGTTTTCTGATCCTCCATTCTGGTTATATTAGAACTTTTTTGGATGTTTAAAAACTGACTTTTTTAGGAGAATTCTTAACCATGCCTCCTGATCCTCCGGATGGAAAAATAAATCTAACCTTCGGATTTATTCTTCTGGGCTTCTCAGATCTTCAGTACAACCATGTTGCTCTCTTCTCCACCATTCTGGTTATATACACCCTCACATGGACTGCTAACTTACTCCTATTGGGTTCTATTATACTTTCTCCACACTTGCACACACCAATGTATTTCTTCTTAGGGAACCTGTCTGTAGTTGACATCTCTTTCTCTACAGTGACAGTTCCCAAGCTTCTGTCCTAAATTCTTCACGGAAGAACCTCAATCTCCTTTCTTGGTTGTCTCTTGCAGATGTACTTCTTGGTATTTCTAGGAGTTACTGAAATTTTTCTTTTATCAGCCATGGCTTTTGATAGATATTTAGCTATATGTAACCCCTTACGCTACTCCTTGTTAATAAATGATAAGGTTATGGTCATCATGTCTAGTAGTTGTTGGATAGCAGCAGCACTGCATTCATTATTGCACACCTATAATGTGTCCAAATTAACTTACTGTGAGGACAGATTGATCCCGCACTTCTTCTGTGATACAACGCCCCTCATCAAACTGTCCTGCTCCAGTACTACATTAACCCAACTCTTGATATTCACAGAAGGTTCTAATATAGTAATTATTCCATTTCTGTTCATTCTCATCTCCTATGTCCTCATTGGATGGGCTATAATGAAAATGAAGACCAGCAGCAACCGAAGCAAAGCCTTCTCCTCCTGTTCTTCTCATCTTATGGTGATTTCCCTCTTTTATGGTACAATAATTTTCATTTACTTCCGTCCTCCCTCGGATTACTCTTCCCAGTATGATCGTATTGTTAGCATGGCCTACACCATCATCACCCCAATGGTGAATCCTTTCATCTACAGCCTAAGGAACCAAGACGTGAAATACAGTCTCAAGAAGCTCATCATACAATGCTTTATTCACATCTAAACAATTAAGCCTTCTTCTGAATGTGTGGCAAGAATAATACAAACATTTTAACTATATTCATCAAGGAGAGAGAAGTTTAGGAGGCTTTACCTCATCAACTTTCATCACTGGTGCTTCACAACATTCTACTAGATTCTTCTATGATTCTAGATTATAGTTGTCTCTTGTGAATAACTGACTGGCAACTTTTACAAAGAAGAGTTCCTGACTCTAGAGTGAGGGAAGCCAAATGGTATGCATCTGTCTCCTAGCTAGCCAGTGGGTTTGGTGCCCTTTGAGGCAAGTGGTTAAATGTGGTTAAATAAGTGAATTAAAGACTTTTGGTTCCAGACTTAGGAGTCAACAACGCTAGACGGCTTGGGGCTTTTGGCCCAGCTTAACTGAGTTCCAGGACCTTGGATTTCTGGAGATCTTCATGATGTTTGCACCATAGCCAGCGGGCTCTGGAGGTTTAATAGAAGAGAATTTGGAAGGAGTGACCCCTTCAATATAACAGGGGTGTGCACAGACCAACCACAGTAATGTAATCAATTTGTTGGTATCAGTGGGCATTTGGGCATTTATTACTTTACTGTTTTTTTGTAATCTTTTTTGGCGTGTGGGGATAGGGTTTGGCCTTGATTTGTAGTTTGTACTAATTTGAGGGTAGCAATTATCTTTAGCTATTGTCTCGCTCATAGCAAACTGTGTTTTTCTCTACTGAAAGAGTTTCTTTAAGAAGTAAATATCAGTTTGTTTTGGGGAGTGGGATTTTGGCGATTTTTGGGGGGTATATTGGCTATATTTTTTATTTATCAAGTCCTATTTTGGAATGGCCATAGATAACTTGGTCTCTCTGATCCTGCAGCAAGGTGTACAGAAATAAGCGATAATACCTAAATTATTGAGTACTTACTGGTACTACCTCACATTAAATCTCTCGCACTGACTATAACCACCTATATGCATATTCTAACCTATAGGCTAATTTCTAACCACCTATATGCATATTAAAAGGACAAACTAGATACCTAATGCCATTTCTTTATCGTCTTCTAATTCTTCAAAAAATAAATTACGTTTTGATGTTTTACTATATTTTGGCCTAGTCTTGATTAGTGTTCGAATTCGGGTTGTCCTTATATTCAACCCGAATATGGCTGTTCGAATTCGGACAGACCCGACCCAAAAAACACAGCATTCAGCAGTAAAAATTTGAGAAAAAAAATGTGTTTAAAAAAAAAAAAATAATTTTAAAGTAATTTATTGAATGTTTGTGTTTTTTTTAACTAACTTTTTTTTTTACAGGTTTTCCCACAATGACATTATGATTCCCTGGGCTGTCATTGTGGGATCTCCGGGCACTATACTACTGTTACTATACTATATTACAGTGCCCTGTGTTCTTGGATAGAGTTTCTCTATTTGCTGTTGCAGCGCTGAACTATGTGTTCTTGGATAGAGAAACTCTATCCAATAACACAGGGCACTACAGGTGATGAATGGGGACAAGTCCTCATTCATTACCTATAGTGCCCGGAGATCCCGCAGTGACAGGAGGATTCCAACGACTGCACAGCCCGGGGAATCATAATGTCATTGTGGGAAAACCTGAAAAAAAAAAAGTTAGTTAAAAAAACACAAACATTCAATAAATTAGTTTAAAATTATAATTTTTTTAACACATTTTTTACATTTTTTTCCCAATTTTTCTTTGGGACAACCCGATTTCGAACACCAACACTAGTCTTGATCATTAAAAATATAATATGTAATAAAACATCTGTAAAGTGGCTCATGTGTATTTAGTTTACGAGTTTGATGGAAATTAGTCAGCCACAGGGCAGTTTCAAAGACAGTGAAAACATGGACAGCCTCAGCAACTTTTGGCTAATTTCTATCCACTGGTCAAAGCAGGCTTATTTCTACTTAATTACTACTCAATTAATTAATAAATAGCATATGTTACTACTAAACCTACATGAAAAATGGCTTTTTTGTTGCATCCATTGAAATTGGGTATCCCCAGGCCTGTAGCTAATTTCGATTTTGCCATTGATAGACCCTTTTTACTAACTATATAGTAAATAATTATTATTTTCTAGTTGGCCCATGTCCCCCTTGGCAGTGCCAGGATTCCTTTTTACTTTTTCACACTATTTGCCAAAATTTGACTTTTAAATACTAAAAATGACATTTTGGCCTCCATAACCTTACCAGATTTCTAGTTTGCTCATTCCTTCCCATCAGTAATTTATGGCATGTCATGAGTACAAAACTAACTGCCGGTCTATCAAGTTGATCCAAAGCTTTCAACAGACTGAGTGCTTATTGGGTTCAAGTGGTGCTGACTTCGCTTTATCTTCTCTGGCTCAGTGGTAAATATTGCTCATTCAGAGTTTAGTTTCCTCTGAACTATATATATATATATATATATATATATATATATTTACAGGTAGTCCCTGAGTTAAGGGCATCTGACATAAGAACAATTCCTGGATACGAACGGAGCTTGCATGACTTGCAGAAGAGTTTTTGGGTGATCTTAGAGACTGAACTTTTTCTGTAACATCTTGTAACTCTTTAATAACCAAGACAAACTCTGCAGTTGTTTCTTTTTGCATATCAAAGCACAGTTTGCTCCAGAAGTTATTAAATGTCTAAGCTCCATAAAGATTTTTTTTTTAACTCAGTGAGTATTTTTTAAAGTAACTGACACCATGCTGCCTAATAATATATTGAGACAAACATCTGTCCTAGATGCATTTATTAAAATATTGTACCTGTCCTGACTTACATACAAATTCAACTTAAGGACAAATCTACAGTCCCTATCTGGTATGTAACCCGGGGACTACCTGTATATTTATATCTATCTATATCTATTGTAAATGCAGATACCAACCAATCAAGATTCATGCAGGGCTGTACTGTCTTAGCTTACTGATAGTTCTAGAAATAAAGGGGGATGCCAAATATTTAATATTAATTGTTAAAATTTATACATGGAAAAGTTCTACCTACCTAAAATGTTTTATCCAGGTATAGCTGTATTTGACCTTTTGTCAGTAATCTGGTGATCTGGGAACACCTTTGCATTTTGGATCTGACTGCTAACACATCAATGGAAGACATCAAAAGTCTTGCACCCCCACATTGTTCATTTCAGATTTATGTTTCTTGATCGATCGTATAGATTGAAATATGAAGTCCTTTTTTTCTCAAAATAGAATAAACTTTAGTTTATTAGTTTAAATGGTTTTTTATCCAGTCATAGCTGTAGTTGACCTTTTTTCAGAATTCTGGGGATTTGGGAATGGCTTTTGCTGATTTGTTTGTAATACAGAAGTAGAATTTCCAGACACGTCGCCAGTAAGCCATTGCTACCTTTTACATACAGAATTCATGATGTATCCAAGTGTCACCCACTCAAAACTCATGATCAAATGTGGATCTTAATGGTGACACATCAACCTGAAATAATTTAGAATAGAAAAGCAGATGCCTTTCATCAACCACCACCATCATTTCAGATTTATGTTTCTCAATCTATCATATATATATTGTAATATCAGATTATTTTACTTTTCTCAAGAAAACCAAAACCCCTCCTGCCAACCCCCACCACATTGTTCTTCATTTCAGAATTATGTTTCCTATAGATTGTAACATTAATTACGTTTACTTTTCTCAATAAAGAATAAACTTTTATGTTTTTTTGGATACTTAGATTTGTGATATTTTTAGGATTCATAAAGTTTTCTTGTTTAACATCAAAGCAAAAACACAAGAGAATTTTAAATACCTAATTTATTAAGAAGATTAAGAAGTATAAGATTCCCTGGTGACATGTTCTCTGATAAAGCCGTACATTATAAATAGAGAGCTGCCCATATCTGACAGATATCGTTCTACCTTCATGAAATGGTAAATGGAATCCAATATTGTCACATAAACCAATAGATTCCTCACCGAGGAGGTAGAGGCTCCTTCATATTTAAAAAAGGAATGAAAAGGTTGGGATATCAATAGGATTACAATGTACATATGTACTGAAGGACGGCGTCATAAAAGAAATTAGGAAGTATTTGTTTTGTTAGATGGTTTTGGATTTGCTACAATCAATATTTACATAATTTTTTTTACAAGATTTTAAACATATACTAGATGGACAAATCAGATTTTAGTGGATCGGATTTCTCAAGTTGAAATCTGGAGTTCAACTAGACTGGAAAACACAATAAATAATACATATTCCAGGCCTTAAAATCATCTATACATGACTTACTCTTGAATATAGCAAGATGTAGGAATGTATAAAAAAGCAACACATACTAATTAATACATAGGTTTTTCATACCAGTTTGATTCCAATTAAAAATGTAGGGATTTTAAAATTGGCAGCCCATGGAAGGAAACCCAATACCTCTTGTGCAAAATACCTACTAGAAGTTATTTCTGTTAAAGGGATAAATAGCAGCTTATGGGGTCAGGGGTGTAATTTTTGCACAGTAATCAGTAATGAATATTGCAGATTTTTGGAATGTGTTGGCCTAACTTTTGTTCAGGCTCTCCTTCCTTTATAATAATCTGATAATTCTGCGAAGTATCAAATTTCTTCTTTGATATGTACACTTTATTTAGGAAAAGTTTGCTTCTTATGGTTCAGGTTCCAAATATAATCAAACAACTACTCTGTGGCAACCAATATCCAATGTTCAGTTTGGTTTAATAGAACTGAACATCTACCCCATCAAGTCAACCTATTTGTCCAAAAAAGTATTCACCAAAAATATATGTTTTTATTGCCTGGTGATTCCCCACAATGAACACCAACTGATAAAAATGAACTTTTATTGACCAGGGCCGCACAGTCTGTTGTACACAAACAATGGTTCTGTTTTTAGGATTCCAAATGTTGCTTACCTGGCCAACTACTTCGACCAAAGCCAAACATGGGTCTGTGTTTGGCCGAACATTGCTCAAATCAATGGTTGTCATGCAGGCAGAACCTGTGCGTGTCTGACTTTGTTTAAATTATACAGTGGTTTGATGGACTAGTAGTTTAGTAGTTTAAAGATGGGAAATAAATCTTTGCTGTCTTTCAGCCCTTGGAAATCTAATAAGCAATTCTGGGAAAGATCAACAGGTATCATTGTATTTGCTGAAAAAATTCTTAGAAGAGACTATTGCAGCCAGAACATCTAAGGACTGGTGAGCATGTAATATTGTAATTGTAACGTGTAAGATTTTCAGTTTTGGATTAGATATGTTTTAAAGTTAAAAAATTCCTTTAACAGAAATGCAAATTAAAGGTGAATAAAACACCTTGTGAGGGAATAGCTTCAAACACAGAGATATTTCATCTCGCTGCAGAGATATATTTCAGGCTTTAGTTTAATTTCAGGGTGCTCTGGCAACTTTTATTTACAAAAAACATCAAACGCTAATTCCAGGATTTTCTCTCGTAGAGGATCAGCATTATCACACCATGATGGGATAGAACACAAATTAGGCTCCTGGCTTTCTTTCACTTTCTATTGATCCCACAGATCTAAAGTTTTGAAGACCTCCTGGGCTTTCCCAGCATAAAGGCTGCACACCACCCGTCCACCTGAGCCGCCTGTCCTCAGGCTTCATCTTCCCCCTTGTGGCAATGGCCTGCTTATCAATACCTAGGTGCTCCAGAGCAATCCTTTATTTGTAGCCTGAAAAGGGAAGAGCGCCTGGCCCACCCATTCCTTCCAGGACCTAGATCCCAAATAAAGAACCAGAAATCTGCAGCGGCCCCAATATACATAACCCTCTCCAGGTCATTTATTCTTTTTTCCAGGTAAAATTGAGATACATGATGCCAAATATCATCAGGATTTGATATTACATGTTTCCTTCTTCTACGATCTGTACAGATTTTTATCCCAGCTTTAAGGTCCTCTATAGAAAATGTGATGGGAAACTTAAATTTAACATGTGACACTAAAACAGAAAGTCAACTCTTGCTTAGTTATACAAGGATACGCAGAATCTTTTTACTATGCTGCCATTGGGCAACTTTATTAGGAATGCATAGACCCCTCCCCCAAAAAAACTCTAATAGTATTTAAAAATATTGATAGATGGCGCATCAAACAAGAAATAAAAATAAGAAATAATGTGGGCCTAAGCCAGGAACAAAGCTGCTTACATTTTAAAACAACCTGGGTTTGGAGTCTCTAGGTACTCGGCTGGATGTGCTCTTGGATGGGCTTTTTGTTTAAAAGCTTATCATAAAGTCACTTCATAGGACTCCAAATAATATTCTAGCTAGAAGATTATAAAATGTTTTCTTTTTTTGATGTAGGAGCACTGAAAATATGCAGTAGCCTTTAACATCAGAACAGATTTGAGCTAATTATGTAGAGAGCTTCAATATATTAGCAGTTACATAAGGCCAGGAATGGTGTAGAAGAACAATGTGCATAGAAGTTCCATGGTGCCAAACTCCAGGTAAAGGAAAAAGTTCCCCTTTCAGCAGGTCCATCCACATTCATGGCCCAAAGCACTATCCCGCACCTTGTAAGGGGTAAATGCTCATTTATGTCTAGGGGTAATAGTTCTTCTACTTACCTCACCCCTTAGTACCCCCCAGCAGCGGTGGAGTTCCTCTTCTCTCTCCTTGATGTTCTCCAACTATAATTTAGGTCTTTTGGAGAATTAAACTGTTAGCACAGCCCAGATCATCTTATGGGACAGACTAAGAAGGACGAGTGAAGCTTACGAGTAAGCATGGAAAAGATATTATTGTAAGGGCTAAAGTAATGAATTATGGGGAAATCTAAATTAATAACAAAAAGTTCTTCAAAGAACTAAGTCCTAACCCTAAATATAGCATATCAAACAACATAGAGAGAAGGAAAAGGTAAGGTAAGGTAAGGTTTTTTTTGCACCAAAAACATAATACATTGCACCAATACATATCTGGGGACCCCCGACTGTTGAATTGGCCTTTAGGAGGCACTAGACATAATTCATCTCAACACAGCATATATATTATTACCACATATTTATGATGATTAAATCATGTTGATGATTAGTACCCGATGTGTTTCGCCTTGTTGGGCTTCCTCAGGGGTAGTAGTTTGGCAACATGTGTTTGGTACTTGTAATATATATATCTAGATCAATAAAAATATAAATATAAATAAATGATAAGCTAGTCTATCAGCATATTGAGGAGGAGAATATTGATATTTGCCCCCCCCCCCCAAAAAAATATTATTATTTATTAATATTATTATTATTTATTATTGTAAGGGCCCCAGACATAAACAAGCATGTAACCCAACAGTGTGAGGCTGGCCCTTCTGTAAATAGAAGTTTTTCCTGAACCTAGATCCTAACAACTTCAATAAGATCTAGAACATTAGGCATAAGTTCCTTATAACTCCCAGCATTGTTTTTTTAAAGTGTTCTGACCCTCCTGAGTACTATCCTGATCTCTTTTTCTTAATTCTGGTTATATATAGACTTTTATGGACATTCACTTTAATTTCTGTCAGAATTTTCTTTGAAGAAATGTGAAGAATTCTCTGTTTTCTTTCAGCCATGGTGTCAGGTTGCTCATTTTGGAGATCCCCTGAAGCTTTGACATCCCATAGAAAGACAACACATGTAAAATATTAAAGATACTTTGTTTTGCTGCTCGGCAATGGCAAAACACAGGAATCTGCATATGTATAAATGCACAGAGATTGGATCTCCTCTTTTATTATTCTACAGTAAAAGTGAAATCTACTCTATGTATATCACTCTTTTCAATGGAAAAAGTAAATCTAACCTCCGGCTTTGTTCTTCTGGCCTTCTCAGACCTTCACTACAACCATGCTGCTCTCTTCTCCACCATTCTGGTTATATACACCCTCACATGGATTGCTAATTTACTTTTACTGACTTCTATTAAAGTTTCTTCACACTTGCACACACCAATGTATTTTTTCCTGGGGAATTTGTCAGTAGTGGACATCTCTTTCTCTACAGTGACGGTTCCCATGCTTCTGTTCTATGTTCTTCATGGAAGAACCTCAATCTCCTTCCTTGGTTGTTTCTTGCAGATGTTTTTCCTTATGTTTCTCGGGGTCACAGAGATTTTTCTTTTGTCAGCCATAGCTTTTGATAGATATCTGGCTATATGTAACCCCCTATGCTACACATCGTTAATGAATGATAAGGTTATAGTCATCTTGTCTAGTAGTTGTTGGGTGGCAGGAGCTCTGCATTCATTATTGCACACTTATGTTGTGTCACAATTAACCTATTGTGAGGATAGATTGATCCCGCACTTCTTCTGTGACATGACACCTCTCATCAAACTGTCCTGCTCCAGTACTGCACTAGCTGAGCTTTTAATATTTACCGAGGGTTCTATAGCTATCATTATTCCATTCCTTTTCATACTTATCTCCTATGTCCTCATTGGATGGACCATAGTCAAAATAAAAACCAGCAACAACCGAAGCAAAGCCTTCTCCTCTTGTTCTTCTCATCTCATGGTGATTTGTCTATTCTATGGCACCATCATTTTTATTTATCTCCGTCCTCCCTCAAACTACTCTTACCAGTATGATCGCATTGTTAGCATGGCCTACACCATCGTAATTCCTATGTTGAATCCTTTCATCTACAGCCTAAGGAACCAAGACGTAAAAAACACTCTCAAAAAGCTCATCATGCAAAGCATTTCTCACAAAACAGTTAATCCTTATTCTCATGAGTTGTGATGCTGAATTTAAAGCTACCAGTTTGTTTAAGGCTCAACTTCAAGCAAATATACAAAGTCACTAAATATTTTAAAATATTTGGAAGTTTAAACTTTGCTTTATTTATTTATTTTTTGCTATGCCCCCAATGCTGAGGTTTTCCCTCATTTCCTATGTCCTCAATAGAAGATTTCACTTCTATAGCAGTTGTGGTTGAAGGTCAAACTTTTGGATTCCCATCACCCGAAATCCTGACGACCATGAACACCAAGACAAACAGATGTATTCCTACCCATCTGCAACAAAGACCTATATAGAGTTTTTTTTAATCAGTTGTCCAATTGTCTGTTGTAATCAACCTATGTATACCAGTAGGATGCCAGTGTTTGTCAACCAGGGTTTCGTGGACTGCTAAGGGTTGCTGGAGGTTCCATCACCATTGAGCAATTTGTGCCACTCAGGTAATTTTATTGGTTTTGGGTTTTTTGGCTGTAAGGGTTACATTCTTCCCAATGGCCAGCAATGTAAGAGGAATTCTTCACACTATGTACTGAGTACTGGGAGTTGTTGGAAGGGATGGGGCAGGGGTTATTTGAAATAGGGGACAAGTTAAAAGAGAGAACATTCCAGAAAAGGAGTTGAACAGCTTCCCTCCCTCTTTTGTGATAGTAAGGGTAGGAGTTAAGCGCTTTAGAGGCAGAATGCCAATGATCGTCATGGTGGTGGGAGGACCTACCTTAGACGTAGCACCTCGAGTAGTTGTGTTGAACATGGCGACAGAGGTTAGGAAAGACAAGGGTTTTTCAGTGTGGTCTGCCTGGGAGCAGGAGGATCATTCCAGGTGCAAACCCAAACGATATATTGTTCAAGAACCTGCAACCAAAGAAGGTGCCAGTAGTTTAAACATGGGCAATGTTGTTTGAGAAATTCCTATTTGTTTATGTGAATTATTTTTGTGAATGTTATGCATATATAAACATTTAATAAATAGCTGACAAGGCGAATGTGTTCCAAGTCGGGGGTCTGGGAGTTTTGTTGGGGTACAAGGGGAAAAAAGGGGGAGTATAAGAGACAATTTTAGAGGTAATATAGATTTAAAAGCAGCAGCAGACATTTTTTTTACCAACCATAAAATAATTATCAAATAATAACATTAGTAACGTAACCCACATAAAACAGCTTGGTGTTGGTACCCCTTAAGACATGGGTGTCAATCTCAGGCCCATGGGCCAAATATGCCCGCACTGTAATCATATTTGGCTCACGAAAAAATACCAAATGTCTGCTAGAGCTGGCCCGCCTGTTGACAGTGCATGCGCTGCTCTGCTGAAGCGTCAGTCAGGACCCACAAGCACCCTCTCCTCTGTTGACATTCATTAGTGACCTTCCTCAATTGTAGATATTTTTTCAATAAATATCAAGATTGGTCCACAACTTTGTCCAAATTTTTCATCTTGGCCCTCTGTGTATTTGAGTTTGGCACCCCTGCCTTAAGAGATTTGAGTAAAATCCACCCTGTCCCCAGCCCAACCCATCAGCTCAAGGACATCTTCAACTAATGATCTGTGCCTTACCAAGGGGCAAAACTCCTAGTAAAACAACCAACACCAAAAGGAGAAACATCATACTACCTCATAACCATCTCACAACCATCTCACAAATCCAGATCCTAAAAGATCCTCTAATTCACCAAGCTGCCATGACAAATTTTACATTAGAACAATCTTTATACCTTAACAAAAGCGAGGACAGATAGGGCAACTTTCCTTTTACTTTCACCTTCCAGAATGATCTTATAGCAATCCTAGAAGCTCCTTCCCATGTGACTTATTCCTTCAAGGTGATCCATGAACTTCAAAATTTTGCAATTCCTTCTAAGCTTACTTAAATTTCAACTCTTTCTGGAACTAATTACTTTCAGTAGCCCCTCTGAAGACCCTCCAGGTCAATCCTTAACCAAACTTATTCTGTCAAAAAAAGTTCAATAACTTTAAACTTTAATTAAGATCAATTGGGGAAATCTCAGGAACTTTTTGACTGGACCACAACATTTTTGAGTATTTGCTGGTGAAATTCTCTACGCTGGATCTGGGCTTCCGAGGGAAAATCTTCTTTTTGATTAAGTGCTCAACTATTAATTTAAGGTTATTTTTACCAGTGGCTATATTAAATTGGCCATATTCTTTGGTCTCATTGGTCTCTGCTTGTGTCTCCTGCTTCGGATTGTTTAAATTCCCCTGGGACATTATGGCATTTACCTCAACATAGTTTAAGATTAATATATGTGCCACTGTATACTCCTGAAGAAGCAGACTACTGCTGTGAAACGCGTTGAGTAGCACAATTTTATTTTGTGTATGCTGGTAAATGGTTGTACAATTTGATCTATATCAGGTTTTTGTATTTTCTTATCAATTATATGTTTTAAAGATTTATTCTAATACATTTTAATATTTTAATATTCCTGTACTTCGGTACTTAAAAAGTTCTTCTTTCCTTGGCTGTAGTTTGTTACAGATATGCATTAATTTGAAAAATAATGCCACATTCAATGGCTTTGCAATTAATAGGGATGAGGGAGAATGCATCTGAAATTCCGATGGGTCCACGAAATTTCGTCGAACCGATTTCGCGAATTTCATTGAAGTGCAGGCTCCCATGCTCCCCCGGGACCGTGGGAACCTGCGGTCACAGCTGATTGGAGG
Organism: Pyxicephalus adspersus; assembly: GCF_032062135.1. Lineage (NCBI taxonomy): Eukaryota > Metazoa > Chordata > Amphibia > Anura > Pyxicephalidae > Pyxicephalus > Pyxicephalus adspersus. The sequence continues at coordinate 3,935,443 of NC_092858.1, read as the reverse complement.
CATTCAGGTGCCTCCAATCAGCTGTGACAGCAGGTGAACACCAGATGAACTCTTAATAGAGATTACCCATTGAGAGATCATCTGAGTTCGGCGAGAACATGACCTTGTGGCGAATCACAAGGCCATTCTCGCTTACATGTTCTGCAAGAAAGATCAAAGGTAAAAATTTGGCTCACTCATCCCTAGCAATTAACTTACAAAATAGATTTACAAAATAGCCAAAAATTGCCCAATTTGCTAAAACAACCTCAAGAAAATCTCTTCTTATGAATGCAATAAGTAGGGGCAGTATTACGCGTCTGTGTCTAGAGTCTTGCTCTTTTATCACCGATGGTTGGCAATACATGTTGGTATTATTTATGTAAAGGTGTAAAACATAATGCATAGGACAATGTAAATCATAAGAAAGGCAAAAAATATTATAGAAAAATGAGATCATTATTATTTTTAGTATTCATGACAATTTTTCTTATTAAAACTGGAACAAAACACAAGAGAATTATGAAATTATCTTTAATTAGGACATACAATATCCCCGGTGACACTCAGTTCCCTGAAATAAAGGAAGTCATGCATTATATATGGAGATCTTTTTTAAGTGTGGAAAATTTTCTTCTTTCTTTAGGAACTGATAACTGACGTATAGAACCCAATCTGGCTCCCCACACCAATAGAAATGCTGCACAGACTGGCATAGGGGGAAAAAAGAAGGATTTTAATACCCCTCAATTTGCAGTTGGGATTGCATTACAGATATGTCTGATAAGAGGATAAAAAGATTTAAACGGGTATTGCTCAAACATGCTAATGTTTGGTTCAAACAATGAATAAGGATCATGCCTTGGCAAAAGCCAAGTGGTTGGCGAGGTAGGCAACATTTGGGAGATCTTATATCCACACCAAGGGCAGCTAATTGCCTGCTGTGTCCATGCACCCACCATTGCTACTATTGTAGGCCAGTGGTCAATGAAAATGTCGATGAGCATTTTCATTGTCTTGTGGTCAGTAGGGAGCAAAAATGCCCCCACACCACCAACCAAAGACAACACTTAATCCAAACCGTAGGAACTGCTGTTTGTATACATTTGGCTGTAAGCCCATTGGCAATAGTACCACTATTATACTATAACTATATACTATAATACCACTAGTATATACTATATTATAATATATATACCAGTATAAAATATATTATAAACCTATAGCAAGTTTTTTTCACGTATATAAACGACAAGTGACACTCTATTGGATCTGTTGGTCAGAGACCTTATTACAATCAATGACCATCCATTCAAACACATCCCACCGATCACAATCAAATATTATTAAAGTAAAGCCCACCAATAAACCTGTGAGAATATGTAAAAATAGGGCAAAAGATAGGAACTTGCCTTGAGTGTTATTATCCAAAAAGGTGAATTCTTCCCTCAATTATCTGAAATTGACCACCTCTGTCTGACCTAAAGGTGTAAAAAGGAGAAATTTCAAGCCAACGGGGCATATTTATTACCAGAAAATGGCTACACATACCTACCTATGCTTCCGACAGCTAATCATAGTGGTGGTTTACTATCACTAATAAATTAAAAAAAAAATTGAACTAAACTTGTTTTTTTCTAGACAATTATATAGAAAAACTAAATCAAACCATTGGCTTTATTCCTTTTGGACCTCCATGTGATTCTGCGGTTGTCTTCTATATCGTGATTTGGTGGTATTATTCTTTTACTTGACCTTGTTGACTAGTAAATATTTGGTGATGGAAAAAAACAAATTAAATAAAGAAATGTGAAGATATTTTAGCTGATGGTGTTCATTATTAGATAATTTCCAATGGAAAAAGGGAATCTAACCTCCGGCTTTATTCTTCTGGGCTTCTCAGACCTTCACTACAACCAAGTTGCTGTTTTCTCCACCATTCTGGTTATATACACCCTCACATGGACTGCTAACTTACTTTTATTGGGTTCTATTAAACTTTCTCCACACTTGCACACACCAATGTATTTCTTCTTAGGGAATTTGTCAGTAGTGGACATCTCTTTTTCTACAGTGACGGTTCCCAAGCTTCTGTCCTGCATTCTTTATGGAAGAACCTCAATCTCCTTCCTTGGTTGTTTCCTGCAGATGTTCTTCTTTCTGTTTCTGGGGGTCACTGAGAGTTTTTTCCTGGCAGTCATGGCTTGTGATCGATATTTGGCTATTTGTTACCCCCTGCGCTATACATTATTAATGACTGATAAAGTTATGGTTATGATGTCTGCATTGTGCTGGGTGGCAGGATCGCTCCATTCCTTATTACATAGTTTTAGTTTGTCAGCACTAACCTATTGTGAGGACAGACTGATCCGCCATTTCCTCTGTGACCTGACACCTCTTATCAAGTTGTCCTGTTCCAGTACTACCCTAGCTGAGCTCCTAATATACACGGAAGGTTCTATGGCTGGAAACATTCCATTCCTTTTCATTCTCATCTCCTATGTCCTCATTGGATGGGCTATACTGAAAATAAAAAATGGTAGCAACCGAAGTAAAGCCTTCTCCTCCTGTTCCTCTCATCTCATGGTGATTTGCCTGTTCTATGGTACCATCATTTTCATTTATTTTCGCCCTCCATCTGATATCTCCTCCCAATATGATCGTATTGTTAGCATGGTCTACACCATCATCACTCCAATGCTAAATCCTTTTATTTACAGCCTAAGGAACCAAGATGTGAAATACAGTCTCAAAAAGACTCTGAAAAAATTATTCATAAAATGCTTTTCTCGCAACAAAACTAATATGATATTAAGATAAATTTGTGATACGGTCAGTGTACCTTCCTAGATTCAAATTTAATTCCTTCCCCCTTTCCCTTCTCCTATGTTTCTGTCTTTGTCCTTGTTTGTCATCTCAATGTTAATGTTTTTCCTTTTATTTTTATGAAGCGATTAATCACAGTTTTTTCATTGGGATGTGGTGAAGGGTTATTGTAAACTGTAAAAATGCAGACAAGCTACCAGCGACCCATCTCACACTGTTATTGCATATAGACTTTTTTGTCATGTGACTGTTTTTTTATATTGCATTATGTTACTGTGGTTTATCTGGTTGTAATATACCCTACCCTGTTCCTTTGGGTGAAATGTATAGCCTAACTTATGTTCTATTGTTTGTTCCTTTCTCAGACTAAAAATTCCCTGTTTATTCAAACTTTCCTTATCACGTTGGGTTGGACTAATGTGTATTGCAGTGCATTTTATATTGAATGTCAGCACACATCATAAATATACCATAATATACTTACATGCATCATGACACATACCGTATTTTCCGGCGTATAAGACGAATTTTTAACCCCGAAAAATCTGTGCCAAAGTTGGGGGTCGTCTTATACGCCGAGTACTTACAAATCCCCTGAGCGGGGAGAAGATCCCAGCTCGGGTTAGCAAGAGTCAGCCGTCGGAGAGTTTCGGGAACGCTGTGAGCCATGCGGTATGGATTTATATGCGTGATATAGAATATTGTGATTTACAAATCAGCCACTAGGTGGCGCTGTGTGACTACTTTACATAGAAGGGTAGACAATTCTATTATTTAAAGTAAAAATTTTCTTTGTTACTGTTTTTTTTTAAGTGCAACAAACTCTATATTTTAACTGGAAAAGCTGGGGGTCGTCTTATATGCCCAGTCGTCTTATACGCCGGAAAATACGGTAGATGTCCATCATGATGCATATCTTAACACATTCATCAAATTTATCTTTCTCTCTTTACCACCTCTCTCTTCCCTCTCTGGTCTCTCCTTCTCCCTTTTATTTTTCCCTCCATTTTCTCTTCCTTCTTACTCCTCTCTATCCCTCTCTTCCTTCCTATTTCTATTCCTTATTTCTTTCTTCCCTACTCCCTCTAATTCTCCTTCTCCCCCTCTCTTTCTCTCCTTTCCTCTCTCCCTCTCTTCATCTGGTCTGTCCTCTCTAATCCCACTCCTTCCCTCCTTGTCTCTCCCTCCCCTTTCTATCTTTCCCTCCATCTCCCTCTTCCTTCTCACTCCTCTCCACTTCCTCTTCCTCTCTTTCTCTCTCTATCCCTCTCCCCTTCTCAATCTCTTTCTCTCCCATCTTCCTTCCTCACCGTCCTCTCTATCTTTCCCTCCCCTCTCCATTCTCACTTTCTTTCTCTATTCCTCTTTCTCTACTTTCCCTCTCTCTTTGTCTTTCTCTCACTCTCTCCTGCCTTTTCTCTTCGCTCCTCTTCCATCTCCCTCATCTTCCTCTCTAATCATTATCCCCTTTTCCGCCCTCCCCTCCCTCTGTTTCCCTTCTCCTTCTCTCCCTCACTTTCCTCTTTCTCTCTCCCCCCTCCCTTTCTGTCCCCCCTTTTCCCTGTCTCTCTTTCTACCCTTTCTCCTTCCCACACACTCACTCTGCCCTCTCTATCCCCCCTTATATGCTCATTCTCTCTTTACTCCTTCTATATTTCATCCCTTGCTCCCTCTCTTCCCCCTCCCTGTTCCTCTCTGGTCTCTCTCGCTTTACTTCTCTCTACCTCTCTCAATTCTTCCTCTCTCGCCGCTTTCTCCTTATTTCTCTCTCTATCCCCGCTACTTCCCTCTCTCCCCCCACTCTTTCTCTTCCTCTCTCTTTCCCACCCTTCCCTCCTTCTCCTCCTCCTCCTGCTTTCTTCCCCCTCTTTCTCTCCTTTTGCTTCACCTCTTCTTTTCTTGCGTAAAAGTATTAGTGGTGTGTTTTGTCTGTGTGTGCTGGCCTAGGGGAGCAAAAAGTAGAATTCCCGCCCTGCTCGTACTAGTGATGGCAAATATAATGGGCAGCTTGGTTGCAGCTATTGTCCACATGACTGTAAACAAAGATCTAGAACAGGGGTCGGCAAACTTTTTGAACTACTAGCCCATTTCAGGAGGTCAAGAAGGCGCACTAGGTCAGAAGAAACAAGGTGTCCAAAGAAAGTTTTTTTATTTAAAAATACAGTACGACCAATGGGACACATGATGTTGCATGTTCTTAGGGGCAGATACAATATCAGGTTCTAATGATGAGGAGTCCACCAACAGAATGTCATTAAGATGATTGTCAGTGAGCTAAGAGCACAGCTTGTTCTTACAAAACTTTATCTTGGAGAACAGCTGCTCGCACGAATAAGTGCTGCCAAACATTGCGATCACACGCTTGGCACAGGCTAACAACATTGGAAACTGAGCATGTGGCAGCTGACAGTAGAAGTCAATGAAAGTCTCTGTACATGTGCGTGTGTCCGGTATCGAAATGCCCCTTGAGATTCGACCGCTTGAAAGTGCTGTTGGTGTCATTGCACACTAAACACAGGGTTTTGTCGCTGTGTTGGACAAAGAATAATTTGTCAGTCCATTCGGGGTTGAAGACACAACATTTAAGGTCAACTTTCCAGGGACTGGTAGCTGCGCATTGCTTCTGCTCTTTAGGCATAATAATTGAGGTTACTGTGCGGGAACTTGATGATATCGCAGAAACTCACGATAACATATCAATTCAATTAGGCCGGATTAAAACAATAAATAACTAGGGGGGCATTAGGCTGGGCTGGAATACTGGCTAGGCTGTATCCAGCCTAAAGGTCGGAGTTTGCCTACCTCTGATCTAGAGGGACACTCTAGAAGTAGTTTCGTAATACAACCTCCCAGGTCTGGCTTAGCACTAGATAAGGAATGTATTGTGTAGAGCAAGACTGGAACTTTTAAATGTAGGAGATAAAATCTTCAGTTATGAAGGATTCACCAGATCTACAACTAGGACGACAGGAACCAGAAACTGAGACTAAATTTATCATTACAAATCTATTGACCCGAGAACACAACAAATCTTGCTCGATCAGGGAAGGTGGCTGGTTACAGAAGGTATAATATCACATAATTCTAGCCTAATGCTCTCCTGTTTCTCCATATTTTGGTACTGTGAACTGTCCCTAATTGTTTATATCTTCATGGATTGTCTTTATCAGGCAAAGCTGATTGTGTCTTACAAAATTCTTGCCCATCCATTTATTCTATCATGTTCAGTTAAAGAATTTGGACACCATTATCAAGCTGTGGGCAAATTATAGCCCAAATTCTCTGGACTGTGAGTACAAGATATTTTAATATTATGTTCGATAAAAAGCAATATTTTACACTGGGCAAAGTCCATTTGTACCACATTTTTGATAACAACAGAACAGTGTACAAAACTGTAGATAACAAGTTTGTGTACAGGGGAAAAAACCTACAAAAATGCAATTACAAAAAGTAGCAGTATGAAACTCTTAGAATTGATATGTTACTATCCCAAAAAGATCTTCATTTTATTTTACCATACAAACAATAGGAATAATAATCTAGTCCCCAGAAAATTTAAATACCATATAGATACTATCCCATAGTGGCACATAGTGGTCAATCCAAGTAGACCATGTCAGTTGGAATTCATCTACAATGTCTGTCAAGATCGCCCTCTTCTTTTCATAAATCATGAACCAAATCATTTTATGTTTACCTGGTGTTTAGGAAATAAAAAGCCTATAACTGTATAAGCCAGATAGTATACTCCAATCTCATATCTCCTTATTTAAGTGCAATCCCACCATAAAGAGAAGAGCCTCGAAACCAGTTAAGCGATACATGATTTTTTAAAACTCTCCAACACTGGAAATGATACACTTTTATCAGTGAAGCTGGGTGATCAAGCAAACCTGGAATGGAACTGGTGCAGGATTAAAAACATTTGCTAACAAATAACAATACATCTCTCCTGCTCTATTCTACACTTTACTTGCTACCCACCCATCTACTTCCTCTCATATCTATAACTCTTAGCAAGTCTGACATAAGTTTCCTGTATTCCTTTTCCTGCTTTACATTGAAATACATTTTGATCTGACTCACCTTCTTACCTGCTGGTAAGCACTAAGTGGACAATAATGCTGTTGAGATATCAGTCAGTAAATTTCATGACTAACGTTGTTAGAAGATGCAGTAAAGAACAATGTTGTGTAGCAATGCAAAGACTGAAGTGGAGTCTGGGTATATACCGACGCACCCGATTTTAAAGGAGGAAAATCTAGAAAAAAAAGATTCTGAAAGATTATTCCCCTTCTGATCACTCATGTGCCATTCATACCGGTATTCCCCTTCTGATCACTCATGTGCCATTCAAATTCCCTTTCTGATCACTCTGTGTCATTCAAATTCCCCTTCTGATCACTCTGTGCCTTTCAAATTCCCCTTCTGATCACTCTGTGCCTTTCAAATTCCCCTTCTGATCACTCTGTGCTTTTTTCCACTGTACGGCAGTTAGGACAGGGAACAGCAGGGGGCGCTGTGCCAGCTTCTTTCGCTCTGCTTTACAGACAGGAGAAGACTCGATGCTGGCAGAGGAGAGAAGAGACAGACGCTGCATGCAGCCAGAGACACACGCAGGATCGGGTATCGGGTGAGTATAATATTTTAATTATTTTATAACACATTTGTCGTATAGGACGCACTAACTTTTCCCCCCAGTTTTGGGGAAGAAAAAGTGTGTCTTATACAGCAAAAAATACGGTAATTGGCAAATATGGCTTCTAGAAAAGGGAAGAGACAATAGGCCTGATTAGTAAATCTCTCTTTGAAGACGTTGAAGAAATCCATTCCAGGTTTGCTGAATCACACAGGTTCACTGATAAAAGTGTATCCTCTCCAGCCTTGGAGAGCTTTAATAAATCAGGCCCAATATGAGGAGTTCTGGCCACGTTAGATATGTTCTGCTCTTCTGCAACCTCCAGAGCTCTACCTCAATGCTTGGTCATCCCAAAGGTTTCTGTTTTGACAATCCAACAAATGCTTTACCCCAACTGCTCTGCATGCCATTCCCTGACTGGTCTTGTTGCCATCTATCTCATCACGCCTCCTTATGATTAAGTACTGTAAAACACAAATCAAGGTGTTGTCATGCACTTTTGAATTACTTGTGTTGGGTTGTGAATAAAGCACTTGGCAAATCACTTAGTAGTAGTATTCTCTAAGCAGTGCGTAAGCACATCTTCGTAATATAAAAAAAGTCAATCGAAATACAGTGGAACAAAAAAGTGAAGTGCACCACACAAACAAATTGCACCAGGCGCCTTAGATAATCTCGTCCTTAAAAGGACTATGGCCTCTTTGCCTCAACCCACCCTGACAGGGGACAAGGCTTCTCAAAACTGAGCCCACCTGGCTGAAGCTCCAATACTTTGGAGGGCCGATTGGAGCCAGGCCCTCACCAAGAAACTGAGCAAAGGGCTCTCCAGAAGAGAGACCCAGACCAGATGGCCATGTGCCCTCTCCATACTTAAATTTTCAGGCAAAAGGGACAAGTGCCTTACTATTCTGGTACAAGGTGAAAGGAGAAAGAGAGTGAGAAAAAATGTACACACATGAAAAAAAAATAAGTGCCATGGCACTAAGCAATGAAGCAAGAAGCTGGTAGCATTGCCTGTGCAGGGCTGATGAATTACCCATGGGGGCAGCAGGACTGCACATTCCTGCAGTCGATCATTATTAAATTGGACATGGGCCCTGCTAGATATGCCACTGAAACATGGAGGAATGGCACACCAGCTGCCAAAAGATTAAAACTATCCTTACTTTATTTTAGAACATTTCATTTTTTAGGAATTGGAGAGGCCAAAGGGGTGGGCGGGAGAGTTGGCAGTGGCTACATTATTTTGGCAATAATTCCCTTATATGATTCAGAACAGAGTTTTTTTTCTATTTCTTTTTATAAAGGATTGGATTTTATAAATATATATATATACTGTATTTATAGTGACAAGGGGTGTCAGCTTCCACCAATGTTAATGGATCACTTTAGGACCAGAAGGGCAAAAGGATTCCATGTTATCCAATATGAAACAATGTAAATTATATTGCAGGTTGAAATTATGATAGCAAAATCAGTAATATTTTATATTTTTAGCATTAATTGCAATCCTTATTGTTAGAGACTGAACACTGGAGAATAAAGGAATCATCATTAAATAAGAAATGCAAAATTCCCTGATGGCACCCATTTCCCATAAAGAAATGGAGATGTAAATTATATATGGAGAGCGGTCTATGAATGGTAGACCGCTAGCTTACTTCAGGATTGGGTAAGTGACCTATAGAACTCATTCTAGGGTAACAATATTATACATATCATCCCCTGATATTAATAGGAAAATTCCATTATACCAATAAAAAAAGGCTGTACATGCTGGGATGGGGAAGAATGAAATTTTCTAAACCCGTTTATGAAGTGTTACTGCTTGCATATAAAACGATATAAATATTTATTGAAGCACCAATGTGAAATGTGTTTTTTTGGGTCTGGTGGTCAATGAGGATTTTATTACAATTAGAGATCTTAGGATTGCATTTTACAAACTATAAAAAATTGTCAATAATAGGAAAGTAAAACCTCCGTAAGTGGGTGATTTCTCATACTGTACTTAGACCAGGGGGGAAATATTACCAGTAACAACCTATTCTACACAACAAATATAAACTCACAAATAATATTACAAAATCTATGGCTTTTCTGTAGCAAAAAATAACAATAATAGTTATAATACATAATAAATAAAAAGGTCATTACAAACCATATAGCCAACGGATCATTTCCACTGTTGAAAATTTAAACTGAATTCATTGGTAGCTGCAACAAGAAAATATTTAAGGTAGAAAAAAATCCAGTTTGCTATACACACAGCATACACCCTTTAGTATATTAAAGCTTTTTATCTCTGACATAAATTGTACTGCCTCATCCCCCATAGAGAACATAAAAGTCATATTATCCATAAATTTACCTGTCCTGCGGCTTGCCAGTTTTACACTGCTGTACCCTGAGCGGTATCTTAATTCTTGAAATAAATCCTTGCCTCTATTTTTTTTTCTAGTACTATGGGCATGATTTATTGAAGTTGTCCAGGGCTGGAGAGGATACACTTTCATCAGGATCTGGTCCAGGATTCAAAACATTTGCTAACAAATAGCAAATGACTT
>NC_092858.1:3915291-3924945 GCF_032062135.1 Pyxicephalus adspersus | reverse complement strand
ATGTTTATTTATTTGCTCTTTAAGCCTTATAAATATACCCTCCTCTTGCTACCCCTAGTCCTCCTAGCAGGCTCGACTTCTTTGATGTTTGCCATTAACCCTAAAAATGGCCAGAATTTGTTATCAGTGTTGGCCTTTCTATTGATTTCAAGCATATTCACCACTAAGAATGGGTATCAACCTGCATTAGCCATACCTTGCCCAACTGAACCCGGGAAGATTCACCTATTTCTAATTTATTATAAAAATTGGATTAAATGATAATTTATTTTATATATTTAGTATAGCTTCACAATTCTTTTAACAAACCAGCTCCATAATGCATGTTTTTATTGCACTCTGTGGCCCTGATTTATTAACGTTCTCCAAGGCTGGAAAGAATACACTTTCATCAGCAAAGCTGTGTGATCCAGCAAACCTGGAATGGATCAGGATTGAAAACATTTGCTAACACATAGCTAATGACTTTTAGGATATCCATTCTGGGTTTGCTGGATTACCCAGCTTCACAGAGGAAAGTGTATTCTGTCAAGCCTTGGAGAACTTTAATAAATCAGGGCCTTTGTCTCTTTTAAGGAGACAGGATAGGGAGCCATGAAAAAGTATATATTGGGAAAAAACATAATTAGTAGTCGGGAAGAGTTAGAACTTTATACCTTGTCCTTATTCTTGTCTGAGCCCTCCTGTTTTGGGGACACCTTATCTAGCAATGTCTGCAGTTTAAGTTGAGTGACAACTCATTTTTTGTTTGCTGGCCCCAGGTTTTTTTCTTATTTTGTTGCGGAAGAAACAGAAGCACTGAACTGTGACAAAAAAATAAGGAACCGTTCCCCAAAAGGATCAATTAGGTTGATTGTTTCATGAAAAGGGATCATTGCACACACCAATGTACTTTTTCTTGGGGAATTTGTCAGTAGTGGACATCTCTTTCTCTACAGTGACGGTTCCCAAGCTTCTGTCCTGCATTCTTCACGGAAGAGCCTCAATCTCCTTCCTTGGTTGTTTCCTGCAGATGTTCTTCTTTCTGTTTCTGGGATCCACTGAGAATTTCCTTCTGGCAGCCATGGCTTTTGATCGATATTTGGCTATTTGTAACCCTTTACATTACACATTATTAATGAATACTAAAGCTATGATAATGCTGATTGTAATGTGTTGGGTGACGGGTTCCGCACATTCATTTTTACACAGTTTTAATCTGTCACAGTTAAATTATTGTGAGGACAGATTGATCCCTCATTTCCATTGTGACCTGACAGCCCTCATCAAATTGTCCTGCTCCCGTACTATAATACCTGAGCTCCTAATCTACACCGAAGGTTCTATAACTGGTAACATTCCATTCCTTTTCATTCTCATCTCCTATGTGCTCATTGGATGGGCTATAGTGAAAATGAAAACCAGCTGCAGCCGTAGCAAAGCCTTCTCCTCCTGTTCTTCTCATCTCATGGTCATTTGTTTGTTTTATGGTGCCATCATTTTCATTTATTTCCGCCCTCCATCTGATATCTCCTCCCAGTATGATCGCATTGTTAGCATGGCCTACACCATCATCACTCCAATGCTGAATCCTTTTATTTACAGCCTAAGGAACCAAGATGTGAAAAAGACTCTGAAGAAACTCATCAATAAATGCTTTTCACGAAGCAAAACCAATAAACTTGTTGGTCATGTTTTGTAAAATGGAAATAAATTTGTGGTACTTGCTCAAAAAGTTACGGTTTGATGTAGGATATAGAATAAAGCATACTTGTATTTCTGTTTACATATTATATGAGATGTTGTATATATTCTGTAAAACGTTCCAGCTGTAAGGCCCTGGTCCAGGGCCAATGCTCACTAGGCACCAATCCCCCAATCTAACTCTGCACTCCACCTATAATAAGCCCTTGCAAGGCATAAGGTGGATAATTGCACTGTCCTAGCACATGGTTGCCCCAAGGAGGACGTCAGTGCACAAAGGATGGTGTCTGTGGAGTACCAGGAGCCCACAAGAGCAGGACAGGGGACACAATGGAAGGTCAGACAGTCCAGGGTTAGTTTCCCGGTGATCAACAGATACCGTAGTACAGGAGAGTTCGGCAGGGGCAAGTCCAGAAACATGGCCAAGGGTTATACACAGGTGAATAATTTGCCAAACAAGGTATCCAAGGGTTAAGACAAACGTTGGGGTCACAAGCAAGGTCAGTCCAAGCAATCACAGGTCCAGAAAGAGGGAAAACCAGCAACAGGTAATCCAACAAATATTCACACCACCACAAGCAGGTTAGATGAGCTAAACATAACAACAGGCAACCGGTGCCTGGGAGCTATGAAACTTTGGGGTACCGATAGTCAATGGCATAACCAAGAACTAATGCACCCATTAGGTGCAGCTCATGCCAGGGGGCATTCTTTACACTAACAATCATTTTATGGGCATTTTCTTAATGAACCCCAATTAAATTATTATAACATGGGGAGACCTGATTATTTTGATGGTTCGTCTGGGGATCTAGACCTAGACATCCCTTTCAACCATTTATCATAGTAGCCATACCATACCAACTATAGCCAGATATCATAGTATAATATACAATGTATGTCCTATAGGTAAAGTACTTTGTGAGCCATATAATGTTTCCAAATACATTTCTTCGATCATAATACATCCATACCAATAAAAGAACCCATATTGCCTCTTCTAAAATGTGTTTATTCTTTATATTTCCCTTACACAAATTATACACATTTGACTATTTGAGCGATGTACTCTTCAGAAAGTCCATCAATTCTTGAGTTCATGTCTTTTTATTTTGTAACACAATATATTAATTAATGGCAGAGATCATTGGCTCAGATTGATATGACATTGTTCTTAACCTCTACCATCATATTATCCTGCACAACTGACACCAGATTTACTTTTTGCTCATCTACCCTCCCAAGCTAACCACCTAGACCGGTCCTTCTACCAGGGGCTTATGGAATGATTGTGAGGATGCTTTATTTTTTGGACTGCAAATGCCCTCTTTGAAGAGCAGACTACTCCAATGCAAATTCAAAGGCCCCAATACTCTCAACTCCTGAACTTCCTGCTCCACTGACCAGAGGTTAGGCAACACAGAACAAGTAAGAATGAGCCTGATTTAGTTTCATTGCAGTCTGGTTTGATGATATTTGATGTTTGACCAAGCACAATTAAACTTTTCTGCCATACGAGGAATTAGGTTTAAACGCATTCACTGTGGAAGGGCATTTTCAGACTCTAGTTCAGATTTCAGGGCGCTTTGCACATTTTAATTTGCAAAATTCCAGGTTTTCCCTTGCAGGGGATTAGTATCATTTAGTATCAAAGTATCACCTGGCGCTCTCTCTTTTTCTATTGGTCTCACAGACCTAAACCTTTGGGAGACCTCCTGGGCTCCCAGCATACAGGCTACATACTACCTGTCCAAATGAGCCACCTGGCCTCAGGCCCCAACTTTCCATCTTGTGTCAGGGGCCAACTTATCAATGGCCAGGTTCCCCAGAGCCATCTGCAATTTCTGGCTTGGAAAGGGGGTCCCACTCATTCCATCCAGAAAACTCCGGACCTGAATCCCAAATAAAGAGCTGCAAATCTGCGGCACCACAATTATCCATGGTCCAATCTTGCCCAATAAATACCTTTTCCAGGTGAAATTGAGGAAATGACTTGAAATCACCCCCAACTTAGCCTTACATTTCTTATTTTGCTATTGCACAGCTGTTATTAAACTGCATTTCTGTGAGACATCCTAACCTACGCTCCCCTTAGGGTATAAGCCCTTGAGCCAGTGCTTATCAGATGCCAGTCACTTAATCTGATGATAGTTGCACCCTCCCAGCACATGGTTACCCCCCCGGGACTTATGTGCACAAGGGATGGCGTCTGGGAAGGACCAACAGAGGGCCAAGAGCCCACAAATAATCCAAAAGCAGAATACAGAGCCAGAGGTCATTAACAGGTAATCTGTTCACCAGGTGAGGTATCGAATGGTAAAGACAAGTAGAGTTGGGGGTCACAGGCAAAAAGTCGATCCAGGCAGTATATACGCACAGGGTCAAGAAACAGGCAGAGCAAGCAGCAGTCAATCTAAAGCAGCAGGTCAGACAGCTAAACGCTACTACAGGCAACTGGTGACTGTGAACAGAAAGGCTATAAAATCTCAGCAGCCAATGGCAGTGCAGAATTCAGCCAGAGACTAATCGGCTCATAAAATCCCCTTCAACTGTGCACAGCCTCATAGTATGTGCTAGGGATGCTGAGAAGGTAAATTTCAGGCTGCACAGCTAAAGGGAAGCAGGGGATGCTGCGAGCTGCTGAGCAGAGAGCAGACAACTAATTCCTCAATCTTCTTGCTGCTGCAAGCAATAACACCCCATAAAGAAAAAACAGGTTGTAATATACTACAGTGTACTAGACAATATAATTCATATTCCAGGCTTAAAATATATTAGAAGAATTATATCAGTAATATTTTTAGCATTCATTGCAATTCTCCTTGTTAAACATTACACGCTAGAGAATTGTGGAAACATCATTAATGAAGAAATGCAACGTTCCCTGGTGGCACCCAGTTCCCTGAAATAATGGAAGAATTACATTATATATGGAGAGCTGTCCGTGTATGACAAATCCCTTTCTTACTTCAGGAACAGGTAATTGAGATATGGGGCCTGATTTAATAAAGCTCTCCCAGGCTGGGGAGGATACACTGTTATCAGTAAAGCTGGGTGATCCAACAAACCCAGTATGGATCTGGTCCAACATTAAAAAAACATTTGCTAACAAATAGCAAATTGCTTTTTAAAATGTAATTCCAGGTTTGCTGGATAACTCAGCTTCACTGTGGATAGTGTATCTTTCCCAGTCATGGAGAGCTTTATTAATTAGGGTCATGGAATCCATTCTGGGTTAAAAAATTATAAAAATGTGATTTATTTGTACTTTTTTATCTACTTTTTTATCATCGTTCTACTTTTCTATCATCATGAACAAATGTGAAGATATTTTAGCTGATGGTGTTCATTATTAGATCAATATTGATGGATGAAGTAAATCTAACCTCTGGCTTTCTTCTTCTGGGCTTCTCAGACCTTCACTACAATCATGTTGCTCTTTTCTTAACCATTCTGGTTATATACACCCTCACATGGACTGCTAACTTACTTTTAATAAGTTCCATAATACTTTCTGCCCACTTACACACACCAATGTATTTTTTCTTAGGGAACCTGTCTGTAGTGGACATCTCTTTCTCTACAGTGACGGTTCCCAAGCTTCTGTCCTGCATTCTTCACGGAAGAGCCCCAATCTCCTTCCTTGGCTGTCTCCTTCAGATGTTCTTCTTCTTGTTTCTGGGCACCATTGAGAGTCTCCTTCTGGCAGTCATGGCAATTGATCGATATTTAGCTATCTGTAACCCCCTACGTTACACATCATTAATGAATTGTAAGGTTTTGGTCATGCTGACTTGTACCAGTTGGGTGGCGGGAGCTCTGCATTCGTTACTGCACACCTATGTTGTGTCACAACTGACATACTGTGAGGACAGATTGATCCCTCACTTCTTCTGTGACTTGACACCTCTCATCAAACTTTCCTGCTCCAGTACTACCTTAGCCGAGCTCCTAATATACACCATCGGGTCCATGGCTGTTATAATTCCATTTCTGTTCATTATCATCTCCTATGTCCTCATTGGATGCACTATAGTGAAAATGAAAACCAGTAGCAACCGAAGCAAAGCCTTCTCCTCCTGTTCTGCTCATCTCATGGTCATTTTCCTGTTCTATGGTACTGACATCTCTATTTACTTCCGTCCTCCATCAGATTACTCTTCCCAGTATGATCGTATTGTTAGCATGGCCTACACCATTATCACGCCAATGCTGAATCCTTTCATCTACAGTCTAAGGAACCAAGACGTGAAAAAAGCTCTGAAGAAACTTATAATGCAAAGCTTTTCTCAACGATAAACCTTCTATTCCTGTTTTATAATATCGAGATCAACTTGTAAGCAATAATAAAATATATAGCCCAGGGTTTCTTCAACTTTATAACATATAGGAACCTTTGAAATAACTTCCATGTTCTTCAGGGAACCTCTTCTATAATTATTATATCTACAGCTCACAGTATATTAGTGTGGGGGGCGGGAGGAATAATTCCTCTTACATTGATGGCCTTGGGAAGAATGTCACCCTTACAGATAGCCAAACAGATCATTGGGGTCACTTAAACTGACCTGGGAGGTGCAAATTGTTCAAGGAACCCTGGATAAGAAATGCTCCAGTAGAGATCATTGGTGTCCATTGCACTGAGCTGAGAGGTGCAAATTGCTCAAGGAACCCTTAACAAACTCTGGATGAACCCTAGTTTAGAAACACTGAACCAATTATTAATATTATTATTATTATTATTATTAATAATAATAATAATAATACTAAAAAGGATATATAGAGTGCCAACATAAGATGCAGCTCTGTATTATATAGGGGTTGCAAAACCGAGGCTAAATGTCCCCCCATACAACGCATGGTGCACATCCAAGGTTCTCCATTATTTTCCAGAAGAACCTCTGGACACAGTAGACACAGTCCCATACATACCCGTATTCCCAAAGTCCGTTATCCAGGTTCTTCCTGGTGGCCACAACTTCTTCTCTTTGCTTACATCCAATGGTGGCTGTGCAGTAAGGTCCCCTGGACCTATACCCATAGACGTATCCTCTGCTATCCATCTTCTCTCTCTATGGGTGTCTATGGGGCTTTATTAAGCAAACTGTTGGATGTAAGTGAAGAAATCAATTGAAGTTGTATCACCATCTACTCCAGGGGTGTCAAACTAAAAATACAACAAATACACAGAGGGCCAAAATGAAAAACTTAGACCAAGTCGTGGGCCAAAATTTGATGAAAAAATTGAGGAAGTTTTTCCTTCTTATTCTCAGATATAAAACATTGTGAAATGGAAACAGTGAGGTTTTGCTTAACATTTAATCTGGAACAAGTTTATAATAGAAAATTAGGCCTAGGATTTTTTTTTAAATATTATTTAAGAAAAAATCTTATGCCTCTTTCTCTATTCGTAGCCTTCTGAGTTAAATTTCAATGGTAACCTTTTTGCACAGGCTAACAATAATAATAACAATATTCTTCCATGAAAATCCAACCATTCAAGTCCATGCCTAGCAAGGAAAAGTACATGAAGAAAACATTTATTCATTTATTGAGCTTATTAGAATGCATGGTTGTGCACAAGGCTAAGGATCTCAAGACAGCAGCAGAAGGGGAACATTTGAATGATTATATTTGCAAACAGTGGGATACAATAAAAATTATTATTTTTCTTTATTTTAAAATTTTCTTCCGGCTTACTAGAACAACACACTGATAAGTTGCTTGTCACTGTTGTCTACTGTGCTCAGGAAACCCTTATACCATTGGAATTCTAAATGTAAAGTCAATTACTCTGTATATTGCTATATTCCAATGTCTGTAATAAGTTATTATGCCGCCCAGTGCTGGCATCACGGCACAAGTCAGGTTTTCCTGCTGTTTGTGTCTGTTGCATTTAGAGTTTAACCTCCTGAGCGGTAACCCCGAGTGTGGCTCGGGGTAGAAAAAGGATGCTGAAAGCGGTAACCCCGAGTCACACTCGGGTTAGCTAAAACAATAGAAAACAATAGTAAATAGAGCCTTACCTGATCCGCCGGAGTCCTTTTCCGCGATCTTCTCGCTTCCTCCGGCCGGCGTCCTCTACATCTGATGAGTCACCGGGAGTTCCCGGTGACGTCGGTGCGTGCAGACGTTCCAATCGGGGCGGGAATTTCAAATGTATTTGTATACAATGCAATACAGTGGATTTACATGTGTAAAAGCGGTACATTGTCCTTCATGAAAATTTATTTTACAGTTTATTATAATAGTATGAGTATAATTTTTTTAAAAAATTTAAAAAAAAATACATTTTTTTTTTATTTATTTTATTAATTTGACATGATTTTGTGGTTCAAACTTTATTATACTCATACTTTATAATATATTGTAAAATACATTTTCATAAAAAACAATGTACCACTTTTAGACACATTACTTGCGTCTATAGAACAGTCCAATGCGGGGCCACGCATAGGCCACTGGTCTAGTGATGCCGGGAATTGTAGTAGCTGCAATCTGTAGTAGCGGTGGGCCAGATGTAATTTATTTTCTGAATTCTTTTGGGTGTTGTTTTGGACCAGATTTGGCCTGAGTGCCAGAATTTGACACCCCTGATCCACTCGCACCAAAGCAACCCAATCGCCATCTAAATATGAAAGGGGTTGTCATCCTTTTTGTGTTAAGTATCCATGTTGAATTATGCCACCCCCTATAAAGTCATATATAGTATACATAGAGAAGGGCGACAAGCAGAGGGGTTTTGGCAAGATGGATTAGAAAAAAAATGTTATTTAAGGAGAGTCGGGTTAGTGGAATACCAGAGAGGAGGAGGTTACAGTAGTCCAGACAGGAGATGATAAGAGCGTGTACAAGGAGTTTGGTGGTCTCAGGGGACAGGTAGACGGTCAGAGACTGCAGACATTAAATAATTCATTGCATTTCAGTTTGGTGAAGCCTGTAAATTGCTGGGCACATTTATAAACCAATTTTTGTGCTTTTTATTTCCCCAATCCTTTGAAGAAAGTACTCGGACTTCCAAGGCACGATAACATTTCACCATGTGACCTCAGAATACACACAATATATACTTACAATACATACACACAGAATATACACTGAAAACGACAATTATAGCCAACAAACATCCAAGCAATGCGGGAAGAATGGTAAAAAACTAATACATGTCCAAATCTTTATGTCACCCATAATTCACCTCAAGCCTCCCAGGCTTCATCCCAGTACCTGGCTATGAACCCAATATCCATTTATTCCTTTTATGTTGAAAAAAAAATAACGGTATCAAATGACTGAAAAAAACACGTGTGTTGGTTTACCCAATCAGTTTTTAAATATTTATTTCCGGGTACTGATTGGCTCTAGTGAAGGGACAGATAAATAGACAAGCCTTGATTGGCTGTAGTGTGGGGACAGGTATAGAGTAGAGCGATGATTGGTTCCAGTGTGGGGACAGGGATGGAGGAGAGCACTAAATTGCTCTAGAACTGAGGTATGGAGTAGAAGTCATAATTACGGAGGAGAGCGCTGATCTGGCGCTAGAATATGGACAGGTGTGGGGAAGAGCGCTGATAGGCTCTAGAATACGGACAGGTGTGGGGGAGAGCGCTGATAGGCTCTATAATATGGACTGGTGTGGGGGAGAGCGCTGATTGGCTCTAGAATACAAACACTTATAAAGGAGACAAATGATTGGCTTCTAAGTACTGACACTTACAGACGAGAGCACTGACTGGCTCTAGAATGTTGCTATAGCGATTGGCTCTAGACTTGACAGCATCGGTGAGCGCGCTGATTGGCTCCAGAAGGAAAGCCGGTTGTTATGACAGAGGTACCTAAAGAGTAAATATGAATGGGTTTGTCATGTGCCTGGTTGTAGCCCCGCCCAGGTGATCATGTGATTTCCACGGCAGCATTTCCTGCATAGCTGACCGGGGAGGTGAGGAGAGGCCGGCGGGAGAGGTGTGGGGGGTC
>NC_092858.1:3907105-3913037 GCF_032062135.1 Pyxicephalus adspersus | reverse complement strand
GGTTTTAGAGGGGGGGGGGGGGTGTACATGTGTCCCTCACTTCCACCTATATTTTCAGTTTCCTTAGAAATTGGGGTTTAAAAAACAGAAGAGGTAGCACAGTATGACAGTTATAGTTTTGGGAACGATAGGTATAAATTTAAGGGCCCCACCCCAATGCTCCTTGCTATGTAAGTGGCCTTGTGGTCCCTAAATTTGCATTTTGAATTTTGGTCTCCTGGATGCACTTGAAACAGCAACCTCAATGTTCAATTTTCACAAGTTTTTATACTTGTTACCCCCATATGTTGGTTACTCATTATCGATTGGTTACTAATAGCTATGAGGGTCCCCTGTGCACCCTGAAAATTTCAAGTTGTTACAACCAAAGGATTAGGAGGTTGGAGTTGTTAGGCTGCAGAATATGACAAGCAGCAATTACACACACAGCTATCACACTGTGCTGCTGCTGGTGTACATGAACACTCGTGTGAATAAACTTTCACAGTTTTTAACTTTTGTTTTTAGAAAAAAATATGGGCCCCCATGTGCTATGACATGCACGGTGCTCTGAAAGCATCACTACGTTTTATAAAGGGTGACTCTACCCTTTTATACAATGGCAAAATGTGTTGTTTTTCTTCTTTGTTTTTGGGGGTGGATCCCTCCCTTTCCGTCCTTACTGCCATGGTGGTATGAAGAGAAAAGCCCCAACCTCCTGGGGTATTTGTGTCACATGGTGGCTGCGGGGTGCTATTTCTGCGCATGCCCGACATCAGGAAAGTATTATCGGAGGCATGTGCAGTATGCTTGGTAAATGGCACTGCTAATGTGAACTAAACCACATTACTACAAGGGATTACACTAATAAAACATGGAACAGTAGGAAGCTGGAAAAAAATACACAGCACTGAACAGTTGCAGCATAATAAAAAAAAGATGGAAAAATTGAGCAAACCAGACATTGGAAAGTTGGAACAATGTACAGGAGGAATGTAGAACACTGACACAATATTAGGGGTCACTGGATACACATAAAAGGGTAGACCTTATATGTATAAAAAAGATGCAGCACTTCCCCTTTCAGTCTTGATTGCCTAGGCAATGTCGCTCATCCTGGGAGGCTGTGGGTGCTCCTTCTGCCCATGCCCCAATCTCGGACAAGCGCAGACGGGGCATTTTGTTCTATGGGGGGAAAGAGATGCCGATCTCACGAATGCGCAGTGAGGGTAGCTCTTTTTTTTTCCCTCCCCTACATCACCCGATCTCATACCTGTGCAGTGCGAGATGGGGTGACATGCCAAGAACAAGGAAGGGAAGACTGAAAATGGCGCTGACGAAGAGGAATTCCAGAACGACGCGGGATCTGCACGATTAAAGGTAAGTGTAAAATTTTAGCTTTCAGTTTAGTTCTGGTTTAATCTTTGTAACTTGAGGAAATGTGAATATGTTGATGATTGTTAACCATTTCTTGTGTCTCTGCCCCCCCCCCTCTTATCTCCTCTCCTTCCTCTCTCTCTCTCTCTCCTCTGTTCTCTCTCTCTCTCTCTCTCTCTCTCTCTCTCCTCTGTCTGTCTCTCTCTCTCTCTCTCCTCTAGGGAAGCCGTGTGTCATCTAGATGTCTCTGCCCGAGTCCCCGTTCAGCTGCTTTGGTCTTCAATTGCTCTTCTCTCTGAGTTCGGCTCTTCTTTTCCCATCTTACTGGTTTATTGATCGTCTTTTGTCCTGTGCGGTTTTTACCACTGTAGAACACTCCCATGGCCCGGGGCTGAGGTTTCTTTGCCTTCTTTTTGGGGTTCCATTGTTCTTGCTTCTCTTCGTTCTTTCTCTACCATTAGGTATTCTTGGTTTCTTGTTTTGGGCTCCTCTACACAGAGCTCGCCGTCCCTTCTCCTATCAGAAATCCGTAAAGGCCGACCGCCCGGAAAATATACTGAGCGGTGATTGCTCCTTCGTCTTCGTCAGCGCCAACCTCTGCCTTCTTCCTGATGGCTTGGCACGGTTCAGTAACCTGCACCACACGCAGCGCCGCACTGCCACCATTTCCCAGCTTCTGTGTTCCTCTTCAGAGCCTGGTGAGAAGAACTGTGAGGACACAGAGCCAATCTGTAGCACAGAGGATGTGGTGCCAATGATTGAGATTCCCTACAGGGCAGATAAGGACTCCGGCACAGAAGGAGGTATACCTTTCGAAGTGTCCTTGGCCTTCCCCAAAAATGCTGACTTTTTGTGCCTTCAGGAAGCGTTCGATGGACGAGCGTCACGCAAACTACGTCGTTGCCTTGGGTCGACCTTTCCTCACATTTTGTACGATGTTGGGCCCTGCGGACCTCGTGGCTGTGGGTTTAGGTTCTTCAATAGTGGATTATTCTTGGCCAGTCGGCACCCATTCATAGCAGCCAAGTATTACTTCTACCCGAATGCACGCGGGGAAGACGCCTTGGCTTCCAAAGGTCTCCTCTGTGTCAAGGTAAACTCACATGTTGACCGTACAATTTTCAATAAGATGAAGTGTGCAAGTTGTGTGAAGGATTATAATAACAGCTAATGTATTCTTTCCAGTTATGAGTTTCCTATAGACCAGGGAGGTTAGTTTTGTAGTCAAGGCAGTGATCTCTCCAGCTCCTTTTAACTGGGTGAACCACTGGGCACATTTCAGTAACCACTCAGCTGATTTTGGGTGGTTACTGAAAAGTTGGATCACCATACAGGAGCTTCTTCCCAGCCAGGATAAAAAATTATTTGGAGAACACAGTGCTAATTGCAAGGCCAGCAGTCTACTGACCTGGCAATTGGTGTGGTAGGGACAGAGCTGCAGTCGGTTCAGCCAGCCATGATGGAATACCTTGATTTGGGGGTGCTACGAATCTGAGAATGCTGTGGCACATTTAGGATCAGCACCCCACAATCCCACCTACTGACTGCACCATTCCCATTGCATGGTGGGTAAAGAAATAAATCAAAAAACAACAAAGAGATTTAAGCAGGGTTTCTCTGCACAAACGATGTATTCAACATACATTAACAAAATTTGTAATAGGGTTTGTACATTAAAAAATACCACTGTACACAACTAGTGGTCAGGTATAATCATTGAATCATACGATTACTTAATACAATAAACAGTAATCAAAGGTTGGTTTGAACCACCTTATTATCCTTGGGGTTCAACCACAGACAAAGTGATTCTTTCACTAGACATATAATAGCTATCAACTTATATATTGTTGACCATATACAATGTTTGATCATCGAAGCATGTTGTTGGATATACTCGACGCGTTTCGCCAGATACGGCTTCTTCAGGAGCATCGACAGCATGCGTAGATTGTTTTTGTCAACAGCTGGACACCCAGCATACCCATGGTGGGTAAAGAAAAAAAGAATGGCAGTGCTTTGACAATCAATGTAGGAGGAGAACTACATTTTTTGTCTGTTACTATTTTTTTAATTTGCTGATTATTACTAAAATAATATATTTGGAAAATGTCAAACATTTTTGTGCTATTAAATATTGCACATTCTTTCCCTTGCTATTATATGCACAACTGGCTGATCGCTGTGCTATTCCATCAGCTGTAGGTTGTTAGCCTGGGATATCAAACATTTGTTTCAGGGTTCCTCTGGGGTGAAAGGGTTTAGAGAGAACAATCAGTATTTTTCCAAATAAAAACCACAGAATTTTAATTGAATAAAAAGTTTTCAGTTTCTAAGTCGCCTATAATACACAAAAGCATTGACGTTTGTAATATGTGAGATTAGGACAGATCCAGTCTGAGATACATAGATTGATATTATCATTATTTTTGATAATAATCTCCAGTTTCTGAATCATTTTCCCATGCAGGTTCAACTTGGAATGACGAAGCAGAAGAAAAAAGTTGTGGGATATATAAACTGCACGCATTTACATGCACCGGAAAGTAAGTCCGTTCCTAATGGTTGTTATTACACACTCCTTGGGGGATGATCAACTTTTTCTGATTAAAATTCAAAGCAGTTCCAAATTCCAAGCAATAAAAAGATCCCCCCCATATCTGTCAATCAGCATCACTTACCTATGAGACTGAGTGCCAGGTATTGCGGACTCCCCTTACTACTCCCTAGGGGCTATATGACCAGCCTGCCCTTTGTTTAATGATGCGGAGTGCAGGGCTGATCTATTCACATCAGCATCACGCCCTGTGCCATCCACTAATCTCCATTGGCAGAAGAGAGGAGGAAGGTGTGACCAACCTGAAGACTAAGGAGGTGTGTGGGAGGGGGAGGAACTTTTTAATCCGGATGGGAAGATATTGTAGGCGGTGGCATCCCCCATGTATTTCTTCCCAAATCCCAACAGTCCTGATCCTCTAACATCGCTCCTTTCAAGTGTGTCCTCATTCTCTTAGCAGCATAGACAGATGTGAAGTGTTGGGTGAGTCTGAAAAGTGGCGGGTGGTGAGCCCGGCTAAAAGGGGCTGGGGGTGATCACTGCACATCTGTCTACATAATACAGAATATCGGGCTGACTATATCTGACATCATGCATGCATGCAGGGAGGCTACATGACTATTGCAGAGGAAGTTGAGTTACTCCTAAATTTGGCAAAATGTTTAGATCCGTAGGCAAACTGGTAACTTGGAGCTATACATTGTCAGATCAGTACCTGGGATGGCCATGACACCTATAGAGGCTGGAATGGAGGAGAAGGTAGGACACAATAGGCTGCCATAGTGAGTCTTACAGGGAGCTTTTATTATATTTTGTTTAAACAATAAAAGATGTTTTTTTTTTTTTTAAGTAGAACTCCAATCTTACTTGCCACTCCCTGCTTTTTTTTCCATATTCTGGTCAGTTTTCTTATTTTCCCCCTTCCATGGTGTATGGGGGATTCTTCACATAATGGCGTATGATCACCTATCTGTGAGCCCAGCCTGCATGTTGATGCAATGAATAAGCAAAGTTACTGGGGGTTTGTTTAATGGGTAATGTTTGGGGTCACCATGTGTTTAACCCCACCAATCCAACCTCTCTGTGTGCAGGTGATGCAGTCGTCCGCTGTGATCAGATGTCTTTGCTGCTCGGGTGGGTTTTGGACTTCCAGTCACAATATGCTGAAGACGGAGAGCTGGTTGCATTTGACATCCTTTGTGGAGATTTGAACTTTGATAATTGTTCTACAGGTAATTTATTACTGCGTCTTCTGATTAAAAGAGAACCTCTCTGCTCACAGAATCTGTATGCGCTTGATCCTGTACGCTTGTATCCGTTTGTATTCATTTGTTTCAGTTTTATAAATGATAGAAATATGGGGTCAGCTGCACAAGTATGAAGTGGTCACGCTGTCATTTGTCCATATCATTACATTGGAATTCTCTTCTAAAATGAATTTCGCCTAAGTGTTCTATCACTGGGCATTATTCTCATGGTGTCTGTGCTGGTCTTCATACTTCACTTGTATTATCATTCCCTCTAGGAGTCCTTTGTAAAAAGCCCCATTGGACCTAATTATTACAATAATATATTCAGGCAGCATATACATTCATGGGGTTCCTTTACTGGTAAAGTAGAACTAAACTTTTTTGGTGTAGGTGAGCTTTTGCAATAACCTGCAAGTTTTGGCCCAGACACACCATTTTCTAAGCACTTGCAGCAACGACGGGTCCACAGACCTGTCACCACTGCATCCTCTGAAGCCATTTTTGTCGCTGACTGGGTCCACCATGATCCTCTCCAGCCACTGGGTGACCACTGATAATGCCTGCACAGAAGGGACATTGTCCCCAGAATCAAAGTCTGTTTTATGGCAGTGCTGTGATCCAGCTGGGCTGTACACTGTATGTACCAAATAGTGTAAGAAAAAGGCCAGCAGGGACCGGGTGAAAGTATTCTTTAGAAAAAAGGACCTTTTGTGTCTCCTCTGCCAAAAACCTTGTACTACTTAGACTTTTTTGCTTTTTTTTTTTTTTT
>NC_092858.1:3857967-3906617 GCF_032062135.1 Pyxicephalus adspersus | reverse complement strand
TGCAAATTACTTATAGTCATTGTCAAGTTAACTGGCACTGTTTTATTCTGGTCATCTAATGATCCATTACATTTACACCTTTTTTCTCATCACCTATATATTGACACCCAGATGACCTTACTTACAGTCACTCTCTTTTTTTTTTTTATTTCAGATACCTGCATGGAGCAGAAACATCAGCTGTTCTCTGTATATAAGGATCCATGTCGGGACATGGCTGGCTGCGATAAACGAGGCACGGTGGGTGAGTATATATACACTGGATAGTCTGGTATTCTGCTGCAGGACCGAAGGATCCAGCTGGCAGTCAGTCATTCTTTTATGTTATTTCTTTTGGAACTAGAATATTACAAGTTCCTATCACTATAGTTTTCTCTTTTATAGTGAGCTGCTGGTCTCCTGTTCAGCAGGAGGGAAGCTTTCAAAGTTACCATTGGCTAATGTGCCTTCTATAGGATAACTGAATAGATGGGCAGAGGAGTTTAGGGGGACGGTGGTCTACTCTTTTCTCTTTCCCTCCACCTCTATTCAGCGAATGGGGCAGTGTGCTGTGGGATTTAAGGTCCAAGGTGCACCATACAGGGTGTGTAGGGAAGGGGGCAATATCTGGAGCCAGATCAGGCATATAAGGAAGGTAGTATCTGTCTTCTGTCTTCTCAGTTTTCATATTTTCATTTAAATTCTAGACCTGAATCGTCCAAAATGGCCACAGTTCAGCCTGGCAACCCATTTTATTTGACCCGTACCTAATACACTGCAGCTGCTGCAACTTGTGAGGAAAGCTGATTATTATTATTAGCTTTTATTATTCCTTTGCTGGCTTTGCTGTTATTTGTCAGAGCCCAGCAGAGGAAGCATAAGACTTCCTTATGCTTGCTTTGTTTCAGTAGCTGCTGTGTATCAGGTGCGGGTGTGGGGCAGCAGAGGAAGGGAGAGTATGTGTGTATGTATGTGTGAGTTTATTTGTCTACCACGGGGTATTGCATATAGAATTAGTGGAATAAATCATGGAGGTGAGTTCGCTATATTTCTGCCTTTTCACAATATAGGTTACATACTGTTAACCTTCTGTTCTATACGTTACCATTACTTCTGCCCCAACCTCTGTGTCACCTGACCTCTGCACCATGTTACACAGCTGACCTCTTACTCCATACTCCTGTGTATAAATATGAGATCTGCCCCTGGAGGAGAAAGGGTGGACAACCCAACTCTAAACAATATTGTTAAAGGAGGGAGCAAATGACTGAATTTGGTGTTTTAGGTTGGCAGATGGGTGAATGGGTACTATGTAGATATGGAGGTCGGTGCTTTGTGGTTTACTGTTGGAAGCAATAACGATGGCTCTTTTGTTTGTTTCAGGCACTCTTCTCCGAGCGGATTCTCTCTACCACGAAGCTGTGAACACTCCGGCCAGTCTGAAGAGGTGAGATGGGACTCATTAGATGCCAGTTGTATATGTCACTTGTCATGTTCATCCTGTTATCTCACTCCATATGTTCTATTGCAGGACTCTGGAATCGGAGGCAGAGCGAAAGTTGTATGTGGCCCCTCCACTTTCTGAAGGTATCGACGGGAGTGGTGCACACTGGACGGGTCGGAGAATTGATTATATTCTGCACAGGGAATCCGATTCTTTACTTCCTCTGGTGAGAGTTCTTTATTATTACCCCCCACCTACTAGATTGTAAGCTCTTCAGGGCAGGGTAGCACTGTCAGTATTAGTTAGTCATTTGCAACCCCTATTTAATGTACAGAGCTGCGTACTATGTTGGCGCTATATAAATCCTGTTTATTAATAATATTAATAATATTTCCTGAGATTGTACAAAGCTGTTCCCTCCTATAAAAACTGTGTAGGTTGTTCAGTACTATGGTGATGATTTAGGGGTGTACTATCCTATAGATATAATTTAGTCGTCCCAACCTATAGAGATGATTTAGGGGTCTCCTAACCCAGGGTTCCCTAACACCTGGTCCGCTTAACAGGTGGGCCATGGCTCTGGCTGGTGTCCCCCCCCCAGTGGGGTCAGGAAAACGACCCTGCCTGAGGGGGGGGCCCTGGCCAAAGCCGCAGACCTAGTCCCCCATACAGGTCACAGGCTCAGAGAAGTGGGCGGGTTTGGTCTCTGTACACATGACTCGTGAAACCAGAACCCCACCCACAGTGGGTGGGGTTCTGGCATCATGACATCACTCTGAGGGAGTTTCTTTCTCTTTGAGTGACACACGACTCCCTGCGCATGCGCGGTGCGGAGTCGATGCATTTAGTAGTCCGTGGGCTCCAAAAGTTGGGGACCACTGTCCTATCCTATGGAGAGGATTTAGGGGTCTCCTATCCCATTTTGGTAGGACAGGGTTATCCTATATAGCAGGGGGTTCCCAACTTACAGCCTGCGGGCCATGTCCGGCCCACTGAGCTGTCACATCTGGCCCTCTCTTCTTTCTGCTCGTATCTGCTTATCTTGTTGGGGATGGGGCGCATGCATCTCCTATGTTCCTCTATCGAGATCATGCTGCCAGCCGCTTGTACTGAAAGATAATCCAAGCAGCAGCATGAGCTGTGTTCATGCTTCTGTCATTATCCCCATGTATAAATCCTCATATCTCCTTCACTGATTGACATAGAAATGTGAAATTTTCAGAGTACACAAGGGACCCCAAGCTACTAAACCAAATGTAAGCCCCATAAATATAACAAGTTGCCAGATACGGGGTCACAAGCATAAAATCCTAACAACATTCAGGAATATTTTCACATTAAGTGGGGCTATTTCAAGACCAGGGTCCCCAAATTGGTTTCTCATGTTAGGGATCCCCAGGTCCCACTTCCATGGCAATGAACATTACGGTACTGCCAATTGTCTGTGTGCTGTGGTGCCCCTTAAATTCACAAAACTTTAAGACTGGCGGTGAGGTTGCGGTGCAGTTATTCCTTAATTGTGCCACTTAACCCTGCCTAGGGGGAGACGCTCCGCACCGCTCACTGCCCCCTGCAGACACTGTGGTGTGAGAGTCTGGTGAGCTGCCTGTTACACATAGCTGGCCATTTACATTCTGTGACCCTCAATGTCTCTGGAATAGAGGGATGTTGGTTCTGAAGATGTAGTAGTAACATTTCGGTCACATTTCTGTACCCCTTTCTGTCACATGAATTGCATTTCTCTGGAAGTACCCCTTGCAGAGATTCTTGATTTGTCATCTCTTTTATTTGGTGCATATATGTTATGGTAACTAGAAACAGTTCAATTTATTTCATTTTAAATTAAAACTATTCTATTTTAAACTTACATCTTTAATGTTTGTTTGCATTGTGGCACTCACGTTTTATCCCAATGTCAACAGCGACCCCCAGATGACAAAAAGGTTGGACACCACTGATATATATAATTTTTAGGCTTTCCTATCTTAATAAAATGTCTTATCCTCTTAAGCCTGTATAGGGTTTTTCTGTCATATGGAGAATGTAAAGGCATATCCTATTATTATTTATTTTTATTAATAATAATATACAGTATATATAATGCCAACATATTACGCAGCGCTGACCTATCCTATTCTATGGAAATTTATTGGGGTTCTGTTAGGCTATTGGAATTGGATAGGGGTGTCCTATCCTACAGAGAGTCTAATTATTTTTATTTAAGGTACCAAAGTAATATATATATATATTCTTAACTGAACTTTTCACCGATGGATTACGGTTATTATTATTACACAGTATTTATACAGTGCCAACATATTACGCAGTGTTGTACAAAGTCCATAGTCATGTCACTTCACTATCTGTTCTTCAAAGGAGCTCACAATCTAATGTCCTTACCATAGTCATATGTCATTAATACAGTTTAAGGTCAATTTTTGGAGGGAAGTTAGTTAACCTAACTGCATGTTTTTGGGATATGGGAGGAAATTGGAATACCCAGAGGAAACCCACACAAACACGGAGAGAACCTGCAAACTCCATGCAGATAGTGTCCTGGATGAGATTGGAACCTGGGATCTGCAAAGGTCAGAGTGCTAACCACTGAGCCACCGTGTTGCGTTATCTTTGTCCCTGTCCTGGTGTTGGCTTTATGAATCTAACCAGTTTTGTTTTTGGCTGCAGAGCATGGCCCAGTTATTTACAAGGGGTACCCATTGTATAGCCGATGCCCACATATTATAAACATTCTATGACCACCAGTGTGTGGCCTCTGTTAGTAGGTGTGCTTCCTATAGTTTTCAATTGATAATTATTTTCTTTTTGTTTTCTTTTTGAAGGCTTTGAACAAGTTCCAGTTCATCACGCAGCTGGCTGGGCTGTCGGATCACATTCCGGTCTCCATGCACTTTTCCGTCTCCCTTCCAAAGAGCACATCCTTATGATGGAACGCCTCTATACCTCAATAACACTAATGACCTTTATTGTACATGTGATGGGTTTACCAACCTAACATTATGTGAATGTCCTGTTAAGAATAAAAAAATATCTGTTCACTTTGCCATGTTATTAAATTAAGCTCAGACATTGCACAATAAAATATATATTTTTTGCAACTGGCCTGTCTGTGGAATGAAATGCATCTCCCTGGGTCATGTCTGGCATTCCTCCTTCCCCACCGTTTGACACCTTTATTCTACTGGCCAACCATGAAATGTATCTGACCGCCATTGTGGCAGCGCCTTTTCTCTGTTTGTATAATGGGTGAATGGGCCTTTACCTTCATGTCAGTGTTTAACCTCTATATGGCATGGTTTAGTATTCCAATAATAGTACAGTGGGGGAGCCAGACATTGATATGACTCTTGTCCAGCTCAATATATCCCAATTCAAAGCTTTAAATGAACCTTGCTCCTCTTCTATTGTAAACTTACATATGCCTTTTTCATGATGTCATTGGTAATTATACTTTCACTGTTGTTTTTGTATATTTATTCTGCTGCTGCAGGTTCTACGCCACCATCTTTACTCACCAGGTCATCAAATACTGGCTGCTCTCTCTTGCTTATTGCAGCTTCCCAATGACACAGCTGCAGTTCTCATGGATTCACTGAGCAAGATCTGGCATCTTGAAGGTTAGCAAGTTCAGCATAGAGCATTGACAACATCTGTGTGATCTCTCCTGATATTGCAATAGCAACCTGTAAACAAGCCACAGCTTCATCGGTAAAGGGGTAAGATACCATGTGATTTGCGTCCTGAGTTAAATCGGTAATATTGATGTCATGTGGACACAGATAACTTCATTTTCATAATATTACATTGTGCTGATTGTGGAATCTGGGCATCCTTTGCAGTAATTGCAGTTACTTTATTATGTGAAGGGAAATACTGACTTCTTCTGAGAACTTCAATTCTGTCACTAGGAAAGGGAAAATCTTGGCATCTAGTGACTATATTAGAAAACTGCACTTTATAATTTATGTTAAGAAACGACAACCAAGACTGGAGAAGCTGATGAGTACAGGGGTACATACCCATTACTCATTCCAGAAAGGGTTACATTAAACTTAAGAAAATAACTCACATGAAACTGTGCCTGATTTGCTAAAGCTCTCCAACACTGGAGAAGATATCATCAATCATGGGAGAACATTAGTAATCCAGCAAACCTGGATAGGAATTCTTTGCCTTTTCTATTAGCTGGCATATGTTTTTAATCCTACAGATATACATAGTGCAGTGCTCAGAAGTATGTAAGGTATAGCCCAATATAAAGTGCTGATCTTGAGTATGTAGTATACAAGCCATTAACATAGTTCAGCTCTTAGGAGTATGTAGTGTAGAGCATGACACACAGAGAACAATGACTGGAGTATCTAACCAGCAGAGAGTTAAGTGGTCCTACATACATAACAAACAGAATAGCATTTAGAGTAGTAAGTATGTAACATACAGCATACTATACAGAGTATGGCGCTTAGAAATACATAACACTGTACATTACATATTCCTGACAGCTACACTAATATTTCTTTGTCGGTTTCAGCTAACTACATGCTGCACTACAGGCTTATAGAGTACAGTAGTCACTAGTATTTCACATACAGAATGCAGCAGTCAGAGCCGTGCAATGTATAGCATAGCCTACAGAGTGCAATACATCAGTGGCTGCATGTCATGTTTCAGAAGGGGTTTCCTGATGATGATAACAGTGGACCATGCCTAGTATTGTTAGTTGAAATGGTCAGTACCACATCTGATGCTAGTCTCCATCAGCTGTATATGTGCCATAGTGACACTGTAATAGCATGGTTTAGTGACATTGGGTTGAGCAACACTTTCAGATGTATGATTCATTAGGCAAGCACAATATGTATGAAGAGGAGCAATTCATCAATTCCAGACCCAAAGGAGCCGTGCAGAGTTCTGGTAATGTGCAGCAGAGGAATGACCCCCATGTGACCTGGACACAACTCTAGTCAAAATGCAGAGGTTGTAAAAGGGCATTTTAAGCCTATTTTTCTGACTTATATTTCTGTAAAAAATACATTCAAAATAATTTGAAGGCACACAAACATAATATAATTTACATTATATAAGTGATGAAACTGTACCTAGTAGATACATGCCAGATATGTCATCTTTTAGGAGTATAATATCTTATAGATATTTTTATTTTACTTTACTTTTTACAAAAGGAGCTGAGAAAATTCGTAAAGAGATACCATGGTAACATGGTGCAAGCAGTAGGTATGGTGGCATCAAGAGTCTTTGGACCCCCAATGTCTTCCCTGTATAGATGACAAATGTCCTGAGTACAGGATTGTAAAGGAAATGTTAATTCTGGCTGATAGCAGCCTAAAACTGACATCAGTGACCTGGAAGTGCTCAGAGCAAAACTTAAAATATTACGTCTTTTTCCACACTTATGGTCTTCCTGTACAAAAGGTGATTAGTCCCACTTCTCTGCACACTATGACTTACACATAACTAGCAGTAATAGCTGTAGTAGGTATCTTAAATCGGTCTCGTTTCCTGTCTTATGGACTACAATGATCATCCTGCTCACTCCTCTCCATTTGTGCTGTCCTGACCCTACTCTTTCAGATATTTGCTGTCTGTCTTGTGACTCATTTATTTATCAGCCTTATGTTTGGGATGAAACATAAGTCTGTATGAAAACAAGGTCTGTCCAAATTCTTAGTGCTAATACAGTGTGTGAGAGGCAATGCTGTGAGCTGTGAGAAATCTCCTGTCCATGCTGATGATTTTCCTATAATGCTGTTTATTTCACACAGAATTCTACTTCACTTAAACTTGGAGTTACAAAGCAGTTCAGTGAGTCATGGTACTGCAGTGTTGTCCCTTCTGTGCTAACCACGTGCCAGGGTTTACACTAGGGTTGTACCTCCTGAGCTAGCCTTGTGCCAGGGTTGTACCTCCTGTAGTAACTGTGTGCAAGGGTTGTACCTCCTGTGCTAACCACGTGCCTGCACAGTACAGACACAGTACAGAGTTTTTTTTGTGCTGTCAACAGTGACAGAGAATACCTGATAAGAAAGGTCAGTAAAATACTGTTTGGGAGATGAGCTCCACATATGGAAGGGAAGTATGCAGCTAGTTTGCTTAGAGTTCAGTCCTAACACAAGGGAAAAAAACTATATAGATGTATTTGTATGTGAAGAACAGATCATGAGTAGAAGTAACTGCCTGAAGTGTATTTGATGCCCTCTGAATTTTTTGGACTCCCCATCTTTAACTGCGTGTGACTTTATAGGGCCAAAAGTATTTGAATGTTTGATGATCACGTTTGTTAAGTATCTCATTCCACCATGGCCATTATTATTGAGTTTCCATCTCCCCAAGGCTTCACTACCGTCTACTTTTCTGGGAAGTCTTTCCACCTTTTCCATTTTGTAGTGTCTGGTGGAAATTGTGCCAATTACTGAGGTCAGTTTATGATTCTGGTTGAGAAGGCCTGGCCTACAATCTTGGTTCCAAGTTTGACTGATTACATTGACAGGAAAATTTTGGTAAGTCATAATTTTGGCAAATCAAAAAGTTGGTTTTGCAAAGTTTGTGCAGCCAAGTTAAATATATATGATGAGATTTACGGGTATGTGAATTTAAGATAAAATTAGCTATAGATTTTTTTTATTAATATACAACATTTCTGTAATCAGCAATTTTATCCTAGTGTACAGACAATACTTTGGGCAACAGATGAACCTAAAAACAATAAACAGCTGGCTTACAAAAACATAAAAATACACATAGAAAATAACGATATAATAAACATAAAATTTGCAATTTTAGTAAATTCTATAAAGTGTTGGAGATGCCACATTTGCAGCTTATTTTCTTCTGGAAAGCCTCTTTAATGTCCTTGTTTCTCAGGCTGTATATAATGGGATTCATCAGGGGGGTTAATACTGTATATAACATGGCCACCAAAGAGTCCACGTCGGATGAATAGGATGCTGTTGGACGAACATACATGAAGATGAGAGGCAGGAAGAATATACTCACCACAGCAAAGTGAGAGGCGCAGGTAGAAAATGTTTTCTTACGACCATCGTGGGAAGTGATTTTGAGGATCGCTGAAATAATCCTAACGTACGATATGACAACTAAAGTAAAGCTTATTAGAATAACGAAGGCGCCAATGGAAGACCCAACAGCTACATTGAAAGATGTGTTGGCACAAGCCAACTGTAGCAATGGAGGATGATCACAGTAGTAATGGTGGATGATATTGGGACCACAAAAAGGTAATTTTAAAGCAAGGAATATGGTTGTTAATGGAGTTGCAAAGCCTCCTGACCAGGCCACAGCTGACAGTGATGCATACAATCTTCTTGTCATAATGGTTGGGTAGTGTAATGGTGAGCATATTGCTATGTAGCGGTCATAGGCCATTATGGACAGGAGTAAACACTCGGTTGCTGCCAGAGACAGAAAAACATACATCTGGGTAAAGCAGGAGGTGTAGGAGATCGTATCCAGGTTTACCAGGAACTTGGCCAACATTTTTGGGATAGTTACCGAAGTGTAACTCATGTCTAGGAAGGAGAGATTACCCACAAAGAAGTACATCGGGGTATGGAGACGTTGGTCAAGAAGGACCAAGAGGAAGATGATGCCATTACCAGACAAGGTGAAGAGGTAGATACCAAGAAATACAAAGAAAAGCAGGATCTGATATTCCTGGAAGCTCGGGAATCCATAAATAATGAACTCCGTCACAGGAGTGAAAGTTACGTTGGAAGAAACCACGGATGGAAGGGAAGCTTGATAGACCTAAAACAGTTTGAAAAAAAAAAAAATAAAATACAGCTGTAGCTTGAACCAGATTTTACATTGCTCAATGACCGTAAGGATGAGCATACTCATAAACTTTTTCTTTTGGTATATAATCATAGTTTCATAGTTAGGTTGAAAAAAGAGTCCATCAAGTTCAACCATTAGGGAAATCAACATATTCCAGATAAAAACCCCTATAGACATAGTTGATCCAGAGGAAGGCAATAAAAACCCTGGTACAATTTGCTCCAACAGGGGAAAAAAAATTCTTCCTGATTCCATGAGGCAATCAGATGCTCCGTGGATCAACAGTTTCTATTATCTTTACATTAAAGCTTTAATACCCAGGTAAATTACTAACTTTACCCCACTCCCTCTAGGTCCCTTGACCTCTTCCACTTTCTCAATACCCAAAACTCTACACATAGATTTACCACCCAATCTTTATTTCATCTGTTTGGCTTGCAATTACCGTCTTTAGGTCTATGCTGGTATTTATAATTTGCCAGCCCAATGACAGGCTGGTATTTTTGACCTGTCGCCATCCCACTTTGTGCCAGTCCCACTACTGATCCCACAAGCCACCCGCCATCACTCCAATCAATGTGAATGCACACAACTGCCTGGCAAAGAAACTCCTTTCTAACAGTTCATGGGCACAGGACACCATGAGGGAAATGAGCAGATGGAGATAACCACATTAAGGGATAGCAGCAGGGTGTATTTATAAATCATGATGTCAAGGAAACTTGTGTACAGAGTGTTGTTGATGACCCATGGAAATGAAAAAGTGGGGTACAGGGAGGCTTTAAAGTGTATAGGGTTGTGGGGAGACATTATGGAGGGTATATAAATAAGTGTGTTAAGGGTCAACGACAACATTACTAACCTTTAAACCTTACCCTCAGTGGCTGGCATTTTATTGGTGTATATGTAGCAACCCTCCCTACATCCAATACCAGTACTCCACAAGTACACTGTATACACTTATACCAAATACCAATTAAATATATAATACAGTTCAAAAGATTAATAAATAAAAAAATGAATCACCAAAAGTAGGTAAAGGATCACCCCCTGCCTAATAAAATACTAATTACTAAATACTAAAAACAAAAAACTAATCGGCTTATCCATTGCACACAAAGTTGTGAAATTTCCCTCCACTTCCACTGTAATAATTTTGATTATAGAGCTATTATAGAGCTGAACTATGTAATTTTAATTTTGGTTCAGCATAAAAAAAATCTAAACCTCTTTCTTTGCTTTCTCCTTGCACTCCATGGTTTTTCTGTAAAAAAAATCTAATCCCAGGACATTCCAGTACTTGTTATTGCAACTAAAGGCAGGCAATCAACTATGAGAGGCAAGACACTGCCAGAAGATCTGGGGATAAAAGTGTTGATAGGCTAAAGTTGACAGATGGATACCAAAACAGTCAAAGACTTCGCCTAAAGTCTGTAATTAGGAAATGGAAGGTGTATGGTACCAATAGGACTCTTTCTGGGTCAGCCAAACCCTCAAAAACTGGATGGAAGTGTAAGGAGGAAATCAGAGAGGCTACCAATGCCTATGCTAACTCTGCTAACTCTGAAGCAGTCAAGGGAACTTATGGTCATTGTGGTCATATGACGAAAATATCACAAGTATCCCACAAATGTGTATTGTAAAGAAGGGGTGCAAAAAAGAAAAGGGCTAGATTAGGTCGATTAAACGTTGATAAAATTTACCTTGAAGGGTCAAAGGACAAGTGGAAAATGCTGGTATGATAGATGAGGCTACATTCTAATTTGTTTTAACACCAAATGGTACACCTGTTCGAAATCCAATACAGCTTACCTAATCAAAGCCCAGATATAAACCCCATTAAAATCTGTGAAATGACTTAAAGATTGCCATCCACCAATGGTCACCATCCAATCTGACTGAGCTTGGACAGTTCTGTAAAGAAGAGCAGGCAAAGTTGGTAGAAAGTTATCCCAAGAAACTCAAGGCTAGAATTCATGCTAAAGGTGCTTCTACAACATATTGACGTGGGGGTGAACATGGCCATGATCCTTTATTTTTCTATTAGTTGAACTCCATAGACTTTTTTGTAATATATATATATTTGGATTCACACTTCATGGGAATTATTATTTTATACACATTATTTATATAGCACCAACATATTACAATGTTCATAGTCATGTCACTAGCTGTCCCTCAAAGGAGTTCACAATCTAATATCCCTATCATAGTCATATGACTTTATTACAGTCTAAGGTCAATTTTTTGAGAGGAAGCAAATTAACATTATGAAATGTGGGAGGAAACCCACGTAAACATGGGGGAAACCTGCAAACTCTATGCAGATAATGTCCTGGCCGAGATTTGAACCTGAGACCCAGCGCTGCAAAGGCTGGAGTGCTACAGTACATCTGAGCCACCGTGCCACCCCAAAAACCAGCAAAGTAAGAGGTACTCTATGACACAAAGATATGATATGAATCCCTTTTCTTATCTTACCTTCCATTGATCAGCTCCCATATCAAACACAAATCAAACAATTGCTAGAATTGGCAATGTTAATAAATGAGTCCAAAGTTCAAGTAATTAAAATCAATGTAATATTCATCATCAGATATTCAGTTTTGGGAATTTGGTACGACTGGTACGCTGCATTCCCTGATCTTGTCTGTATAAAAACAAACAACACAATGGATTTTCTTTTTATAATCCTAGCTATAACCTAAACAGAAGGGCCTAATGTATGGGGAGAAACCTCCCGGGAATTAATAATTCAGGACAATTGTTTGTTGTTGATGCTGTTGTTTTAATTCTTTTCAAAATAACGCTCCCTTATGCCCTATACCATAGGGATTAATCAAGATATTGAACATATGTTACCATCAACATCAGTTACTGACATAATGAATATATTCAGTTATGAATTTTATTTCTTGGTTTACAGTATTTGTTTCACCTGCCTAAAATGTGTACAAAGTATTGTGTATGGTGTATGACCGGTGAAACTCTCTTCCACAACACCACCTTGGTAGCAGAGGCTGAATGTTCCTCACCCCCTCCTTGGTCTTTCTTAAAGAAATGACTTCTCTCTGGCACAGACAAAACCTATTTAGTTCTGGAAAGCCATTTTAATGTCCTTGTTTCTCAAGCTGTATATTATAGGATTTACCATATGGCTACCTAAGAGTCCAAGACAGATGAATAGGCAAATGTTGGGTGAATATACATGAAGATGATGGCCAAGAAAAACATATTGAACACTGCAAAGTGAGAGGTGCATATGGAGAAAGTTTTCTTTACTTATTTTGAAATAATCTTAATGTAAGATGTATTAATAATGACAAAGCTTATCAAAATCGCAAAGTCATCAATTGAAGACCCAATGGTTATATTGAATTATGTGTTGGAAAAAGCCAACTGGGGCAATGGAGGATGATCACATTAGTAATGGCGGATGATATTGGGACCGAAGAAATGTAACTTTAAGGCCAGGAGGGTGGCTGATAGTGGAGCCGCAAAGCCTCCTGACCAGACTATGATAGACAATATTGCATCAAGATATCTTGTTATGATGGTTGGGTAGTGTAATGGTGAGCATGTACTGTAGCTATGTAGTGGCCGCAGGCCTTTATGGCCAGGAGTAAACATTGTTGCCCCTAAAGACAGGAAAATACACACTTCTGTAAGAAATTGTATCTAAGTTCATCAAGAACTTGGTCAACATCTTTGGGATGGTCAAGGAGGTGGAACCCATGTCTATAAAGGAGTGTGGAAGTACTGATGACCAAGAAGAAGAAGAAGGGGGTGAAGAAGGAGATACAAAATAATACAAAATATGGAATTTCTTTAGGCTTGGGAATCCAAAAATGGTGATTTCCGTCACGCGGGTAAATGTTTAGTTAGAAGATACAACTGAAAATAAGTAATCTTCATCGTTCAAGATAAAATTAAAAAAGTAATTATAATATTTTATAGCTCACCTAAAGCTAAAATAACTACTGTTCATGTCTGAAGGACCTCTCTTTAACTGCTGGCCTTCTAAAAATGAAGTTGTAGCTGTCAAGCAAATCCAATTATTTCCTATGTAGAGCAAGTGCACAGTTCTTTGGTTCTGGTATTCTTAATTCCTAGGGTGTGTTATGGTCGGATACAACTAGTAATTTTAGGGGATGTTCATCAGTGGTAGCTCTAAGATTTCAAGATTATATATCAATAATGTGTAAATAGAGAGGAGCATGATTACTAGACATACATTTCTCATCAATCAGAGTTAGCTGGCAGCTTTATTTGTTCTAAAACACACAAAGATATTCCTTAGAACTCCACTTTGTCTATTACAGTCCAAAATAAAATGTTTTATGTATTTATTAGAATCTAACACATTTCACAAGCGATCACAGCCCATTACAATACCAGAAATTTACCATCATTCCATTTGAAAGCTTAAAAACTCACCTCAGTTTGGGGTTCGGATGCTAAACTGAAGCGATAATAAACTGCTACTATTAAACATTCATTGTTGTGATAGCACTTCAGAAGAATCTTATAACAACTGTGAAGAATGGTGATGGAAATACTATGATTTGGAGTTGCTTTGATGCTTATGTACCTGTACAGCTTGAGAGGTTCGAACTCGAGTCCAAACCCCATTTGCCTAATGAACAACTTGCAACTTAACTTTGCCGAGTTACATGCAACTTGACTTGCGACTTGCTTTCTCTGCTGACAGCTGAAGGGGACGGAGTAGAAGGCAATGAGGCTTCTGTAACACCGCCTTCCTCCCCGCCTTCCTCCCCGCCTTCCTCCCCGCCTTCCGCCCCGCCTTCCTTGCATTCTAAGGCCACAGCTTTCTCCTGGCTTGGGAATTAGATAAACCTGACAATTAACCAGAAATTTAAAAATTCTGTAACTATATAAATATTGAATTTTTACACATTATCTACACACCTTTTCAAATGTTCTTGTTTCAAATATTTGTTTGGAGCATGTTAAAAATTGTTTACAAAGCTCAGTAGCTCAGGTCTCTGAGAAAAGACTGGGTAAAACATAAATTCAATGTAATATATATATATATACTTATATACATATAAATATATATTGCACTCAAAGAATAAAGGCTTCCGAGTGTGAGCAGAGAATGAAAGGGTGAGTTACCTGGCCTGGTTTTTAAATTTTACAACTGGCCTAGCTTGTGACTTCTTCAGGCAAGGAGATTGCTATATTAGAAAGATAGATTAGTTGTATACATCCATGCTGCTCCTGAAAATTTGAGCTAATACCCTGTCATTAGCCTGCTTGTAAGACCTTCTTTTAGCATATTGGATTATAATTATATTGGATTATTTGGTATTGGATGATACATCAAATATAGCCACGGTGTTTGGCTTTTCATGCCATTGGACATACATTTACGCAAATCAAATGATGCAAAAATGACTAAATACATTTATATTTCTCTTGTCATGTATACAGCTATCTGATTGGGAATGGAGATTGCTTCTTTTTTCCAAAAACACGTAGTTTTAGTATGAACTTTATGCTAGAATATCAGCCTGTATGATCATGTTGTGAATTTTGAACACATGATAACTAGACTGTAATTTTTATGATGAAATAAATTGTTTATATCAGAGGTCGCCAACCTTTTTGGACCAACAAGCCACTAAATTTACCGGTTTAGGACCGCGCATGAGCGGGGAGCCGTGTGTCACCCAAACTTCCCCTTTAGTGTCCTCATGATACCAGAACCCGCCCAGGTCTGAGTGATGGGAGAGTGGGCGGGTTGTGTTCAGAGACCCGTACGGGGGACATGTTGTCCGGTTCTGGCCAATGCTCCATCTCACTGGGGATCCCGCTGTTTAGGTTTATGAAACTACCAATGAATCCCCTTAATTGGTATGGTAACTTAATTCTATATACCATTCTATGTACCAACACGTTTCCTTAGGTATATTTTAGTTATTAATCATGGAAAACACAAAACAACTGTTGTCTCTAAACTAACAGATTCAGAAATTAAAGGAAAAGGCTTTTTTACATACAATAGATGAATGAAAGACAAGATGGAAATGTGCTACAAACATAACTTCTACTAATGCTTTACAGGAGGTTTTACACAAGTGTGTTTTTGGAATGAAATATCATAGAGAGGACCATTCTTTAAGGAGGCAGAACAGATACGTCTCAATTACTGACGCGTTTCGCCCAGTCACGCTTCTTCTTTGTTGGAAATTTTATTATTTGTCTACCTAGGTGTTGCATAGCTGACAAACATTTAAACCCTTGACCCACTAACCGAGTCCAATTTGGCCCCTTGCTATAATTTGATTTTAGAAACTGAGTCTTTTTTTGTATTGGTTCATTCTATTTAAACTTACTTTGATTATAAAACAAACATAAATCTCCAAGGAATGATTAACCCTTGTTGTCATCTGAGCATCTTGTACCAAGTTTGTTGATGTTGTTGTTGTTACAATCAATAGAATTAAAAATAACTCTCTCATATGCCTTATTCTCTAGGGACTAATCAGGGGATTCTTTAGTTATATTAACTGGCTATAAGTGACCAAAATATTCTGTAGTTATGAGTTTCTGTTAATATTATCTTTTTTTTAATATTTAATTTATATTTAGGTTTAAATGTGTATGTTTAGCATAACATAACATTTTGTTGCATATTTGCATTTTTTGTATTCTTTTTTTTTTATATACAGGGTGTACTCAATAATTATCACCATTTTATCATATTTATATTTTTTTATTGAGTTTAGAATTGAACATTTAAAGTTCAAAAATGTATTTTGATTTTTTTTCTAGATGGTAACCATATATAATGAATAATATATATATTTTTTTATTTTAGACACAAAAGTTACCTCCTCTTTATATGTTTACCTAGCTATTCATAGCTGCTCTGTTAAAGCAGAACTTTCATGAAAAAAAATCCTTTACTTTTACTAAAGAAGGAATGAGTTTCA
This sequence comes from Pyxicephalus adspersus, assembly GCF_032062135.1. Taxonomy (NCBI): domain Eukaryota; kingdom Metazoa; phylum Chordata; class Amphibia; order Anura; family Pyxicephalidae; genus Pyxicephalus; species Pyxicephalus adspersus. Next base: position 3,890,402 of record NC_092858.1, on the reverse strand, counting down.
ATTTGAATTTCCTGCACACGCGCCGACGTCATCAGGCACGCAGGGAGGAGCCGTCCGGTGTTTTTTTCTCCGCCGGACTGCTTCTCCCTTCAGAGATCATCCGGCGCTGGAACGAGGAGGACATGAACGATCAGCGGGTCCAGGTAAGATGCCGGGCGGCGGAACACAAGATACCGGCCGGCATCTTACCGGTCCCGCTGGCACCCGACGCTGGAGATCGACGGAGGGAGATCGACGGACGACGGAGGACGACGCTGGAATTGGAAAACGACGCTGGATGTGCAGCGGGACCATGGAGGTAAGCACGTGACAAAAATACGGGGTTAACCATCCTAGCCTTTTTTTTTTGCCCGTACCAAGGTCGGGCTTAACGGCTAGGTGGTTAAGGACCTGCTACAGCATTTCAATGGGGTTGAGGTCTGGAATTTGCCTGGGCCATTGTAACCCCTTAAATTTTTTTTCTTTTTCAGCTATTCTGTTGTAGATTTGCTGGTCTGCTTGAGATCATTGTCGTGTTGCATGACCCAATTTCAGCCAAGCTTTAACTATTGCACAGATGGCCTCACATGTGACTTTGGTATACAGAGCAGTTCATGGTCAAGTCAAAGGCCCTGATTTATTAAAGCTTTCAGGGCTGGAGAGGATACACTTTCACCAGTGAAGCCGGGTGATCCAACAATCCTGGGATGGATCTGGTCCAGGATTCAAAGCATTTGCTAGCAAATAGCAAATGACATTGAATAAATCCATTCCAGGTTTGCTTGATCACTGGTGAAAGTGTATTCTCTCCAGCCTTGGAGAGCTTTAATAAATCAGGGCCCAATGACTGCAGGGTGCCTACGTCCTGTGGCTGCAAAACAAACCCAAATCATTACCCCTTCACCACTGTGCCTTACAATTGATATGAGATGCTTGTGCTTATATGTTGTGAATGGTTTCTGCCAGATGTGGCGCTATGCATTATGGCCAATCTTCTTCACTTTGGTCTTTAGTTACATGATCTGACCTTGGGGTGAACTTGCCCGAAAACCCTAAAATTTCCAAATTTTTTTTACAGGCTGATTTTTCTCTCTGTGCTCCAAATTTAACAGATTGTGAAACACAAGCTGGGGTGAAGGCTGTATATTCCTAAATAGCTATAGGAACCCTCCAAAACCATACGTTTCCACAAACACTGACCTACATTAACGTTGGTGAAAATTATTTGAGATTTAGTCTTTTGGATACCAAGACCCAGAAGGTTCCATAATGCCAAACACTGCTAATTATTCACCCACATGCAGAAAGCCTGAGACTTCCAGACTTTGTGACTTTGGTGGAGCTTAGTTCAGATGAGCAGTGGAAAAGTTGTCGCTTTGCTGTTTGGTGTCTTTGTTTGTACTACAATGAATATGAACCAGAAAAAGTGTTTTGAGGAGATCAGAGAGTAAGTTATAGACCACAAATTTGGACCAACGTTCATTCAGGTAGGTGAATGCATCCGTACATTAATACAGCTAGGAATGTTAAAGACAGAATCACAAATCCTCTGTAAGACCCTGCACCCTGTAAGTCCAGCACCATTGCTATCTAGACACCAGTCCCACAATCTAACGCCACACTCTTCACCTATAGCAAGACCCCGCTCAGCCTCGGGAGACTTGTTGCGTTTCCCAGCCACGACTTCTGTGCCCAAGGAATGGCGTCTGGGGAAGGGCTGACAGAGGACCAGGAGCCCACAGATTCCAGCAGAGACAAGGCCAGAATACAGAGCCAAAGGTTTTACAAAACAATAGAAGACAAGTAAAGTCCTAACTTGGAACCTTAGTCTCTACTTACCCTTTAGGAAGCCAAAAGGCGAAACGTGTCAGAATATTAGGACTTTAATAAGACAAGATCTCATTCATATTCTGTATGGTGATATGTCCCGGACCCATAATTTAATAATGGGTCTTAGATTAATATATCTGTGCATTGTCAAAACCAGAATTTACTTGTCTTTTATTGTTTTGTTAATACTTCAACCTTACTTACCTTAAACTGCCAAAAAATGTTCTCTCTATCATTGTATTTCAAACTTTTTATAAGAAGTTTTTATCAAACTCTGATCCCTTAAGATGGAGGTAGTTAACCCTAAATTTTCAGGGAATCTTTTTAACTTGTTCTAGATTGTGTAGTTATTAAGTAGTTATTTGTAGAATTTTGATTTTTATTTTGGCTTGTTTTAGTTCAATAAATTTTTGTTATATCTTTTAACTGATAACTGTGATTTTTTTCTTGAACACTCCTAGCATAAGTTCCCATATGCTAGGATTGTAAGCTCTTCGGGCCAGGGTCCTCTTCTCCTGTCTGTATTAGTCTGTCATTTGCAATCCCTATGTAATGTACAGCGCTGTGTAATATGTTGGCGCTATATAAATCCTGTCTAATAATAATAATAATAATAATAATAATAATAATAAAGGGTGCATTCACGTTCCTGAATGAACGTTGGTCAAAATTTGTGTCAACTTGTTAAGGTTGCTTAGAAGTCTTTTTAAGGGTTTGGCCTTCCCTCTAGTGGACCTGCTTTTTCAGTTATAGACCCATAAATTGATGGCTATAGCAGTGTTTCCCAACCTTTCTTAGTCGCGGCACATATTTTACAATTAGAAAAATCCCACGGAACACCACCAAAAAGTCAGACACGTAAATTAGCTACCTGCTGCCATCTAGTGGAAGAGTTTTTTTTGGTTCTGCCTATCACTATACATCGCTGGTATAGACAAATGAAGACAAATTTTTTGCAGTAAATAAATCATTTTGGGACCAATTAACTGAAATTGGATAATTTCCCACGGTACACCCGAAGATCTCTCAAGGCACACTAGTGTGCCACGGAACAGCGGTTGAAAAACACTGGGCTATAGGACTGTCTCCAAGCAGTTTGATGTTTTTGTGACAACAGTTGAAGATATTAATAAGAAATATGAGATCTATTGGACTGTAGTCAGTCTCTGAACTTGGCTACAGGGACCCCAGAATGGACAGAAGGATAATAGTGAGGATGGTAGACAGAAATCCAAGGATAACTTCCAAAAGATGTAATCTAAACTCAAAGGTTTATCGGTTTCTGATCGCACCATCCATTGGTTTTGGACAGTGGGCTCAATGGAGGAAGACCCAGGGGGCCCCCAGGGGACATTGTCCAACCCCTCCAAAAAATTGTAGTTATCTAAATACATGAAAAATTATTGATTAGGTTAAGAATGTCTTAGATTCAAAATTGTGATCAGTTAGGAGGAAAGTAAAAGTTCCCTCCAGTCCCTCAAAGCTGGAGACAGCGTTGTGGTATGAGCATTAGTTCCCAGGTTCAAAATCACAGCCAGGACACTATCTGCATGGAGTCTGCAGGTTCTCCTCGTGTCTGTGTGAGTTTTCCTCCAGTTTCCTCCTACATTCCAAAAACATACAGTTTGGTAAATGGCTTCCCCTCAAATTAGCCTTAGGCTGTATTAAAGACATATGACTGATGTAGGGACACTAGATTGTGACTATCACTGTGGACCTTGTAAACCGCTGCATAATATGTTAGCACTATATAAGTACTAGTTAATATTAACAGTTCCTCCAAATCAGGGGCAGCTGGGAGGTACAAGGAGGGACAATCCCTATATATCATAGATAGCTGGGAGGTATGAAGAGAGACAATTCTTCCAAACTGGGAAGTTGGGAAGAATTAAAAAAGGACAGTCCCTCCAAATCAGAGACAGGTGAAAAGTTTGAAGAGGAACAGTCCCTCCAAATCAGGGAGGTGTGACAAGGGATTGTTTTTCCGAATTGGGGACAGTTGGGAAGAATTTAATGGGACAGTCCATTCCAAATCAGAGACAGTTGGAAATTATGAAGATGGACAGTTTCTGTAAATCAGGGACAGTGGGAAGGTATGGTGAGGGACAGTCCCCCAAATCACAGACAGCTGGCATGTATATATTTTCTGTCTTGCCAACAATTAATTCTTACTGGTTTAAAAAACAGAACAAATTAACTAATGCATTTCACATTTTCTTTATGAATTAGCCTGTTGCATATAATGTGCTAAAATGTTAAGTTTTACTGTAGTTATCATTTTTGTCCACAAGATGACAGCAAAGTCTCACATTGAAAGCATAAAGAAGAATTTATTTATTATAACCTTTTCAATAATATTATTTTTTTTATGTGCAAAAAAATTGTTAACACTATTTGCTGAAAATTATCATCATCACTTGTTCTAATCAATAAAAACAAAATATTAGGAGACTCAAAGTCCGAGGTCACTTTTCAACTTATCAACACACTCATTTTTGCAGAATGAATTCAGTTCTCTTTATACTCCAATTGGAATATTGAGAATGCCTTAGGCTACAGTGAAAGATTCCATCAAACACCTTTTAGTTCCTTTTTATTAACATTTTTCAAAAGTCCTGTCTGGTCTTTGTTAATCATTTTACCACTGAAATAATTTTTTATAAAGTATTTATTATACTTATTATGTTAAAGATGTTTCAATGTTGTATAAAATTCTTAGTTGAGCTTGGGAGTGAACAGCCTGAAGCCCCCTGGAATAAGTGACATATCTTTGGGGGCTCTGGGCTCCCATTCAGTCTTAGGGGCTTCACGTTTTTTTTTTAAATAAAATTTAGGGGAAATTTTTTTTTTCTTGATATATAAAAGGATTATGTATTCTTTTATATAAAGTAAAAATTGTGGTGATAGGTCTGCTTTCATCGGTTGATATATGTTTGGAATAACTCCTGATGAAGTTGACTTTGATGTCTGTGAAACGCGTTGTGTTATAGTTGAGATGGTCAAACTATTGTACAGTAGCTTATGTTATGGAATATTGTTTTTGTGTTTAGGTTTTGTTGATTATTATTTAGATTTTAGTAAATTATCAAAATATTTTGTTGCCCTAAAAGTCCTATTGACATTTTCTACATACCTGCCTGATCACAATTTTTTATTTACACTGACTACACGCAATATCCATTCCAGCACGGGTGCAACCATCTTCTTCCGCTCCTCTTGGGTGTCAGGCCAAAATATTTAATTCTTGTGAGTTCTTTCACTTCCAGCAGTCCTAGGGAATGATGGGATACCCGGCATATCCTGTCATCCTGCCTGCCCAGTGCACTTAGATTGTTAAATAAGATTTGTAAAGAGCAAAACTAGTAAGGGTAACCCCGAAAGAAATGTAAAATGGAAACTGGAGCACTAGGGGAACAAAATATAAAAAAACATAATACATTTAAACATATATTTTCATATTTTATTTACTCAATATATATAAAATGTTACAATTAGGTGTTATAAACTTTGCTGTCTCTTAAATAAAACATATAAAAGGTTTTTAGGTTATAAAATATCTTTTTGCTTCATCCCATAATTTAAAGAATTAAAAATCAGCAGAGCAGTATCCAGGAAATCTTTAGCTATTAGTTGGCAAATGCTTTCAATCCTAAACCGGATCCATTCCAAGTTTTCTGAAACACCTAGGTTCTCCCATGATAGTCTATCTTCTCTGGTCTTGGAGAGCTTCCAGAAATCAGGACCATTGTCTCAAAATACTCCTGCAAAGTAGCAGAGTACTTCTAGTACTTTGATACTCATAGCTGTAAATCTGCAGGGTGAGGGACTGCTGACATTGACTGCTACCTTTAGGGGATCTTTAGGTTGAATTAGTGTTTACGGTTCTCTTTGCTGGAGAGGAAGCTGTATCAGAAGATGTGCAGTGCAAGAATCTCCCTGGTGGATCTGTGCTTACTCCATCACTCCTGCCCTACTAACATCCTGCCTGCCCAGTGCACTTAGATTGTTAAATAAGATTTGTAAAGAGCAAAACTAGTAAGGGTAACCCCGAAAGAAATGTAAAATGGAAACTGGAGCACTAGGGGAACAAAATATAAAAAAACATAATACATTTAAACATATATTTTCATATTTTATTTACTCAATATATATAAAATGTTACAATTAGGTGTTATAAACTTTGCTGTCTCTTAAATAAAACATATAAAAGGTTTTTAGGTTATAAAATATCTTTTTGCTTCATCCCATAATTTAAAGAATTAAAAATCAGCAGAGCAGTATCCAGGAAATCTTTAGCTATTAGTTGGCAAATGCTTTCAATCCTAAACCGGATCCATTCCAAGTTTTCTGAAACACCTAGGTTCTCCCATGATAGTCTATCTTCTCTGGTCTTGGAGAGCTTCCAGAAATCAGGACCATTGTCTCAAAATACTCCTGCAAAGTAGCAGAGTACTTCTAGTACTTTGATACTCATAGCTGTAAATCTGCAGGGTGAGGGACTGCTGACATTGACTGCTACTTTTAGGGGATCTTTAGGTTGAATTAGTGTTTACGGTTCTCTTTGCTGGAGAGGAAGCTGTATCAGAAGATGTGCAGTGCAAGAATCTCCCTGGTGGATCTGTGCTTACTCCATCACTCCTGCCCTACTAAAGGAGAAATCATATTTGGAACATGATTTAGTTTGTTCCCGGGTTGCGGCACCAAAAAAAAAAAAACGAAAATGGTCTGGTAAGTCAGTAAAGAGGCAAATATCAGATGTAGAATTGGACCAAGTTAGTTACTAGTCCTTTTCCCTTTGCTTGCTCTTTTGGGGTACCCTTCCGAAGTTCAGGTTCTTCTACTCTGATGGTACACGGGCTATGGTCATATATTTTGCAAGATTTTTTTTTATAACGACTGCTAATGTCTTTTTTCATTTATATTTTCTTGGAGGTAAACAACTGCAGTATCCTCACTTTTATTGTTTTCATCTTTATCCCATAAACCAGTGGATTTACAAATGGAGGGACCACCAGGGCTTGTAGTGACATGGCCACTCTGAGCCCATAGGCCACTTGGGTAGGCCCCAAGCGATAGAGTACAACCTCAAAGAGACAGTCAATGGCAAAAAGTGCTATAGATATCAGTTGAGGGGTACAGGTCTGTACTGCTTTGGATTTCATGTCCTTTGACTTTGCACAAACCTTCAAAATGTTAATGTAGGATAAAACAATCATCAATGGCATCACTCCGAAGAGGACTACAGTAATAAACAGACCATAAACATTGTTGATCGTGGTGTCAATGCAGGAGAGCCTCACCACAGACCAGTTGTCACAGTATATTTTCAGGATGACGTTGTCACAAAGAGGAAGTTGCATTGTCAGTATAATATGCACAGTCATAGAGATAAAAGAATACAGCCAAGCCAATAGAAGTATCTTGAATGCCTTGGTTATGGTCATCATAGTGACGTACCTTAATGGATTACATATGCACAGGTAACGGTCATACGCCATGACCGTTAGTATGCTCATCTCGCAGGAAACATAGGAATAGATACAAAAAATTTGCAAAATACATGCTGCATAGGAAATGATTTGAGTCTTACAAAATAGATTAAAAATTAGGCTGGGGAATAGGGAGGTGCTGCCATAAAGACCATTGGCACAGAGGGCAGATATAAATACATACATGGGCTCGTGCAAACTCTGGTTCGAATATACTGTGCATATTACTGTCAAGTTAAAACAAATGATCATCAAAAAGCCAACCAATGATATTGTCCCATAGAGATAATTAATATCTGAAATAGCACCAAATGTCAGACTCAGCACCATAGGAGGGGAATTCGTCCAGTTCTGCATCTGTATTCCGGCCAGTTCCTAAAAAAGAATTGGAGATATACATATTTATATGAAGTATAAACACATTTCTTATATTACATATAGAGTTTGTATAAAATGTTATAATAAATAGGGGTGTAAAATGACATGAAAAAGACAATTGGTATAGAATGGGAATGCAAATTATGAGAACTGGGTGCATCTGCCCAACGTAGGCCAAGGGTCTGTGGCCAAGTTCCAAAAATGTTTCCAATGACAAGACAACATTTTCTACAAGAAAAAGGTTTATTAGATACAATGTGGACAGGAGGAATGGGAAGATACAAGAATACACAACAGAAAGTGAGAAAATAGGACAAAAGAGATGCAATAAAATGTACAATGATAGAAGATGAAGATACTAAAGAATTTGGAAAACAAGTTAAACAAAGTGCCACATACATCCATATAGACCCCAATTTTGGCTCCTAATTGCTTTATTAGAGAATTTATTAGTTTGCCTATTTCCCCCTAAATCAAAATGCCTTGGGCACCAGAAGGAGTGCTGGACATAGCAGAAGAAATGGCGGTGGGTCTAAAGGCCTCATCAGCAATGCAGCGGATGACAGCTGGTCTGATATTTGTGGCACTAACCACACAATTTCCCCTACAGCCGGCTGGGAGTGGAGCTGGTAACGCAGGACTTCTCCAATTTTCTGTCCTTGGATCTGTCTGCAATTGGAAGCAGCACCATCACCAGATTGAAGCCTACTGCAATTGCCATACTTTGGTCCCTCCAACAGAAAATCTTGCTTGAAAAGAAGCATGACATGGGGTAGGCCTTGAGGAGGCTCCTCACATTGGGCTTTGATTCTTAGGAACCTATGGGGAGTAGGGAACAAGACCCTGAAGTATCCTTTTTCATTCATTTCTGCCAGGATCTGCAGACAGAGAGATTGTACAAGCAGAATAGACTACCACTACCTGCGGGAGCAGAGCAGCCAGGGGTCAATTACATCACCCGGGGCTCAGATCACAGGAGGCATTTCTATCAGACAGTGGCCTGCACAATAACCCATCATCAGCAACAGCACTAGACACCACAAGGTGCATGAATACACGAGGTCTATCATGGAGGACCCCATGGAATACTGGGTGGTCAGGCCGAGTTCCTAACATGAGCTTGTGCAGTACTTAGTGAAAATTCAGTCCTATCTTTCTGGTGTAGCAGGTGGGAAGGTGGGGTGGTCACTGACCGTCTTTCCCCCACATGCTTTTTTCCCAAATATTTGCTCATCCTTTACTATTTTTGTACTGGTTTTATATTTTTATTTTTTCTTTATTTGTTGGGGCAGAGCCACATTTTAATAATTTGTAATTCAACTATATGCAGCAAATTGGTTGTGCAAATCTGGTTACATACATTCTGCTGTCATAGCTAATGTTCCAATGTTTCTCAACCTGCAGTCTATAAAACCCCAGGGTTCTTCCAAAGGTTGCTCGGGGTTCCTTGAGGAATGAGCAGTGAGCCTCCCCGGTCAGTTTAGGTGACATTCTCCCATTCTCCCCAATGGCCACCAATGTAATACACATTCTTCCTACTGACCACCACTGTGATCTATAGATATAGTAATATTAGAAGGGGGCCCCTGAAGACCTGAAAGTTATTTCAAGTGTTCCCTGTTATAGAATGGTTGAGAAATCTCGCCTTACAAAATGCTAATATAAAATTTTATCCAACAAATTAAAAGTATTTACCACAAAAATATCCTTGCAGACAAAATGTTAAACACTTAAATAATAATATAAATATCCAGTTTGCAAGAATTTCTCATTAATAAATTATACAGACAATGATTGTCCTTATTTTTCATACCATTGGTAGATGTGGTGGTCAATGGTTCACAGACTTTTGGCCATTAGTTTATTTTGAAGCTACAGTCAGTCCCGGAAAAACATCCCAAATTTACTATAAAAGTATACAGAAGTACTACTTACTCAGCCGTTACATGGAACCAGACCGAAATGTTTATGTGCCCACGTCCTATCTACTACGCTACCTTGTGTTTTATACATTCGACATTTACCCTCGGGACCAATCACAGCGTTTGGTAATTAGAAGCTTAATGAGAGTAAAAGCAGAATTCCTCTGTTGCCATTTTTTATTTACTAATTAAGAAGAAAGTGAAGTGTAAAAAGCATAAGTTCACCCAAGGGGCAATTTCTAGTAAATGGTTCCCAAGTCACCATTGCTCAGCTGAATTCAAATGATTTGTCAACTTAAATATTATTAAAAATGATATAACAAATATAAATGCTATTCAGTCCATTTTGCAGTATAATATTATAATAGTAAAATAAAAATCTTTACATTTTTTATAAATTCTGTATAGTACACCTTATGGCTAACAATTTGCCTTCCCACTCATATTAGCTTGTTTGATATCTTTATGCATTCACAATAATAAGGAAACTTCTCTCCCCGTTGCGACCATAACAGCCGTCTCTCTTCTGGGAAGTCCTTCCACAAGATATTAGAGGGTTCCTGTAAGTATTTGTACCCATTCAGGCACTCATGTTGGATGAGAAGTGAGTTGGCTCCCAACTGGCTTCAAATTTATCTGTATCAGCATAAACCGTACACTTACCTTTTTACAATAAAAGTTAGTTATCGTTCCATTCTTTTGAGTTGGAATAACTTTAGTTAAAAGACCAATGGGCATGTAGGCTTCCAGTTAACAGTCAGTCCCAGGCTGGTCTCCCTTTATAGCATAGTTCACATTGGCGGTAAAAGAGTTCTCATGGGCACCTATTGGCAGCTGTAGTCTCCAAGGGGCAGCAAGAGGTGATAATCTTTTGTTTTTTTGCAGGTGTTTACAAGGACTTCAGGCTCCGAATATAGGACTACCACCTGGATGGTAAATATGGGCCATGAGGTTGATTTTAACTATTGGGAAAGAGACCCTTATGGTTGTGATTTTTTTTCCCTGGGCTGGTTTACCTAGAAGCCACTTTATTGCCCGGCAGGCATCCTGTTCTTCCCACTCTTACCAACGGCTAATGCAAGGAACTATCTATTGGAAAGTTTCCCGCCATATCTCCATTAAAAGCTTGTGCAATCTCTCCATCCATGACAAATACTATCTGATGAATGTATAACTGGAACACAAACTATAATCATTTAGTAAAGTGCTACGTATGTGTGAAACAAGTGTCCATACTTATAAACAGAATGGAGTACTTACCTTATCTTATACAAACCATCTTGGCTACCTTTTCCGATTACTCATTGGTCTATCCGGGAACTATTAGATTATTGCAAAACCCAACTAACTGCTGGTAGGACATCTTTAACAATCATCCTTTTATTAGGGACACCCAGCTATCCCTCAACTCTACATTACGACACCAGGGTTAAAAAACAAACTCCCCCGATTCTTTCTAGGGCCAGTTTCTTGGCAAACTACTATTACCAATTTGATTCTCTGTATCCCCTGAGGTAGCAAATATGCGAAACGTATCAGGAAACGTGTAGGCTGCCTGGACCAACTGTCAGAGATCCCTGCAGGTCCAGGGGCTCCGTGCCTCATTCAGTGTCACCCGCCTTACACTCCTCTGCTGCCAGAACCAGCTCTGCTAAGGCATCATATCTCTGCAGCTGTTGCAACAGTTCCTGTTTTTTCTCTTGCTCCTGATTCTTTGTGTACCGACCTTGGCTTGGCTTGACTACTCCTGATCGCTGCCTGCCCTGACCTTTGGCTTGCCTGACTACTCTCTGCTCCTTACTTTGGTACCACATTTTGTTTCTGCCTGTCAGCAGTCACCTGTACAGGGGGGCCCCAACCTGGCAGTTGCCTGCAGCGCAACATCCTCACCTCTAGAGGCTCTGGTGAAGACCGGGCAGCTGCTTATACTCTGCGCCCTGTGCACGTCTCTACTAACTGAGCTGGTGACACAGAGTCCTGCCTTGCAGCTACCGTGACACCAACCTTGTGCCTGTGACCCGACTCTGCTTTGTCTTTATTCTTTGACATGTTGTCTGGTGGACTTATTACCTCTGCATGACCTCTGGCTCTGTATTCTGGACTCTGTTGGAATCTTTGGTACTGTATTATCTGTAGGCTCCTGGTTCTCTGTCAGTCCTTCCCTAAGAAACCATCCCTTGGACACAGAATTCCTGGGGACCACCATGTGCTAGGACAACACAGCAATCTAACCGAGGCTGAGCGGGAGCTTGTTATCCGCAAACGTTAGATTGGGAGATGGCGTCTGGTGAGCACTGGTGCTGGAGCAGGACCTTACACAGGAACTTTGCAATTATTTTAGAAATTTTGCAGAGATTTGTAAAGGATTTTTACGTTTTATGTTTATCGACTTATGGAAAATTTGTCTACTTTTTTTAAAAACATTTTGAGTCATATTTCCTCTTATTTCTCATATCAATATTGCTAATAATATCACCATATTCTTCACAATAAAAATAGAAAGTCAGTGGCCATAGAAGAATCAAATTTTTCATCAAATTAATATTTAGCAAAATGGATGGGGATGTGGATGAGGAGAACCATTTCAGCTCTCAAACCTGAACACCTCCTATGCTCCGGAGCAATTTACCATTTCCACTATGGGCTTGTTTATTTTTTACACAAACCCTTGTCTTTTCTTTAAATAATATATACATTGTAGTTTGTGGAAAACTTGCCGAAAATTGCTTTGTATTTTTTTTAGTTAAATCTATAGACAATAAGACAAAATATTAAAAAAAAGCCGGTTTTGGCCAGGGTTTGTAAAAAAAAGTAGTTTCACAATAATAAAACTATACATCCTAGTCTATGTCATGCACAGAGATACAGGACCACGGGGGGGCGCTACGGCTTGCACGGAGGTGGTGTGAGACCTGAGAGTCTAAGCAGTAACCAGGTTTTCTCCAGAGCCTCTGATGGTGATGTTGCATGGCTGATTACTGCCAGGTTGCGGTCCTTAGGCACACCGAGGTACCAAATCACAAAGCAGAGGGATAGTTGAGAAAGGCCGGGGTCGAGGCAGGCAGCAAGCAAGAGAGGTCAGGTCAAAATTGCCAGGAATCCAGGAGACAGACACCAGTGACACAGGGGCCACTGTGGGCACAGGGAACACAGGGGACACTGGAAGCAACAGGAGGTACAGGTGGCGTAGGATATCCACAGACAGACAGGAACACTGGAACAGCACAGGGAAGTTGGCTGGGAACCAACAGACTGAACAACAAGGGGTTAAGGCGGGAGCTGGACACAGGAAAAACTGAATTAGGCAACAGGTGTACAGTAACGAGCTCACAGAACTAGGGGCCCGGCACAATGGAGACACGTTGCATGAACACAGAGTGCAGTCTGTGAGCTAACTAAATAGCCAGGGCTGGTCAAGAGGCTTTTTTCTGATTGGCCAGTGGATTGGACGGAATTGATAAAGCTAGGAAACAGAGGCACGCCCAGGGTCAGAACTGCCTGCATGCGCAGTGGAGAGGCGTCTGCACTTTAGTGAGGAAGAGGTAGTGTGACAGTAAATAGTTTGTTCTGTTTAAAATGATAGTAAAAGGTTTCACATACAAAGCAAGGGAAAGGTATTTGAAAACGGTCTTTTTTTTTTTATTGTGCAAAGCTGCAAAAAAGGTCAACCACTGAGGTGTGATTGGGAAGGAATCATCAGCATTGTTTCATTTATCTGATCCAAATATGAATGAAGTAGTAATAACAATTAAGCCATTCATTTATTTTGAGGTGTGATTGGGAAGGAATCATCAGCATTGTTTCATTTATCTGATCCAAATATGAATGAAGTAGTAATAACAATTAAGCCATTCATTTATTTTGCTCAGGTAAATTCTGCAATTGAAAATTTTACATTGGACAGTTGGGGCCTAATACAAAGATGATGGAAAAATAGGACATAGTAAGAAGTGGGTATTAGAACGTTGGAACAAAGTATGATGGGGGGGGGGGGGGTAGAAAGCTGATAGAATTATAGGGATTACTGGATTTTTATGGCAACAACAACTGGGAATACCAAATATGTATCTGTTGCCCGTCCACATTTTGACCACCGACTTCAGCTTCTTCCCACCAGCTTAAAATAAATTCTGCGGAGAACACTGATTGTTAGGGTCCCATAGGAGCCCAGCGTCCCATATTTACTGAAGTTTGAATAATACCTCCGGTGATATAAATATGAAAGATATTTTGTGTGTGACTATACCACATTCCTATATATAAGAACCATAGCAAATATACATCATATGGAATTTTTAGGGCATTTTTAATACATAAACTCCACAGACTGATAAAACTATAGTGATTTTTTTATTACTTAAAAGATTGTGAAATACAATGACTTCAACTATATATAAACTTCCAATTATAGAGCCTGGGAACCAGAGATTTGTGTGCATATTACAAAATACAGAGATGATGTAATTATTGGGAATATGGTAAATGTTATCTGTTTTGATCTTATTTTTCCTTTGCATGTGTTTTGTAGACATACCTGCTAAGTTCTGTCTGTGCAGACAATGTGGCAACTTGCTGACTTTACGAGATTTATAGGCAATGTCAGCTCACCAAGAATAGAATCATAATGCAATGTAGTTTATTCTGGTTTAGCAAATCACAGAGGATGTTTTTTTTAGTGAGAGAATAAAAATCTATAGCTTAGTCTTCTTGCTTAGTAAGGGTGATAGGGAAATTAACCTAGCAGGCCTGTTGTGCCAAAAACCCACATGAACATAAAATATAGAATACATACAAAAAGTAAAATTGGCTGCTGGGTCAACATAAGTATGAGATCTGGGTTATCCACTGCAAGGTCACTTTTTCTTATTGGAGACCATCAGTAGCAAAAATTTGCTACTGGTAGCAAAATAATTTTTGCAACGGGGCCATTAACAGCTATCTTTGAAATGCCTATTCATGTAGAACGTTTAGCATTTATGAAATTCATTATCATATTTTTTTCTTTATACTGACCCTGTAGTTATACTGACAGTAGTGTGCAGTGCAATGAACCCAATGTTTAAATGGTTCAAAAACAACTTATCATTGGACGGAGATTGGAAGAAGTTGCACATTGATGGTATCGTCGTTTTTGCAGTCCCACCTTCCTCACCTCCTTTCTCTACCATGTTCGATATGTGTAACTGACCGTGAATAAAGCCACAACTTACACCAATAGTGATTTATCCTTCAAAGAATTTCTGAAGAGTTCCACTATCTTAGTTCTTATTTCCTTCATCCTCACCCCATAAAGGAAAGGATTTAACAGCGGTGGCACCACCAGAATTTGCAAAGACATAATGACTCTTAATTCATATGGCAGCTTATCTGGAACAAATCGGTAGAGAAGGATCTCAAAGAGGGCATCGGTTATAAAGCTCACAAGGCTTATCAAGTGGGGAGAACAGGTCTGAATGGCCTTGTCTCTGACTTCTGTTGAAGACTTCACACAGACTCTAAAAATCTGTACATAAGTAAAGAATGTGAAGAGCGGAATCACTGCCAGCGTTATGGAAGCCACAAAGATTCCAAAGATATTATTCAAAGTTGTGTCGATGCAAGAGAGTCTCACCACCGACCAATTGTCACAGTAGATCTTTAGGATTTCTGAGGAACATAATGGCAGTCTGATTGTCAATATAAAGTGGGCCCCGAATAATAGAATAGGCTGTAGATAAGCTCCCAGAATCAGTTTAAATACTGTAGATAAGGTCATGATGCTGTTGTATCTCAGCGGGTTGCAGATACAAACATAGCGGTCATAACCCATCACTGCCAGTATGCTCATCTCGATGGAGCCGTAAGTGTGGATGCAAAATAATTGGGCCAGGCAAAAGGTGTATGAAATAGTTTGGGTTTTCCGAAGAAGGTTCACAAAGAGACTGGGCAAAAAGGAGCTACTCCCGTAGAAGCCATTGAAGCACAAAGCCGATATAAAAATGTACATAGGTTTGTGTAAAGTTCTGTTCAGTTTGATTGTAGTGATCACTATACCATTGAAAATAAGAGTGACTGCATATCCAAACACAACTATGACACAATACAGATATCTCATGGATGTTAGGTCTCCAAAGCTGAGCGTCAGTATGGATGGTTGGGAGAAGTTTCCATTTTCCATCTTGGAATGTGACCTAAAAAAAGTAAATGTATTAATTTTATTAGCATAGACTCAAGCACCCAAGACACGTATCCAACTCCATGCCCCAATTACACCATGGTGGTGTCCGATGCCTCCCACGCACTTCCAATGCATGTAGTGATGTGTGGTGCTACGGCATTCACCACCAGAAGGCCACTTACCGAGTCAACTCTATTTTACAGAGATCACTGTATAATCTGGACAGTCTTGTGAAAAATGGAATACACTTCATACATTCTTTTTTGTACAAATCTTAACAGGCAAACATTAGATCTTTATTCAAACCATGCTTTTGATTTACTCAAGGAATTTAGGCTGTTCCTTATCTTGCACGGGATAATTAATTTTCAGTTTGGTGAATCACATGCAAAGAAATGAAAAAAAGCTATTTTCCTTGCATGATTGCATGGTAAAGATCAGCAGAACTTCATGGTATTTACCAATGAAATATTGAGAAATATCCCTTGCAAGGGAAGTTGCTCCGCTTTTGCAAGGCCCCGGTCTGCACCAGTGCTCACCAGACACCAATCCCCAAATCTAATACCGCACTCTTCACCTTTAGCAAGCCGCCTCGGGAGACTGGTTGCATCTCCCAGCACATGGTTGCCCCCAGGACTTACTGCAGAAGGGATGGTGTCTGGGGTTTGGCTGGCAGAGGATCAGGGGCCCACAGATTCAGTGGTACAAGTATGACAAACCATCCCCAGTATACATCCAAGGTACATGGGTGATCAGTCCACCAGACAAGGTACAGAGGGAGTAGCTACAAGCAAAGTCGAGGTCAAAGGCAAAAGGTCAGTCTAGCCTGCGTACAATCGGTTAGTCCGGAACAGGCAAAGGTCAGCAACAGTTGAATGAGAGCAGAGAGGCTTTAATGGCCCCAGCAGCCAATGGCAGCGATGAAATCAGGAACGACTCTGCTCATTGGTCTTAGCACAATCCCCTTCAGCTGCACAGTCTCAGAGCAGGGGATGCAGAGGAACCATTCACATCCAAAGGGAAGCCGGGGATGCCATAGACTGCATAGCAAAAGACTGACAGCTATTTGCCTGATCTTCCCTGCTGCTTCAAGCCACATTGACGACAAGAATAAGCAGGGTAAGTTGTCCTGCGGCAGGCAACAGTACGGGATCCCTGGGCAGATAATTGTCTCCTAACAACTTTGCTATGTGAAGAGCCAATATTTCTTTCTTTTTTAACAAATAAACCCCCAGGTCTACAAATAATTCTGCTATGAATGAAATGAAAAGGCAAATATTTCCTATTTAGCAAAGAGTAGATGTAATATTTAGCAATATCAATAGATGTAATAATGTACTGCATAAAAAAGTATTTCTCTCGGTCTTTAGAAGTTGGTTGTGCTCCCTTCAGCAGAAATAGCTTCTTAAAAGTGCATTGAATATCTGCCCACCACTTAAGATTTGTTTTAACACTTCTCCATGTAAAGTGTCTTTATTTGTAAAATGTTTGTGTTTCCTTACATGTAATTTCAATTTTAAATCTCCCAACAGCATTTCAGTGGGATTCAAATCAGGGCTTTAAATTGAACAAAACATATCCCTTTATTTCTTCATTTTAGGCCAATCTTGGTGGTTTTGCTAAACCATTATCATGTTGAAAAATCTATTTCTGGTTCCACATTCAAAGATTTGGCCTCACATTCAAATCAAGCACAATTAATACAATGCAGATTTTGTTAGTTGACTCAATGGTATAATTTGGCTTGCTTTGTTGCATCAGGACACAGTCGGCTTGTAGTTTTTGGACCTGATTTAATTAAGTTCTCCAAGACTGGACACTGTAGACTATAATGAAAAAACCTGGGCGATCCCGCAAACTTGTAATGGATTTCTTAGAAATCATTTGCTATTATTTGGTAAATGTTTTCAGTCCTGGACCAGATCCATTCCAGGTTTGGTAAATCACCCAGGTTTGGTCAATTGTGGCCAAGCAACTTTAATCAGTCTATGGCAAAGGTTTCTGAAAATCTTTTCCCTAAATATTGAATGCCAAACTGTAGTAGTGTTCCAATGTTCTTCTTGGCAGCAAAAGCTTTTTCCAAGCACTCCTTAATTTAAATGTGTAAATTATCTTTCTAATGCATTAACTTTACCTCTGACTGATCCTGCAACATCATTTTTAGAATTATTGGAGCCATTGGGTTGAATTTGTCAGGCCAGCTTGTGATGGATACAATTGCAGTCATTTGCAACCTAAACCGCTTGAGGATTATTTTCTTTTCAATAAAATATTGTTTTTAAATATTCTTATATGATCTTTTTAAATTATCTGCTAGACTAACAGTCATCCGCAACCTTCTTTTTAATGCAAGGTTAAAAGCCAAGCAAACACCAGATCTTTTCTGGAGTGCAAATCAAGTTCCTTCTGCATGCTTCTTGATAAAAAAAAAATTTATTGGCATCTAAGCTGGAGGACCTAATTTCAATGGATTTGAAGTGGAGGTGAATGTTAGAGTGTATTTATTTTTTTATCTTGAAAAATCTGCTTTTTTGATATTGTATGGGAATGCATTCACAATGTAAGGGTTCAAGTCTCCTTTCCTGTGGACTTTGTATGACTCCATATCTGATGTTTGCTTCCAATATGTATAAAAAGGTAAAGCTGTCATATATTACTTCTTTTTTTTTTTTTATTTGCTGTTACACAAAAGTGGCTCGGAGGGGCTGGGATAGAAAAGGGGTCTGGATAATAATAAAATTAGGAGTGATCACTGGCACATGTGAAGGTGACCGGGGAAAGGGGCCAGCCATAGGTTTAGCTTCTTGGAGGAAATACTGGACAGTGAAGTTAGAATTTGACTCGGTTTGGCTCTAGGGCCATAATGCCAAGTGGTCTAGAAATAAAGATTTCTGAATGCTCAGAATCCAAACACTAATGAAGTTAATAGGGGAATTCCGGGCATTTTTTTCTACTCTGGAGAGTAAGTACAGCAGCCAAATGCACCAAAACAGGAAGACCACCAAATGACTGGGGAACATTGTGCTCACTAAAAAAGGAGAAATGTGTACAGCAATACAGACACATTTTTGGGTCTTGGAAGGCACCATGGTAAGTACTGAAATGTTTCAATATTCAGCTTTGTGTGCTCCCCAAAAAAAAAATGGTTGGTGACAATTGGTGTAAGTTGAATAACCAGTTTCTTTTAAGTTTATAAAAATTGTGCAGCTACAAAAAAGCCCACTAAGTTGTGTTAGAAAATAAGAAATAAAGGCCTCACTGATCACAGAAAGCAATGTGGTTAGGCCATATAATGTGCAGACCACCGGCAAGCGTTGATCAATGCTCACATGTTATACTTGCAAATAATCCAATACAACGAGCATTAATGATAGCAGAAAACATTATACAATAATGATTATGATGATAATAACTGCTTTACAGCATAGCTAACACTACAATCTTTGCCTCTATACTGCATGGCGAAACAGAAAAATGGATTCTTCCAAAAGGCACAAACAATAAAGATAAATGGGTGGGACAACAAAAAATAAATCTTGGCAATCTGATTAAAATCAAGCAATAAAAAATCTACATTTTATTAATCACATTAAAATAGTAAAAACAGAACACCATCTCTAATGTGTGATCCAAACTTTAAGCAAGATCTCGGGATGAAATCGTTCTTTACGCGTTTTGTGGAAATTTAGTCCGCTTCATCAAGAAAGCTAGAGAGTCTACATATATTATAATTAGACAATGATCACTAGTAAAGAATCACTATTAAATAACTTTCTTCTGCTATTACTTATTTTACATATATATGTAACTTACTTTCTTTGTCCCCTACCCCCTAATAATTATCAATGCAGACTCTCTAGATTTCCTGATGAAGCGCACTAAGTTTCCGTGAAACGTGTAGAGAACAAGATTTATTTTTTGCTGCCTTTAAAGTCTGGCCTAGTTATCTTTATTGTTTGTGATTGAAATTTATGGGATGTGGTAGTGTGTGAATTATATTTCCTGATTGGGAAGAACTTTGCTTTCTTCCAAAAAGGCCCTAGCTGAGGTTTCTAAAACTGGCCAAATAAACATGTATCCCAAAAACATACAGTTAGGGTAATATGTTCCCTTCAAAACTGACCTTAGACTACATTAATGATATATGCCTATGGGACATTGGATCCTGAGCCCCTTTGAGGGACAGATAGTGTCATCACTATGGCCTTTGTACAGCGCTGCGTAATATGATGACGCTGAAAGCTCAGAAAAAGAAAGGAAAGATTCTATAAAGGACCTACAACCTGAAATAAGTGCTATTTCTGCTCTGATATGGAAAAATTACAATTAAAGGCTGTTTTTAGTGAAAATTATTAGTGGGAAAAAATTAATTTTTTTTGGTTTCAAATTACCAACCTGCTGAGCCACTCCGGGTGCAGACTTTATCGTCCTCCACGAGCCTTTTATAAGATTGCTGTTTACAAAGGTTGTATTCATTAATTTTTAATGAGGCTGCGCCACTTACTGTATAAATTTGTTCATTTTGAAAAGAAATTCCCTGTTGTATTTTTAATTTTCGTAACGAGCAATTATCTGGAGACTTTGTTCTTCTGAGTATAAGATGATTAATGTGTCATTGTTCTAATTAGATTGGGTCCCCTTTGTATTACTAAAATTCATGCTTTATACTGAAACCAATGTGTGGATATGAATCAATTAAATAATCTTTAAGTCAAGAATAAAAATTCAAAAATGTTTTGGAAGATTGTTGCTGATTTGTATTGCTGTTCATGATGAAGGTACAGTGGTACCTCGGTATAAATCCTTAATCCATTCCAGATCCTTGGATTTATACCAAACAAAATTTTCCCATAAGAAATAAAAGGAAAATGAATTATCCCTTCCCATGAAAAAAAAAATCCTATTGTTATTGGCATTTTATACATTGATGGGGTTGTATAAAATAATATAAACACTGCTTAATACTAAAATACATAAATACAAAAGCAAGTAGATGAAATAAATGAAAATGTAACCTCGCTTTACCTTGCTGAGAAGAGTGGAGTGTCTACTAGGATGGTGCTAAGAACGGAGGAGGAGGAGATGTTCTGTAATTCACAGAACGTTATAGCGCCGGTTGTTCACTTATTGGTAGCAACTGTCGTACTGATGCTCGTGGGCAGTCGTGGCTTTGTCTCCAGAGAGGTAAATAGGGGGAGCGCACAGTGTTGTGACTCATTTTGACCCATACACGTTCTAGCACAAAGGTTGTATATTAAGAAAATGTTGTATACCAAGCAAAATTTTCCAAACAGTACTTATACCAAGTTGGACTAATTCCAAAGCAGACTTATACCGAGTTACCGCCTATTTATATTGCTCATTCTAGCAGAGCAGTCTGAAGTGAGCAGCTTCCCTTAACCATATGGTCATGGATGATCGGCACCAGTACTGTCCAAAAAAAGATTGCACTCTGGGGTATGCGCCTAGGTAGCTGCACATCTGGAAGTTAGATTTGCACCCTTCTTTTCTATTCAAACTGTTTCAATTCTGCTTGTGGCTTCAGTTTTAGAGGTACAGAATGTAAATAGGTTCATTCAGGGATCATATGGAGTAGTTAGGAAGGTAGACATTCCTGTAGCATTTTAACAAAAATCTTCATGTTTACCTGATGTCTTCAGTTCTGTTTATTGACAACTCATGTCCTGCATACTTTAGTGTTTCTCAACATGGGGGAACCCTTGAAATAACTTTTAGGTCTTCAAGGAACCCCTTCTATAATTCCTATATCCACAGCTCAAAGTACACTAGCATGCTGGTCAGTAGGAAGAATGTCTCTTACACTGGGAAGAATATCACCCATACATATAGCCATCAGAGATCATTAGTATCAGTTATATTGACCTGAGAGGCGCAGATTGCTCAGTGCTCAAGGAACCCCTAGAAACCTCTGAAGGAACCCTGGTTGGGAAACACTGATATACTTACTGTGAAATTGGAAGAAGAGTGCTTATTTTTTGCAGCATTCTCCAGCCGCTGTTATTGTCTGTCTGACGGCCTACCATACCGGCCAATGACAGGTATAGTAATGTCAGAGTAGAACTTGGATTGCTCAGATTGCTGAACAGAGGGTGGAATCCTCTGATCCAAGTTGGAATTGATTCCCAACATGGGCATTCTTTTACTGCCATTGCTTTTGACACTCCTCACACTTGGTAGATGTCCCCAATTCTACAGCATTGCACAGAAGGACTATCTTGACCTTCTAACCCAACTTTTGGTACCAGTCACTGTTTGTGACATGGGCAATAACCTGGGGAATAAAGAAAATATGACTCTCCAGTCCATCCATCCCTGCTCTTTGGTCATCTTCACTCTTGAGGAGTCTTCAAGGAACTATCTTCATTCTTAGTAACCAAAGCCAGATGTATGGTCGGAATTTTTTACTTTGGAATTGACATTATCCTGACCTAATTCATTACTATGGCCTCCTGTTACTCCTATTTGATGTCCATCTGTCCATGTTTTTTGTTATGTTTGTTTATTAGGTCACTATTAATTCAGTATTCCCATTTATGAATATTTATCAGCCCAGTGTTTGAGTGAAGAGTGTGGCCAAGCGCTAGATTGTAAGCTCTTCCCGTACTTTGGTAGTCATCACTGAGGTGTTACCTTATGAGTTTAATAAATCATCAGTTTAGGAGATTTATTTACTTGAAAAAAGGCTCCACGGCCTGCATTATTGAGGAACGTCATCACTGAAACTAGCAAGAAAGGTCATTTGGGGGATCACTCTCAGCAAGGCCTTATTAGATCTGGGGCACCCTGCACAAGACCCCGGGGCATTTATTACCCACATTGACATCAATCTCATGATATGAGGCTAGCCTCATGTGTATTGAGCATCCCAAGATGACTGTAAGGCCCTGGTCAGCACCAGTCCTCACCAGACACCAGTCAGCCAATCGAACACCACAGCCTTTACCTTTAGTAAGCCCCCGCTCAGCCTCAGGATACTGGTTACGTCTCCCAGCATTCGGTTGCCCCCAGGACTTACTGCGCAAGGGATGGTGTCTGGGAATGGGCAGGCAGCAATCCAGAAGCCCCCAAATAAAGCAGTACCAAGATTCCAACAGAGCCAAGTCCAGAATACAGAGCAAAGGTCATATATAGGGGTCAGAATATCCATCCACCAAACAAAGTACACAAGAGCAAATCAAAAGAGTCAGGGTCACAGGCAAGGTCGGTCCAGGCAGCAAAAAACTTGCAAGGTCAGAAACAGACAAGGTCAGCAACAGTAAATCAGAAGAAAACACGCTTCAGCACAGATTAGTCCAGCTATACCCCAGCAGCCAATAGCAATGCAGGACTGAGTCTGTTGTCTCTGAAATCCCCTCTGAAAAAAACTGGGTGCCCAAATCATTTCTGTTGATACCATGGCAGTATGGATACAAAGCTGCCATTATTTTTCTCCATGTTTCCTTGGGGTGCAAGAGTAAATTACAACATTACTAATGAGAAAATGGACAAGGACAAAACAGTAGGCTTCTTGCGGCACAGAAAAACTTTTAGGTATTGTTTGAAATTAAAAAATCACTTTTATTAAATATACGAGAAATATAAAAACCATACAAAATGGGAGTAACAGAGGTTAATACACTGTATCCTTTAACAAAGTTTTTCCAAACGTGTATCAGGAATCAGAGACAGAGAAGTTGGGTCTCTTCCCGATGCGTTTCGCCGATGTGGGCTTCTTCAGGGGATAATAGACACCATTACATTACAGTGTTGATAGTATGCCCAATCAAGAATAAAAGCATGTATGTATATACATAGTCGGGTGTAGACCCAAATAAAGAAGTATTGAAGTGCTTTTTATGGGTTCAGACAGCGATAACTGTTGGGGGGCTCACTGACTATCATGGGAATGAGGGGCTATCATGGGAAGATTCATTAAGGTTGTTGAAGAAAAAATTCCTTATAGAAAGGGTTCAAGAAGGGTAGAATTTCACTATCAATAGCAATAGAGGTCTGGATAAGTTATATGTTGATAGAGAAAGACAAAATGAAAGGACGAAACCTAACGTGGATCAATTGATACGGGGAATGTCTTACGATTCCAGTAGTGGAATTCAGCTTCAGTTGAGAGGACATGTACTCCAAATAGGGAGGTTTTTTATATGTCCAAGGAGGATGGGAGTAGTGAGCCCGCTGTGGTCGTCCAGGCAAAGGTTGAACAATTAGGTGATTAGAGGAAGATTTAGTTTTATATCATTTATTTGTTCCCCCAAGGCCTGTCTTAAACTCATACTGAAAGTAAAACATTAAAACAGAATGGTCTTAAGAACAAATCATTGCTAAATGCAAGGTGTGGTATGATTAAAATTATATGGCTACAATATTATTTGTACATAATTAAAGGGGATTCCTAAGAACAGAAAAATTACATATTGTGCGTAATACTCATTTTTTCTGATTACTCCGTCTCAGATTATTATTATTTTCATTATTATTAAACAGGATTTATATAGCCCCAACATATTATTCAGCGCTGTACATTCAGTAGGGATTGCATATGACAGACTAATACAGACAGTGGTACAGGAGGAGAGGACCCTGCCCCGAAGAGCTTACAATCAGATAAGTGAGAATTCTACCTCCTTTTGCCCACAGTCTTGACTTGGGGTCTGTGTTGATGCCTTTTGTGTCTATCCTCATAATAATGCAAAATCCACCTAAAAAAGTGCAAATAAAAAGTCAGCTGCAGTGAGTGCTCCTGTCAATCAATTGTAAATGCCAATGTAAAATGCAAGCAGAATGCACTGGAATTGAGAATTGGAATCAAGATGCATTTGTCTAGTAACACAAGCTCAGGGTATGTAAATATGAGGAAATCTGGTACGGGAAGTGTGTGACAGCAAGCATTGTGGTATTCTATAATTTGCCCAGTGGCCCAGTCAGGAAAGCATAGAAACTACAATTTAGCACAGCACCCCATTTACCCAAATGTAAGGTGGTGCTAAGATAAAACCCTTATCTAGTCAAGGAGGTGGAATGTGGTTACTTGGACCTGGGCATTGATATGTACATTAAACCTACTCAGTCAGACCAGTATCTGATTTTTAAGGACCACTTTACTACAGATTGGGAGACATCTCATGAGTGATTTGAAAGTTTTGTAGCTACCCAGACAGGTCTTTTGTTCAAACATCTACTATGGCCATTCTCAACCAGGGTTCCTCCAGAGGTTTCTAGACTTGTGGTTAATTGACTTCTGATTGGATGGTGCCTGGCTAGTTTCAGGACCAGCTGCAAGACACTAATGATGATTTAACCCATCTGTAAGGGTGGCATTCTGACTACCATTGAAGGAAAGGCCATTCTTTCCACTGAGCACCAATGCAGGAACATTTTTCCCACTGATATCAAAAAACATGGGTAAAGCAGGGGTTCCCTTGGATCAAAAAAAATTTGAAGGGTCATAGTTACATAGTTAGGTTGAAAAGACATAGGTCCATCAAGTTCAACCACTCGGGAAATGAACATATCCTAAAAAAAACCCTATAGATATAGTTGATCCGGAGAAAGGCAAATAAAAATTCTGGTTCAGTTTGCTCCACCAGGGGAAAAAATCCTTCCTTTTCCCATTAGGCAATCAGATGTTCCCTGGATCAACAGTAAAAATGTTGAGAAAGACTGATTTACTAGGTTAGAAAAAAGAGAAGACCATTGAATAGAGGGGCAAAGGACACACACAGAATATTATAGTTACAATATATGTGTCTGAGAAAAATGATTTTCATTATTTGCGTTGTGCATTGGATGGATAGCATCTCCATGCCTTCAAAACTTATCAAATACTCAGAGACAGAAGACCCACTAACCAAACACGGGTGAATGGGATGCAAATGGGTCTTCAAATGACCCCAACCATACCCGCAAAGTTGTGGATAAATAGCTTAAGTACAACAAGACCCTCTCCTCCTCCTGTGTCACTGTCTGTATCTGTCATTTGAAACCCCATCTTTAATGTGCAGCTCTGCATAATATGTTGGTGCTATAAAAAAACTGTTTATTAAAAATAATAATAATAATATTAAAAGGTCAATGTGAATGAATTTGTAGGCAGAAGAAATGTGCAAAGCAAGGAGTCATAGCTACACTGTATGGAGGGATATATATTGGCAAGAGTATGGAAGTGATATTGGTGGTGATATTATGCAATATAAAAGACTAAATGAATATCAAGACAGGAAGGGAAGAAAATCTATTTATAAAATATTGACTTTACTATTTGATACATTTGTTAGTACATTCTCATAAACTTATATATTTTAGCAAAAAAATGTGTGGCATGTATAAATCATTTCTTCATTTAATTTTTCAATATGTCCATTTGTAGGAATTTTGTCTTAACCTAAAATCTTCTTGACATGCAACAGCTGAAATATCTTTAGCCGAATCTCCTTCAATTTCAGTCCATAAATGAGAGGATTTAGAAGTGGAGGAACCACAAAGCCTTGAACAGACATAACTATCCTCAGCTCATACGGTAAATACTTTGGCTTAAATCGGTGTAAAAGAACCTCAAACAGGATATCGGCTATATAATTAAGCATGGTTACGATATGAGGGGTACAGGTCTGAAAAGCTTTGGCCCTGAAGTCCTTGGAAGACTTTCCACAAACTCGAATGATCTGTATGTATGAAAAGATGATGAGCAATGGCATCGTTGTCAACAAACTAAGAGTCAGGAACAGCCCAAAGACGTTGTTGATGGTTGTATCAACACATGAGAGATTCACCACCGAAAAATTGTCACAGTAGACCTTTTGTATTACTGAGCCACACAACGGAAGCCGGATGGTCAACGAGAAATGGATGGTAAAGACAATGACGTTTACAATCCAGACAATGGCAATCAGTTTGAAGACTGTAGACAATGGCATAATGTTGTTGTATCTCAAAGGATTGCAAATGTACACATATCGGTCGTAGGCCATGACTCCAAGAAGAGTAATCTCGCAGCCCGAGTATGTATGAACACAAAATATTTGTGTCAAGCAACCAATGTATGTGATAGTGGGGACCTGCTGAAGTAGATTTACAAAGAATTTAGGGAAGAATCCCAAACTACCATAAAGACCATTGATGCACAGAGCCGATAGAAAGATGTACATGGGCTCATGTAAAGCTGGGTGCAGTATTACTGTAAAGATGATGACTCCATTAGAAAAGAGGATTATCAAGAAACCAAGCAATGTGATTGCACAATAAAGATATTTTAATTCATTCAGTTCCCCAAACTCAAGGGTAAACAGAGAAGGTGAGGATTGTGTTGAG
This sequence comes from Pyxicephalus adspersus, assembly GCF_032062135.1. NCBI lineage: Eukaryota > Metazoa > Chordata > Amphibia > Anura > Pyxicephalidae > Pyxicephalus > Pyxicephalus adspersus. The sequence continues at coordinate 3,863,325 of NC_092858.1, read as the reverse complement.
TTTACCATTTTTCTTAAAATGCCAATTCTGATGCTGAAAAACAGAGAGATCTGAATTTATTAGAAATGATTCCCATGGCTGTGTTCAGCAATTTAAAAGTACACCCCAAACATTTTTATTAGTTTTTCAGTTTTTTAAACAGTACAAAACATTGGGGTAAACACAATAAATGCAAAATGGAACACATATAAAGAGTTAATAACTACTTCCGAAACAAAAACAAATGAAAAACAAATAACTCAGAGGACATCTTCCAGTGGAAACAAATCAACAATTCTTGCAAATTTTAGGATTTGAGCAATAAACGCAGACGGGGAGAGAATCAGGAATTGGGAAAGGGTGGGGTAGGTTTTACATGGTCCTATTAGTAACACTTATAAACTGAGAGATGTTCAATTAATCTCCATGTCATAAATGTAATAACTTGGTATCTAGATCTGGCGTACTAAGGTGATCCAGGCACGCCGTCCAAATCAATATATTTAGTAAAGCTTTTAGGCAAATAAAAGTATATATCAAACTGTATTTGTATTCATCCGTTTCCCATTAAATAGTCATGGGGTGGATGCTGCTGGCCTATACATAGAACATGCCCTTAGGAAGCAAAAACACCACCTTCCTCCTATCTAACACCCAATTGCACTCTGGTATCTTGGTGTTCCATGCCACCCATAATAATTTGAATCTTCTAGCTCCCTGTATATAATATATACAGTCTGCAAATTGGACTATATATATCAAAAGTCTTATTCTACAACACACCACCATTAGTCCCTGTGCATTCCTCAACTGAAATAAAGTGCACACGTCTGTTACATACCCCTGAGGAAGACTGAGGCGAAATGCGTTGGGTAACGGACGTTCCGTTCCGTTCAAATATTTGAGCAAGAATTTATCACTATTTACATCCAGTATAGATGTTCTATGTATAGTCCTGCAGCATCCACCCAATGACTACCTAGTGGGAAAAAGATGCATACAATTACAGTTTGATTTATACTTGTATTTGCTTCAAAGCTTTACTAAATATATTAATTTAAAAGCAGCCTCAAAACCCCTCTCTTCTCTTTCTCATTGAATTACTCCTATTAACTTTAGAGGGGAGGCTACATACGGTACAATCAAGTTTTGAAAAAAGTGGAAAGGTGAACCTAAAAAAAAAATCTTCAGTTTATCAACAGAAACTAGGGATTGTCACACACTTTAATATGAATTGTTAAAGTGTTTTAGGGTGCATTAAGTAATGCATATTTCATTTTTTTATTTCATTTTTGAATGTACATTTTTATTTTTGTTCCTCCTGCTTCTTTCTCCACTTGTGTAACATTTTGCAACAGAGGTCAGGTTGGGGGTTACTTGGAATATGAAAGCCCCATACATCCAATCCCTCACCCTGGGATATGAGTACAGGGGTTAATAGTATAGATTTGAAATTTCCATAAAAAGCATTAATATTATTTTTTTTTTTAACAATCATATTGTATGGTCCAGCCGTGTCCAAATGGGACCCCCCATAACAATCCATCCAACATCAGCTGCTCTCTGCTGCACAAAGGAAGGAGCTCCGCTGTTGGTGGTCACCCATAGCCTACATTTATAAAACAGCTATTTCCGCCTATACGTCAACATTAATTTTAACAAAGTCTGCTGTAGGTCAACATAAAAGGTTAATTCATCCAGAACTCCAACTGGTGAATGGACATTTTATAGAAAAACAAATTGAACATAATGGTATTCTAATAAAAGGTAAATCATTCTCTATCACTATTTGATCAATTAAATATGTCCACTATTTGTAAAAATAAAAACAAGTTGTTGGTGTAAACATCGAGGGGCACTCGTGCTGGCTGGGGCTTATTAGAGCGCACCACAATGGTTTCTGCCATGTACCCATTGGTCAAAATAAATAGCTGACATTGATCAATTAGTGTATGGCCAGTTTAAGTGGTATGTGGATACATTTTAAAACGCAGATCTTCTAAATACGGGATTAGAAATCTACATAATTAGTAATATGAACCTGTATGCTGGATTCATCGATCAGATAACCATTGACACTACTGATGTAATAGCAATGCTCTCAGCTTGGCCTTCAAACTAGTGTAAGAGTTTTACGTTTAGGATCATAAGGACCGGACTCAGAGATATCTACAGAATGTAAAGGAGGCAAAAATAGGCAGTTAGGCACCTGGGTGACCGCAAGTGGGATGCATTTTCTTGGTTGGGTTAGACTGGAAAATGTTATGTTAAGCTAAATAGTAAAATTACTGTGAGATGCCATATGTAATAGGAAACACCTTTACATTACCCCATCATTTACAAGTGGTATCACTCTTACTAATCCATGGCTTTACTTTTTATTGGTCAAGGGTCATCATTTTTCAGGTCCGAAGACAGCATTGATGCAGCAGAACAGCACTCCTCACCCTTCCAAAACATTTGTTCTTGTTCATTAGATATTTGAAGACCATTGGAGGCACAGTCCCTTCCCAGGAAACGTCACCACCTACCTGCCACCTTCATTAGGTAGATGATTAGCCAGCTTCAAAACCAGATGGGTACACCCTACATTGTCACACACTCCACATATTGGATTCAATTTATGGCAACACACCATTAGCTGGATTAAGCATGCCGTTACTGAAACGTTCATTATCTTAGGGAACTACACTTAAATCTTATACTACCAAATCTCTTCTTTCAAAATAAAAAAGCCAAGACCAAGATTTCTTCAGTAATAATTGACCCTAAACAATAAGCCAGACAGAAAAGGTCTTACAATTCCTTAGATACTCCATATGCAAAATACAGCTCCAGGAAAACCAGGGCAGAAATGGGCTTGAGGCATGGACCCTGATTCATCAAGCAGAATAGTCCAAATGGACCCACTGAAATACACTATACACTAATGACACTATCAATACTATACACAAAAAAAACATGCTTCTGTTGTGGTAGAACACATTTGACAAGATGAAGAATTGGCTTACTACTCCCTAAATAGTCCCTGTAGATTTTACCAAGTGTCACATTTTAGGCATGATTGAATTATAGGTGTGGAAAGTTGGAAATGGCCCCGGTCCATTGTCCCTTTTCCTATATCTGATATGTCACTTATTGTTCCCTCATCTATACAGCTTGGATAATTTTTTGTTTCTTTACAAAAAAGTTTGTTTTCCTGTCCTCGGAGAAGAATGGAAACTGTACACAATATTGCATCTTTATCCTTTTATTATCTTATGATCTGCACAAGGTTATTACAACAGACATTTTGTTTAAATGTTTCCTCCAAAAACAATCCATAAGAAAGATCAGAAATTTGGGTTAGGAAATTCAACACTTGTGCCCTCTGCTGATAAACATGTGCTTTTTATGAGTTATGCCACAGTCCTCCACCAGAAGGGCGCTATACAGCAGACACGGTTTGCTTTAGACTACAGTAACCAATCTTAATTAATTAATTATTACTTTCTGAGTGTTCTGAGAAATACAGAGGAATTTCTAATAAAAGCAGCTAGGATGCAGATTGAGATTGGCAGGGGGTCCACAAAACAGATCAAAGATGGATTTCTTTATTCAATCTTCAGGCACTTGAGCTCAAGGTTTTTGAAGGACAAATAGGAAACCTCCTCTGCAGAAAGGCAGACTGGAAATGAGAAATAACTTCCAGAAGACAACAGATTGCTGACGTTCTCTTTCTCATACTTGATGGAAAAAATACGAGACTGACCATAGGTTGATGGGGCCAGACCCTGTCACCAGAGCTCTGCTATCCCCAAACTCAACTAGAACCTGATAGCACCAATGAGTTCACTTTCCCAATATACATCTATGACTCCTGCACTGCGCAAATACATACTTCTAACAGATGGCCCACTTACAGTAATCCATCTATTACCAAGGACACCTCCACCATTCCCAATCCTACACCCATGTGTCCCCTCAGCCATCCACCCCACTCACTGTTACATTGTGGAACCAAATTTGGGTCCTTTGTCCAGCAATGTAACAGTGAGTTATAGCAAGATCCCAATGAACACCTCCCCACTATACCCCAGACTGAGCCATTACCATGACATTCCTTTCCCTTCTGTAACATTTTCCTATATTTTCACATACAAAACATGTTACAAGAAATATTTCACTTTTTTCTTATTAAAGGATTACACATGCACATTAGTTTGGGTTCCTACACCTGAAGTATACACAAACCATAGAACAGTTCCATTAGTGCCAAATCCAAGCTACCATGGGAGTCAAATTAAACAGCATTGGTGGGTAGTTGTCAGGGGCAAGTTGTTCACTTAAACCCCAGCCAACAGGAATCCTGCATGCCATGCACCTAAAAATCTGAACTTCACCTTGCCAAATGCGTAGAAATTTTTTGCTTACTTTCGGTTTGCACAAATGGCAAGACTTGAAATTTACATTGAACAGAAGCTCCATCCCTACACAATGGCAACTAGTGTTGGTGCTCGAATTCAGGCCGTCCTTATATTCGACCCCAATATAGCCGTTCTAATTAGGGTAGAACTGACAAACACGTGGCTCGCAGGCACGATTTCAGCACTCCCACACTGCCCAGGGACCTCCCCCATAATGCCTAGGGCCCCACAATAAGAGCAGAGATCCTCCATCTTTGTGGTGGCTGGCAGCCGATTGGCTGTCGGTCACCACATGCCACACAGGCAGCCATTGGCCTATATAAGGCCAGGGCTTGCCTGCATTTACCACTCTTGACAGAGATCTGCTATCAGACACAACCTCTCAGTGTTAAAGTAAAATGAATTTGCTGCAGTTAGACTGTTTCACTATTGGTCAGATAGATAATTGTATTGTACTGCTCCTGTTCTGTAGTCAGTGTGTTACATACAGGGAGCCAGGGTACCCAGACGGCTCGCACACCATCACACTTGCATACTTTTAATTATGTCTAGCCAAAGAGAAAGAGGCAGTTTTGTCAGGGGTGGCAAGGAAAACAGTATGGTTTGGTTTTTAACTGCAGACCCGAGAACAAGAAGCCAGCCGGACCTTAGACATTTTAGCGCTGATGGTGGTTTGCACCCATTATTACTGCGCCTTGAACAACAGGTAGTAGAGTACATGACCCAGCCTGGGTCAGGTGCTTGCACTCCCTCTTCCTCCCAGATTGGGAACCTTGTGAGGCCTCTAACTTTAGTCCCTGATATACCTAATTTTTGTACGGAGGACCTCCCTCGAGGCCCTCTGCCTCCATCTACTTTAAGGCCTATATAACTTGTAATGGAGCTGTGTGACTGGCTAATTTTTGTACAGCGCTTCTCCCCCTCGAGGACCTCTGCCTCTATCTACTTTGAGGCCTATATCACTTGTAGCTCT
>NC_092858.1:3851615-3856382 GCF_032062135.1 Pyxicephalus adspersus | reverse complement strand
TTAACATACAACATTAACATGACAAATTCCTAAACAATTTCACCCCAATTATAAACCACCATATTATCAATGTTACATTTCCACTAAGACAACAACTAGGTTGTAGGTGTTGGAAGGTAAAGTCCACATCCAACAACCTAAAATTCAAACATTATCACCACCACACTGGCCCCTAGCCACCCAGCACCGCTTCAGGGGCCTACAACGTACCACACTCAAAAAGGGCACCCCGCCAGATCGGTTGCCCTTCCGGAAATCACCACCAGGACTCTTACCGTTCCCAAGACTTCAACCGCTCCCCTTAGATGCAACTCATAACCCTTTTAACAGGGCGGATGGGCGAGAAATTTTTCTCCTATAAAAACTGTACCTAACTTCTGTTCATCTTTCTACCTTACCCTTCTAATTCTCCTCGCACCTTAACTCCTGACCCGACCCTTAACCTCCCTTCTCACTCAATAACTCTTTCCCCCCCTTTTGGGCTTCCCTCACATCCTACACTTAGCTTCCTCGCTGTGGGCCTGTCTTTATATCTACTGAGCAGAACAGAAGCCCCAGGAAATCGGGTGAAACCATCCTCTATAGACTCCCCACCCACATCCTTTAACCGGATTTCTTACCCCTCGCCATTTCTCCCACTCTTACCTCACAACTTGGGAGCCATACCAAAACCCCACCACTCCCGTCACCAATACAAACAAAGGTCCCAATGGACAATTATCTCCAAAAACTGTCTCTAGAGGACAAGAATTAGAAATAATTTACTTATCCTCTCACACCCTTACAATGGAAGAACAACAAATAATGAAACTAGGACTATCATTCTGTCCATCCTATAATTTCGACAAGTTTGAAACTGTTAAAGGTATTTATTCTTTTGTCAGGATGTTAAGTTCAGAAATGTGAACAAAGTTTTCAAGTGAACCAATATATTTACTTTCCCCGTCACAAAGCCATCTTTTTCCTTTCTTGTATTATATAATAAAGTTTGAATTTATAATATGAAACCCCCTCATATTACCTCACCATTTACAAATGGAATTGCTGCTTTTAAGCCATGGCTTCACTTTTTTTGGTTAAGTTTTATCATTTGACAGGTTGGAAGATGGCATGTACTCTGCTGGACACCCCTCCCCAGCCATCACAATGCTGAAATCTTACTTGATCGGATATTGGAGATTATTGGAGGCACACTCCCTTCCCAGTAAACAGCAATGACCATCCCCCTTTTTACATTTGTAGAAGACTAGACAATTCCAAAAATAGATTTCCACTTATCACACACGTCATACCCTGGAATAAAGCCAACTGCAACATACCCATTATACCGCCTAAAAGGTCCCCCCCACCCAGGTAGACTCCTGGAACCCCTGTGACAAATAAGACAAAGGGGCCTGGTATTCAGTTATCCCACTTACAAATGGAGCAACAGTTAAAGTGATCACCAGAACCCTGTAAAATCCTAAGTCACTGAAGATCCAAATGATCTACTGGATTACCTGCATTATCACAATGCTGTACACAGGAAAACATTTGATGAGAATTTGTCTTACATCCTCATTGTAGATCTTACCAAGTGTCATATCTTTGTTTTCATTTCTTACACCTATTATCTGTATATATTAGATATAGGACTAGGGACAATGATTATGTTATTTTGTTCCACTTTGCCTATACCCATTAGCTAATCTGTTTCTTCACATTAATGCTTGTTTTGGAGTCTCCACCAAGAAATGACAGAACACAAATATTGTTTTGTTATATTTTTATTGTCTTATGACCTGCATAAGGTCTTTGCAACAGCCATTTTGTTTGATATTTCCTCCAAATACAATATCGATCACATTTTTGTGCTTGCAATGCAAGCAGGAAAATTCAACGCTCTGCTGATTACCATGTGCGTTTTAGAAGTTATACCCTAGTTCTCCAGCAGGAGGGAGCTATACAGCTGACATTGGTTCTAACTACAGCAAGCAATCTTAAAATCAGTTTAGTGTGTTGAACAAATTTATCATTTTGGACACAATATTTCTTACTGGTGGTTCTGTGAAATAATTTTTAAAAAAGTTAGAATTGGCTGGGCATTCACAAATCAGTCACCTTTTTCCTACATGTTCCACTATGCCCACTTCAGAGCCAATCAATGAGAAGCTAGGGCCCAAATATGGACCCCCAACACAGGTGGCTCCTTTATTCTATCTTCAGGCATTTTAGTTCAAGGTTTTTCAAGGACAAATATGAGATCACCTTTGCAGACAAGCGGACTGGAAATGTGAACCAACTTCCTGAAGGTAATAAAATGTTGATCTTCCATTTCTCATACTTGAAAGAAACCTAAGAAAAAAAACAATGAGACTGTCAGCCTGACCTTACAGAAATTTGTGAGCATGGAATAAAGAGAACCTGTCACCAAACAATTTACTTTGAGAAAAAAAAAATTCTGTACAGAACTAATAGAACTCTAGTTACAATCTGTGGGCTGCAATGTTATTTTATGCAAAGGTCCCTATCAGTTAGGACCAAGCCGCTTCACATGAGTAATTACAGAAATGGCAAAGTGGTAGAAGTTTACATCAAACTCCAGCTTCACCCTACAATACTGCAGCATTAGGAAATCCTATCTGCCTCTATGGGAGGTTTTATTATTCATGGAATCAGTGAAGTGTAACCACCATAGCAGAGGTCCTATACCCTCACCCAAAGCCATCACTGTCTACATACTGGATCTTCCAGAGATTTAGATTTGTCCATTATTGTTGATAACGCTTTGCAGGGGATTGAACATGACAAATGCATGGGGCATAGACATACCTCAGTATGTGATCCCCTCTCGAAGGGGAATACATGTTCCCTCTGCTCTTCTCCCCAAACATTGTTCTCCCGAGAGTTGCAGATTATCTTGTTGGTGACCCCAGGGAGGTCGAATCGGGGATTGAAGTGGAGCAGCAAGTTTTCAGGATCTTTCCCCAAGGTTATGGCAAAGCTAGAACAAAAATGCAATTATTGTACTGCGTCAACTCTGATAAAGAATTCAGACAAGTTATAACAGGGATCCCAGAAGTTGCAAATACACAAATATGTACTTGGTAATAAGTCCCACTATATAGAAATACCTAAAATGAACCAGTTACCAACACACAGACATTCAAGTACTAACATTCCTAACAAGTCATAAGTGAGCTTTAAAACATTTAGAATTGTCCCAAACTCTCCCATTCACTTGATGTGGGAGATTAGGGCTTGTTGGTGAACCTGCAGCTCACTATGGTTCTAAAATGGACCTCATGGAGATCGTAGCTGTGCTTTTTTGGCACCATTAGTTAATTTTTCAGCACACAATTTGATGGGTCACCGCCACTTTTCTGGTGCAAGCAAGTGGAAGGAAGCCAAACCCAGGCAAAAAAACAGTGCTGACAAAGGGACCTGGGCTGAGGAGCCAATGCCAGGAAGGGCAGCAAAAGAGGTCCGGCTGCAGAAAGCTGACTAAGAATGCCAAGGACTGAACAGTCCACCACCTGCTGGATGGTGTAGCCCAGGGAAGGTACAAGGAGAGTATATCCAAGTCTAAATTTGCTCCAAGGAACGTCATTGGTTGTTATTTCCCTAGTGGTTGAACTTGATGGACTTATGTCTTTTTTCAACCTGGTATACTATGTAACTATGTTAAGGCATCAGAAATGTTTTTTATCCAAGTTGAAATTATTGCCACAAGCTGGAAAGGTGATGCCCACACTGAAAGGGTTGTATGTAAAATATTTAATGTAAGGGGGTATTTAAGAAAGGCAACTCATTCTAAATATCTATGGGGATGGGGATATGGCCCAAAGGTTGTGGGAGTACACATGCTTTTGTATATAGATTTATGTACCATGCACTTACTCCGTACATCTCGCAGAAATACAGCCCTTCACCTCTATGGATTGGCCAGGTTTTACATGGAGGTTGCTCACAACCACAACCTGTACAGGGGAAAGGGAATTCTCATAGCGGCCTAAAGCAGCTTCTTCAGCACTATAGATAGTGGTTGCCCCTGGTATAAAAGAGAGATGGTTATAAAACACGGAGGAGGACCCACTGTAAGGGAAATGTTTGTACATCTTCTGGCATTAAACTTTTGAATGTAATGATCGGACATGTAGATTTAACCCACAAAATATCACAAAACAGAAGAACTACATCTACCAAGCATTACTGAAACCCCAGACCCACCACTTCTTGGGGCCCAGAATGACCACTGGCCAGTACCAGAGCCTTACATACTTGTCCATACTTACTTGGCCTTCCATACTGCTGCACTTGCTGAGACATTTCTCAAAAGATTGTCCTTCCTCCTCCTCTTATATAGGACTGGCCGCCAAGCCTGTAACCAATCAGTAAGACGGGTGTAACCCCCACACCCAGCTATTACTGGACTGGATATGGTGTTCCAGAACCATTTACTACCAGGACAGTGATAAGAAGGACAGAATTATTGACATCTGCAACACTGTTTGCAATATAATACTACTACATTGCCAGTGGGTCTTTGTTTCTAAAAAGCCAGGTGTAACTGCAAATGATAGGAGTCCCAGGGTAATTATTATATTTCCCTTACTTCCAATATACCAGCAGTAATAATGTCCTCAGCTGTCACGCCTGGCATCCAAAGTAACATGGATATCCAACATTAAAGACCAGCACTGTTATGCCATGAGTTGATCATCATAGCAGTCATTCATATTGGTGAATCAGAGGGGTTATCCAATTGGCCAATCTCACCCAGACTGA
>NC_092858.1:3834953-3851418 GCF_032062135.1 Pyxicephalus adspersus | reverse complement strand
CATTTGTAGTCCTGCAGGATTCCCATCACACAATCCCCGGGGCTTCATATATGTTTATACCACATTTACACCCATGGTATATGGGACATATATGTATGTGGGGGATCTTGGTCACATCCAGCTACACTACATTTGGACTGATGATACATTTAAACTGGATCACCATTGCAGATTTTGGAAAACGATTGGTCAGATCACCATTGATGTTAATCTGTGATACTACCCCTGGAGAGCTCAGCTTGTTTTCTATCTACAAAGGACTGAGAGCAATTTGCAGTATGAGTGATTGTTCTTATTGACCTTCCCAATGTTGGAGTCATACACCGGGCCCAGTGTTCTGATGGCTGCCATTGTTATGTGTTGTAGTCTTTTTCACACCATGCACAAAAGAAAATTTGTAGCTATTTGATGACTTGTACCTCTAAAGCTCCAGTTGTGAGGATCTGAGGATGACCCATCAATGAGAGATGATGGAAGCTGCCATTACTAGCCTGGTTGTTCTGATCCTCTATTTGTCTGAATCAATGACCCACAATGATAATTCAGATCAGGTGTTCAGCAAATTGCAGCACAACTTGTATTATAGCTATAGGTATGTTTGATTCAGATTGATGGACACCTAAAGATCAATTTATATCCAAGCGTTCAACAATGGAAGCTCCGATCAACTCTCAGTGACAGGTCCTCTTTATTAATCATTCTGTCCTCCCTTTAGTAAATGGTTCTGGAATCCCATCTCCAGTCCAGTGATTGCTGAGTGCGGGGTTACACCCATTATTTTCTATGCTTTATAACTATCTCTATCTTGGGTTTACTAGGGACAGTCAATATCTATTACGTGAGGGGAAGCCACTGTCACCTGTGGTATGTTGGGGGTAATTATCTCTCCTCTTCCTTATATATGGGTATATTTGGATATATATATATCTTCCTTGTATATGGGGTATTATATTTCTTGCATTTCTCTCATACAGGGTGTGATTGTGAACAACCTCAACGTGAGAGCTGGCCAGAGAACTGTACAAAGTAAGATGTGATCCTAATGTGAGTTCTGTTCAATAACTTGTCTCATTATTTACTATACTTTGTATACATGTGTGCATGGTACAGTATTCTATATCCCACAAAAATGCATTCTGTATATACAATACAACCTACTGCCCCTCACCCCAAGGGCTGTTTATCAAATATTTCTGCCTAGAGCCCTTCTATATGTATAAATCTTGTTCTGTGGACCTATCCATCAGCTACATCCCCTCATAAAATTACATTTCCCTTGTACCTGTCCTGGCCTGCACCATTCAGCAGATGAAATGGACTGTTCAGAATTTATTGTTGTCTTTCTACAATTAAACTTTATCCAGCCAGGCTCCTTCTACTGCCCCTCCTAAAAGCCCCATTAGCTGAACTCCCCCATCTAATGTTCATACAGAAAGCAAAGTAAGATTCAATAAATCTAGAGTTGGGTGACTTTCTTGTGTTTGCATGGATCAGAGAGGGGATGATGGCCCATGAGTTTAATCTAAAAATTTATTGAATAGTCCAATATTAATGGATGGCTACAATCTCCATGAGGGCTATTTCAGGACTCGCATTGAGCTGCAGGTTCAGCCATAACCCCAATCCTTCACATGAGAGAGGTTGGGAACCACTTTTGCATGAGGCAGTCAATGTTGCTTTTTTACTGTGAGGTCTGTGGCTCCATTTGTACCCAGGAACTGTTAGCCATATGCTTCCACACTGCTGGTCCGATAGAGCCCTAAATGATTACTAATCACTTTCTTGCCTGAAGCTACAGGGAATACCAATGGTATTAAAGCTCATTTATGTGTACTAAAGATTTGAATGTCTATGTCCTGGTTACAGGTTCACTTTATTATTGCTATATATGGGGAAATATTTCTAGAAGTGTATTTAGTTTTATTTTCTTTTTTTGATTTAATATTGGTCTTAAATCCCCCCAAAATACCTTCTGAGATTGGTTGTAAAATGTGTGATGTAAAGGGTAGAAGTAGCCACTAATGTAGATCTCCAATTTTCTATATCCTATCACTGACGGAGTACAATATTTGCTGTTTTGTCTTTCTAGCTTTGCCATAATCCTGGGGAATGATCCTGAAAACTTGCTGCTGCACTTCAATCCCCAAATTGACCTCTCTGGAGTCACCAACATGATAATCTGCAACTCTCAGGAGAACAATGTTTGGGGGGAAAAGTGAACACGTATTCCCCTTCCAGAGGGGATCAGAAAATTTGGTATGTCTATGCCCCATACATGTGTCATGTTCATACCCTGCAATGTGCTATCACCATTATTAATGGACAAATCTAAATCTCTGCAAGATGCAGTATGTAGACAGTGATGGCTTTGGGTGGATGACTATAGGAGCTCCGCTATGGTGGTTACACCCTCAACTGATTCCATGAATGATGAAAACCCACAGAGGCAGATAGGCTTTCCTAACGCTGCCAACATAGATTTTCTAGGGATGAAGTTTCATATAAACTTCCACCGTTTTGCCATATTTGTCAAATGCTTTGACTTTTTTGGCTCAATTAAGTCAAGTAAAGTCACTGAGATGCGTTGCATGCAGCATTCCAATTGTCAAGTGTTTAATTTTCCATGATTTATCCCACAGACAACAAGGGTCAATAGGAGAGTAGTTTGGAGGATGATACGTATGGATATGGGGAAGAGGCAGGGGTGTTACCTAGGGCAGTGACATACAAATAGGGTTTGCAGGGAATTTGATTGAGACATTGGGCCCCTTGCTCCAGAGGACCTGTTTAGGCTCACTGTTGTACACAGAAAGGAAGCTCTTCTACCTTTTGGGTTCCTCTTTATGAATCAGCATTAAACTTTGTCTTTCAGAGCCCAACAAAGACAATAGAAGATCTTTTAGATGATGAGAGCTCTGATGTACAGAGGCATTACTGATATGAAGCAGCTGGTCCTAACTGGTGGGAACCATTGCAGCCCACAGATCAGTAACTAGACCATCAGTAGTGGTTGAAGGATTATAGAAATTTATGGAAAGAGGTTTCCTGAAGTCAATGACTTGGTGGCAGGGTCTCCTTATTCTTCATTTACAAGTAAAGGACTCTTTTTAGTCCATCAACCTATGGCCAAGCTGACAGTCTCATTATTTTTTCCTTACAGGTTTCTTTCAAGTATGAGAAAGAGAAGTTCAACATTCTATAGTCTTCTGGAAGTTGGTTCTCCAGTCCACTTCTCTGCAGAGGCGATCCAATATTTGTCGGTGAGAAACCTGGACCTCAAGTGCCTGAAGATAGAATAAAGAATCGGACAATAGAGGGTCCACCTGTGTTGGGTGTCCATATTCGGGGTCCTAGCTTCCCATAGCCAGTTGTCTTTTAGCTATTTTGTGAGCCAATCCCTATGTGCATCCTATTAGCTGCTTCTATAAGTCCATCCCCATGTCACAGAATAGCCAGTAAGCAATATTATGTCCAATACAATACATTGTTCAATATCCTAAACTGATTTAGGACTGGTTGCTGTAGTTTGTAGCAAATCAATGTCCGCTGTTCAGTGCCCTCCTATCTGCATTGCTGGATGTTTTGTAAACCAAAAAATCTGTTCTATATAATATTTGGAGAAAATGGCTGTTACAAAAACCTTGTGCATTACATACGTCAATAAAAATAACAATTTGTGTATTTTATTCTTCGGCGAGGACAGCAAAACATATTCTGTATTTTGGAGTTGTTTAGTCTGCCAAGTGTATTACAGGTGGCAGATGAGTTCTGCGAAGAGACAGCCTCCAATGATTGCCTGGAGAAATGGTATATTTATAATGGTGATTTATAATGGTAAATGTGGGCTCATGCTTGACTGATGTAGTGATCACAGGGTCTGGCAGTGAATGAAATGCATGGCAATAGATCTCAGTTAGTAAATGATGAGAATGTATTACATAATCAAACAAAGCTGAAAAAATAGGAAGGGGCATGAAAACAATAAAGAACCACCAACCACTGACATTTTAGATTAAACTTTGGAGCTTTTTTCATTGTGCAGCGGAGAGCGTCTGGCAGTGGATCAATCATCATGAGATGTTTGGACATTTCTGGATCTTGAAAACGTACGTTTTTGATTTAAAAAAATGCAATTTATTCCACTGTGCTGTGTCTTATTTTCTAGGGACTTTTTTTAGCTGGGAATGGAAAGTTGCACTGTGAACCCCTGTACTCATTTACCATGTAGATATCTGGGGATCTCTCTAATAAAGGTTCTAGGGACTTTTTTTAGCTGGGAATGGAAAGTTGCACTGTGAACCCCTGTACTCATTTACCATGTAGATATCTGGGGATCTCTCTAATAAAGGGGGTGTCAATTTCAAATAATACCCACACACCCACAATCCTCAAACAACAGAGGGCTTCAGATTGTGGGGAAGAACCCCTCTGACCCAATGTTGGCAAGGCTCAGCCTGGATTTCACAACAAGGAAGGGGGTACATATGCACTTGTTGCCAAGCTTTGCAATGCCATTACTTACACAATTGCACACTAACACCATTGGGAGAGGGGCTTCAGGCCCTTTACAAACCCCGGGGAATTACATTTCCCAGCATGTTCCATCATCAGAGAAAATAGGTCAGACAGCTCATGCTGGGGATCCTGTAATATTCAATGACACATGGGATCCCAGGAACAAAGATCTACTGTAGGATACAAAAAGGTGAGTCCTTCAGTAATTATTCCTTTATTTCCATTATACCATCAGCAATGATGTCCTCAGCTGTCACTTCAAGCAACAAAGAAACTGAATTACCATTCCTGGGAAAATAATTGAACAGATTTGTGTTCTTTGTCAAGCTTCACCTGAAAAGTTCAGCTTGTTTTCTATCCACTACAAGGTGAATGAGAACAATTTGCAGTATGAGTGATTGTTCTTATTGGCCTTCCCAGTATTGGAGTCATACACCGGGCCCAGTGTTCTGATGGCTGCCATTGTTATGTGTTGTAGTCACCATGAATTAAAGGGAAATGTTAATCTATTTAATGACTTGTACCTCTAAAGCTCCAGTGGTGAGAATCCGAGAATAAACCATCACTGAGATGATGGAAGCTGCCATTGCTGGCCTGGTTGTTCTGATCCTCTGTCTGTCAGAATCTCTGACCCACAATGAGGATACAGATCAGGTGTTCAGCAAATTGCGGCACAACTTGTATTATAACTTATAGGTATGTTTGATTCAGGTGTGTGAGGGATGATAAAAGATTTCTTTATATCCAAGCAATTCTTAGGAATTCTGAAGAATGGTTTCAGCAATGGTGGCTTCCAACATCTCTCAGTGACAGGTCCTCTATAATAATCATTCTGTCCTGCCTAAATCTGTTCTGGTAGTAAACGGTTCTGGAACCCCATCTCCAGTCCAGTGATTGCTGGGTGTGGGGGTTACACCCGTCTTACTGATTGGTTGCAGCCTGAGCAGACAGTCCTATAAAGGAGGAAGGGGAAGGGCTGCTCTTCACAAGTCTCAGCAAGGGAAGCAGCATGGAGATGCAAGTAAGGATGAACATCAATGGAAGTTGCTGGGACTGGCTAATGGGTGATACGGCCCAAATGGCGTGGTTGTATGTGCTGTGGAGAGAATATAATGGTTCTGTTCTGAGATGTGACATTTCTGCACGTTTTGTGTCCGTCCAATATGTCCTAACATTATATTTAAATCTGCACTCCACAAATGTACAATGATTACCCTTACGTTGGGTCCCCCTACATGTTTTATCCTCTCTATTATACTACGGACAGTCAATATCTAATATTCTGGGGTACTGCCACCCTCTCTGTGGTATGTTGGGGGTAATTATCATCTCTTCCTTTTACATGGTATGGGGTAATATAATTCTTGTATTTCTCTCATACAGGGTGTGATTGCAATCAATCTCAATGTGAGACCTGGCCAATCCATAGAGGTGAAGGGGCTCATTGCAGAGAACTGTACAGAGTAAGTTTGGATGTGATCCTAATGTGAGTTTTGTCTGATCTCATTGTTTACAATACATTGGATACATGTGAGCTCTGTCCATGGTACAATAATCTATATCCAAAACTGTGCTTTTATATTATTGCAACCTACTGCCCCCGCTAAACATTGAATAAGGAATATTTCCCAAATTCCTGATTATAGCAAAGAGTTCTGCCCAGAGCTGGCAGCCCCACTCTTCCTCTCTAGTTTGCTTTCCTGGTCTAATTTGAGGATTACTCACATCCGTGCCTGGAGCTACAATATTAGCTTAGTAATGGCTACAATAATAGTTTTAATGCTCTTCTAATTTGTTATTAATATATAATGACTGAAATGTCCTGGTAACAGGTTAACTCCAGGCACTACTATAAATAGGGACATATTTAATGACTGTGTTTATATGGCTTTTTTTTAATTCCCAGAATACCAGCTGAAATCTTTTCATGTAACTTGTAAGGATGAGCGGGAATATTAAGTTCGATCTTGTGGCGAATTGGGTCTTTCTCGCATAGTGAAAATGTAAGCAAGAATGGCCTTCTGATTTGCTGAGAGGTTGAGTTCTCACTGAATGGCAGGATTTCCAGGGCTGCATCATGTACCCCTGGAAATCCTCTGTGATCCCCGGGCACTAGAGGTTAATGAACTGCCACAGCTGCAATCATTGAGAAGATGCCCAGCACAGAGACCCTCCTGACATTGTAATATAAGTATCTCCTAATAAAAGATATGTTAGTATCTGTAACAAATGCATCACTTGTAAGAGATACTTATATTACAATGTCAGGAGGATCTCCTTTGCCGAGTGTGCAATCCCCGGAGCACTAGAGGTTAAACCCCAGGGTTCGCAAATGGGGATTCCCAGGGCTGAATGCAGCTCTGGGAATCCTCCTGTTTTTAATTTCCCCTTCCGATGGTTCGCAATTATCGCCAAAATTTTGGGGAACCATTGGAAGTTTGAGGAAATTTTCATGAGAATGCCAGAGGCTCATCACCAGTAACTTGTCAATAAAGAGGCAGAAGTACCAACCACTAATAAATGTCAATATTCTATAGGCCACCATTGACGGAGTAAAAATGCTGTTCTGTCTTTCCAGCTTTGCCATAAACTTGGGGAAAGATCCTGAAAACTTGCTGCTGCACTTCAATCCCCGATTTGACCTCTCTGAAGTCACCAACACGATATTCTGCAACTCTCGGGAGAACAATGTTTGGGGTGAAGCGCAGAAGGAAAATGTATTCCCCTTCCAGAGGGGATCAGAAACTGTGGTACGTCTATGCCCCATATATTTGTCATGTTCATCCCCTGCAAAGTGATATCCCCATAAATAGACAAATATAAATCTCTGGAAGATGCAGTAGGTAGATGGTGTGGGTGTAGGAGCTCTGCTATGGTGGTAACACCTTCAACTGATTCTATGAATGATAACGTCCCGCGGATAGGCTTACCTAATGCTACCATTGTCTATTGTGTAGGAATGACGTCAGTCCAATGGGAACGTCCACCATTTTGCAATTCCTCTAAACAGAATGAGTTCAGATTAAGGTGCACGGAATGCAGCATTTCTATTGGCTGGTGTTATGATAACTTAACATGATTTGCAAAAGAAACAACCAGCTAATGCTGTAAAATTTTATTTTTATTTTGTCACATGGTTTAAATGTTTGTGAAATTATCAGAAGAGAAGATGGCGGGATCAGGAAATCCTTGCAAGGAATGCCATGGTAATTGGAATAGTCATGGCTTATTGGAATAGTGGGGGGGCTGCTCATCAGCCTCTTCCAAAGCTCACGGTTACTTTGCTGGTACAAAATAACTGAATTTGTTGGTTCAACAACCTAATTGTGAGTAGGGTAGGTAGATGAAGAGACACATGGGTGTTCTTGGTAGCTGTCGAACTGGGGGTCACTGGAAGTGTTCTCGGCAATGCATGGTTTACGGTTAGTGGGACATTTCTCCTAAAATGATGTAACTGAACTTTGCAAATCTCATGTATATCAGGAAAAGTGATCTGTGGGCATATTGGGCTGAAGTTCTATAATGAGATCATGCTGCAATACTGAATTATCCAATGTAAGACAGCTGATCCTAACTGGTAGGCAGTAGTAGAAGCTTAAGAAAACCTTTTTCGTGGCATGAGTCTCTTTATTTCATTGTTCACTAATAAATTACTTTTTACAGCCAACCAACCTATGGCCAAGCTGACAGTCACTTTTCTTTTCTTACAGGTTTCTTTCACGTTTGAGAAAGAGAAGTTCAATGTTCTGTTGCCTTCTGGAAGTTGGTTCTCATTTCCAGTCCGCTTCCCTGAAATGGTGATCTCGTATTTGTCCTTGAAAAACCTCGAGCTCAAATGCCTGAAGATAGAATAAAGAAACCTTTAGTAGAGCCGATACCTGTGCTGGGTGTCCATATTCCGATCCTAGTTGTTTTTGCTTTGCACTGAAATGAACCTAGTGGAAGAAGGAAAGTTATAATTGCCCTTGATATTTTAACACCCTGCCAATCCATCTGCATCCTGTTTCTTCTATCAAATTATTCCCATGTCGCAGAACAACCACAAAGCAATTTTGTGTTCAATACATTTGTTCAGTTTTTATAAACCAGAAATCTGATGACATTATGTATTGTATTTGGAGTATTGGTCAAATAAAACTGCTGTTGCAATAACCTTGTGCAGATCATAAGACAATAAAAGAATAAAACTACAATATATGTGCATTTCCATCCTTTCCTTTGATGTGCGTACATCAAAATGAGCATTTATTAACGATTAGCTAAGCTGTATGGGCAAGGGGGGTGGGGGTGGTAACATCTATTGGATATAGGGACAATGGACACAGATAATGGATTGAAAATGGCCAGTCATGCCGAAAATGTGACGCTTACATTACAGAGAGGTTTTTTGGAATGGAAACCAATTTAATTGCATCTTGTTAAATTTTTTTTAACTCAACGGAAGCTTGCTTTCTTGTGTAACACATTATGATAATGTAAGTAATCCAGTGGGTCCCTTAGGATCTTTTCAGTGATTTTAGGCTTGTTCATGACTCTGGTGATCACTTGAAGTTTCACGTCTTCTGTGAGTGTCGGGATAACTGAGCTAGACGGTCACACCAGTCTAGGTGCATCTAAAGCACATGGGGCCTAACAATACCCTTTTGGGGTATGACTGCATTTTAGGCAAAATGAAGCAGGCAGTTGAGATATTAATGAGGAATTTACCAGCTCTGTTTTGCATATGGTTAATTAAACTATTTGGACTCTATGGCTTTATTCTCAGTTCCATATTTGTGAAAAAAACAGTTTCCCACCCCTGGTTGTACCCTGGTCTGTATTGTACATTTATCGGACTGTTTTGGGTGGATTATATTGCCTTAGATTTAGGGACCGTTCTCTTACTAGGATGATGCACTTAATGGCATACTTAATCCAGCCAATGGTGTGTTGCCGTTTGCTCTCAGATTCCAGATCTTTATGGAGAAAAAAGGTTGTACAGAACCTCACTGGCCCACTTCCTATCCAGGAAGATCCCAATAATAAAAACAAAGCTTTCAGGCTCTAAATTTGGCCAGTGGCTCCAACTTGTCAGCTAAATTGACTCCAACTGTACAATACTGTAAATGGCGGTTATACCATGCTGCTTTGAGTCATATCTGACCCCTGAACATCAGAGGAATTTGGATTTTTTTCCTCGCGACCCCCTACTTGGTGCACTTTTCCTTCTACTCCTCCCCCCCCACAAACACACACCTTTTTGTTCTATTATTTAATTACATTTTTTTTTCTTTCTATTTTCACTTGCACTTTTATAATTTGTCAAGTTATTGTTGTAACAAGTGTGCACTAACATGGTTGGAATACTTTTATGGTTATGTTAGTATCTACCTGTTTATTTGATTCAATTCCAATCCTGTGATATTTCGTATCCCCCCCCCCCCCTCTTGCCCAATAGGGAGATTTCTGTTGCTCCCCCCCCCTCCGGTTTTTCTTGTACCCCGAAAAAACTTTAAATAAAGAATGTTTTAAAAAAGAATAAAAAAATTAGTAGATATAGCCATTGCTCCTGGAAAAAAAATGGCATATTCAAAGAAAAATAAATTGGGACCCTTTGGTATGAGCTATTGGAGTTCTAACCTTATAGGTTTATGGGCTCATTTGGAGAGGTAACGTGTAAAGGCTACAAATGGGCAGGATTGTTTAAATGTGAGACCATTGTTTTTTGGCCATTATGTGGTCACCATTGTGTATTTGTTCAAAATCAATGTTCAAATATATGGTATGGATATGAGCTATGTTAACGCGGATGATGTATGCCTTGTTAGATAGGGATACATAATGGGGCTCCCGGGGTCAGCAGCCATTCTTAGCACAGAGACCAGTCCAGTGACTTTTTTAAAATGGTGCTATTACCAGTCTATACAGTGCTCACTCGCCATAGCTCTAGCGTCTATTGCAAGGCCGCCATTCTATCTCTGCAGTCTTGTGAATTGTGTGTGATGGCCCACCTGGAGCAGTGGTCAGATGTCAGCCTCCTAAACCCAGGTGAACCCACACCCCACTAACTACAATTCTGTGAGCAAGATTTAGGACCCTACAGAGTCATGAATAGAAAGATTGCCTTCTTTCCTATTTTGCCCTTCAAGCCATATATGCCCTTCCCCACCTATACACATATATTACTTTTTAAAAGATGACCCCAATATTTTTGAGATGACATTTTGAAGCATTTGACTGATGTAGTGACTTTCCTTGGACCATAAGTAATAAAATGAATTCCATATCCTTTGACTTGGAATTTAGATTTGGGTCAAACCCGAACGTTGAGATGAGTTTAGACCTACAAGTCTAGAAGTCAACTGAGAATATATGAGCAACACTAATCACAGATAACCAACATGACACACTACATTACACATACACAACCCAACACTGCCTCTTTTTACCATGGCACAAGCTTGCACCATCTTCACCAGATTGTCTTTAGGGATTGGTGCCTTCATCATCTTGAGTGGCTGCCCCAGTACATTACAGATATAGAACCCAACACAACCCCCCTTTACCATAGCACAAGGTGGCGCCATCTTCACCAGATTGTCTTTAGGGATTGGTGCCTTCATCATCTTAAGTGCTTGCCCCATGATGATGTTACTCCCGGCACCAGGGCATGTCCAGATTCTACACAGAGCTATTCACTGTGCATATTGTAAATGTAGGGCCCTGGTCTAGCCAGTGCTCACCATATTCCAGCACCCAATCTAATCCACATGTAACCTATTGCAAGCCTCAGGAGGTTAGATGCGCTGTCCCAACACACGGTTGTCCCCAGGACTTCTGTGTGCTAGGAATGGCGTCTGGGGGAAGGACTGACAGAGGACCAGGAGCCCACAGACAATGCAGTACAAAAGGTTCCCACAGAGGCAAGTCCAGAATACAGAGCCAAAGGTCATACATAGGAAATTAGTCGGCCAGAATTAGAAACAGGCAGTCAGCAGCAGGAAGTCTAACAAATACACAAACTAGCAGCAAGTCAGGCAAGCCTAACACTACAGCAGGCTCCAGTGGAGCAGAAAGGCTATAAAGGCCCAGCAGTAAATGGAAGGGCAAGATGAAGCCAGAAATAAATCTGCTTCTAAGATGCCCCTCTGCTGTGCACAGCCTGAGTGTGTGCTGGGGATGCGAGAAAGTACATCTCAGGCTGCACAGCTAAAGGGAAGCAGGGGATGCTCTTATTTCCTTACTGTTCTTGCTGCTGCAAGTAACTTTGCTGGACAGAATAAGCAGGCTGTGATACTGCAGTGACATACAGCATGGGATCGGTGACCAGATAAGTGTTTTCTAACAGATTTCCACATTCAGACTGGCTTGATTTGTATGCACGTTGTGCCAAGCCTTGCTGCGCCGTTTATTACACAACTGCACATTGACACTTGGAGGTCCCAAAATATTGGCACACAGAGTTGAGGGTCCTAGAAGAATGAAAAACTGACATTCAGTGGTCCCAGAATTATTACACAGTTGAGGGGGGCAGAACAATGACACTTTAAGTCAACCGTCCTTGTTCATATTTTCTGTTTTCTTTAAAGCATGCCCATAAAATGATAGTTTGGATAAAAACCCACAGAGCCAGGAGTGAAGCTTAGTAAGTTAGTCAACACTTCCAGCTCCAGCTTGGTGGGGATAAATGAACCTTGTTCTTGGATAAGGAATGCTCCATGGCCAAGACTCAGAATAACCTGACACAAACATTACAAGTTCTAGCGGGATCTTTGCAAAACCTAAGTGTGCCCCACCAAGGAATTACATTTCACAGCATCTTCCATCATCTGAGGAAATAGGTCAAAACAATTTATTTCTTCCAATACCTCACCAGTTGGTGGAGACATGGACTGGTAGTACCTCATCTATTGGGGCACACTGGCATCTGTGGACATAAAATATTTGGGGTTTGCAACTTTTTGCTCTCTTGTCCTTAACAAATTAAAAATTGAATATGGCAGTCCTGGCTTGGGGGTCTTCACTCAATGACACATTGACACTGAGGGTCTTATAATATGCAGTGGCTCTTGGGGTTCAAGGAACCCACTGAAACTGTTAATTACTAAAAAGTTAATGTTGGTCCTTAGTACTATTTCCCTGAGTTCTATTGTACCAGCAGTAATGATGTCCTCAGCTGTCACTCCCAACCAAGTAACACAGATATCAAACATTAAATTCCAGCCTTGTTAGGCCAATGGTTGATCATCATTCTTATAGGTAAATCAGAGGGGTAACAGGGGTATGAATGGCCAATCTTACCCAGAATGGGGATGAGACAGCCAATTACACCAGTACTGCTGATGCTGGGGAACAAAGGAAACTTAATTGTCCACATTCACCTTTGAGGTCTTTGCGACCCGAATTGTATTATAGCTATATACATGGTTGGTTAAGGTGTGTGAGTGACACAAAAAGATCAGCTCTACATCCACCCAGTTCTTAAAGAAGTTCAGCAATGGCAGCTGCCATCATCTCTCAGTGACAGGTCTTCTTTATTATTTATTCTGCCTCTTCTATAGCTGCCCTGGTAATGAATGGTTCTGGAACCCCATCTCCAGACCAGTGATTGCTGGGTGTGGGGGTTACACCCGTCTTACTGATTGGTTATAGCGTGAGCAGACAGTCCTATATAAGAGGAAGAGGAAGGGCGGCTCCCCACACGTATCCCAGCACAGGGAGCAGCATGGAAGGATATGTGAGTTTTGAATAACAATGCAAGTTGCTGGGGATGGCCAATGGGTATTATGGGCACATTTAGGTAGTGGCTATGGTGCTTCTGTGCTGCTTAGTAGCTATAATGGTGGTGACATTTTGGCACATTTTGTGGGTTATTCCATCATGTTTAGTGCCTGTTCTGGTGAACCATAGGTCCCAGACATACCTAGTTTGGTAATGTTGGACTCTGAACTTGTGGGAATATGAATTTTGATATAAGAGCATCCTAATCCATGTGATTGCACCCTCCCAGCCTTCCAACACTTTGCTGTCATTGGATGGTCCTATCAGTCCCTTATCTTGGTATTGGCATAGAAAAACCCATGTAAGCCTAACAGAGGGCAATGGCATTGACCCTGCAGGGCCCTGCAGAGACCAGTGACTGATTAATACCTAAACTTCATGTGGGCAGAACCTCCCCTTCACCCCCTTAAGAATGATGGCTGGAGGTACAGAGCAGAGGCTGGAGAACCTCTTTAGGGTCTGTGTCTAGCTCAATGGACAGAGGAACATGAACTCTTCATTATCAGGTTTTCATCTGTCATCAGATAGCCCACTAACACATCCTTCCTGGTCAGCTGTTTTACAACACGCCTGGTACAAGTTGAGATTTTGTCACCAGATCTGGCAAATAAGGCTAATGGAATGGTCTGACTGACATCTGATGCGTCCAGGAACACATTTAGTCATATTCCACTAAGTTGTAGGTTGCTGAATCGGTCAGGTCATTATTACAAGCCTTTGAGACCATGAATCGGACTCCTAGGCCTCAGGAAAGCCTGGAAACCCTGTTCTGGTAAACCATATGTCCCACACCTGCTTAGAGTTGGCTCATTGAACTCAATACTGGTTGGCAGATCATAAAACCTGAAGCTGTAGAAATATGAATCTGGCTATAATAGGAGCATTCTAGGTGTCCACAAAGCATCAATGATCGCACCCTCTAAGCCCTCCGACACCTTGCTGTCCTTGGATGGTTCTATCAGTCCGTCCTTTGGGTATTTGCATAGAAAAGTAATGTAAGCCTATCAGGGAGAAGCTTTCGCACAGAACATCCCGTTGCTAAAGACAACGGCATTGACAAATTGAGCGTCCGAGAACTCCATAACCCTGAACTTTGTACAAGCAACCTGGACAAAGATGAAGCAACTCTCACTAGAGTATATTTCATTATTGTTCCTTTTATTTTATACATTTGCTGTTAATTGATTAGTCTTTATTTTTCTGACTTGTTTATGTTTTGTTGTCTTTTTACTTATCAAACTTTATAAAAAGTGTAAGCTAAATGCTATCTGTAGAGATAGTGTAACCTTCTGTCCTCAACGTTATTATAAATGGTGAATACTAACCCATACCGTTCTGGAGTGGCAGTGGGTGAGATAGATGGTGCCAAGAGGCAGAATGCTAAATTCTAGTTGTCAAAGGTAATGGTTTGTGCTTCTGTCTACCTGTGAGTGCTTAGCAAGGGAAAACAGATTGGGTTAACCTTGCACAGTGATGGCCCATCTCAGCCAGCTGGTGCCTATTGTTGCTGAAAGTTCTGCAAAATCTATGCGCAGGGTGTGGGCTGAGTGTCACACTAATCTCCTGGAAATGTACAAAATTTACTCTTACACTGGGTCCTCCTCCATATTTTGGAACCATCCCCCTCTCTATTATACTAGAGACAGTCAATATCTATAATGCTGGGGGGTAGCTACAGTCTCCCTCTCTGTGGTATGTTGGGGGTAATCTCCTCTTCCCTATACATGGTATGGGGTATTATATTTATTGCTTTTCTCTCATACAGGGTGCAATTGTGGACAACATTTTTCTGATTCCTGGCCAATCCATGGAGTTGAATGGCTTCATTCCACTAGCCTGTAATGAGTAAGTTTAGATTTGAGATGTTTGATCTCATTATTTACAACTCCAGCTTGTGGCAATAAGTTTACCTTGGATAAAACCTGTTTTGATGACTTGCCAACCATCAGCTACTATACCTGAAACATGGGACAGAATTGGACTCTATATTCCCCTTGTACCTGGGTTACCCCATACAATAGATGATGTGACTTGCAATTCCCAGGTGTTCAGCCGCAGTTGGCCCTGCACCTGAGAGCTGCCAGCCGTGAAGTTCTATTCTGTGGCTCTGAAAGAGCCCTAAATGTGCTTTCATGATGGAATTTAAAGATTTGCTTCCATGCCTAAAGTTACAGGGATTAATACTCATGTATGGCTTGGTCTATGTAAATATTTGTCCATGTCCTGGTTATGGGTTCACCTTGGGTATTTCTTTACATGGGGACATATTTCCAGGACTGTATAAAGTTTTTTCTTGGATTTTGTTCTTAAATCCCCAAATTGCCATATGATATTGTCATATAATGTCAATAAAGGTTTAGAAGTAACCATCACTAAAGAACTCCAGTGTTGTATATCCGAGTTACAAAGTAGAATAAATGCCAATTGTCCTTCTAGATTTTCCATAAGCTTGGGTAATGATCATTCAAACTTGCTGCTGCATTTAACTGCCTATTTTGACTATTCTGGAGTCAACAGCTGCATAGTCTGCAATTCGGTGATAAACAACACGTGGGGAGAAGAGCAGACCCATCACGAATTCCCCTTCCAGAGAAACTCATTTACTAAGGTATGTCAATGCCCCATACATTGCCCCTGATGGCAACTAGTAAAAGATTTATACATTTAATTCTCATTCAATTTTACCTTTCCAACCACATTAGATGGTGGCCATTATTTGGCTGGAATAGAACCATGGTACATTTGTTCATCCCTTCTGTGTATACCACCTCCAATCTCACGAATTGTCACATTAATGGACATGTGTAATCCTTTCATAGGTTTTTCTCCTATTTTGTCATGAAAATGAAATGTTTATGGAATTAGTAAAGGTGACAGAAGGAGATAGGGACAAGGAATTCCCTGTCAAGGAATGTCATGGTAATGGCTCAATCTAGGGAATAGTAGGGAGCGGCTCCTAGAGATCTTACTACAGCTTCCCTATTACATTGGTGAATCTTTTATTTGTACTAAACTGAATTTGGTGTTCAACCACAACGTAATGGGTTAGTACGGTAGGTGGCTGAGGAGACACATGGCTGTTCTTGGTAGGGCGTGTCTGGGCACAATGGGGGTGTTCTTTGTAGGGAGTGTCTAGGCACAATGGGGGTGTTCTTTGTAGGGAGTGTCTGGGCACAATGGGGGTGTTCTT
>NC_092858.1:3810472-3834239 GCF_032062135.1 Pyxicephalus adspersus | reverse complement strand
GTAGGGAGTGTCTGGGCACAATGGGGGTGTTCTTTGTAGGGCGTGTCTGGGCACAATGGGGGTGTTCGTGGTAGGGAGTGTCCAGGCACAATGGGGGCGTTCTTGGTAATGGATAGATTACTGTCGGTGGGCCAGCTCTTCCAATAAACATGTAACTGGACAGTGCAATCTGGCAAGTCAGGTTGTAGTTCTATAGCATTGGAAGCGCATGTACAAAAACTAATCTTCAATTGATTTCAGGAAGTTAAATGCCCTAAAAATCAATACAAGTTATGTTGGTGTACAAATGGTTCTGTTTGAAGCAGGAATATGGGGGGGAGGCAGGTGTGTTCCCTGGGGCCGTGACATAAAAAGAGGGGTTGCAGAGGTGTTGACTGGGACATTAGCCCTCACTCTAGATGGCCAGTGTTTGCTCATTGCTCCTAACAGAAAGGAAGACCTACCATTGGCTTCCTCTCAATAAATCTGCGTTAGATTACTTCTGGTCTCTTCTAGATGATGTGAAGCAGATGGTCCTAACTGGTGGGAAGCTTGGCATAAATGATCACTGCCGCCCGCAGATCAGTAACTAGACCATCGGCAGTGGTACAAAGAGGTAGAAACCTGTGAAGACATTCTTGAAGTGAATGGTCTGGTGACAGGGTCTCTTTAATTAAACAGCCTCAAATCTGTGGCTCAACAATCAACCTATGGCCAGGCTTATGCGGTTCTACCTTTTTCTTACAGATTTCTTTCACGTACTTAGAAGATAAGATCGTCATAAGGTTGCCTTTTGGAAGTTGGTTTGATTTTCCAGTCCGCTTTTCCACAAGGGCGATCACTTATGTGGCCTTGAACAACTTAAAGCTTGGGTTCCTGCAGCTCGACTAAAAGAACAAACAATAGAGGAGCCACCTGTGTTGGGTGTCCCTATCCAGGTACCTGATTCCTTATTGAAGAGGGCATAGTGGAACATGTAGATTAATAAACTGTTTTGTGGACACCTTGCAAATCCTCATTCAAATCCTAGCTGCTTCCTATTAGAAATTAATTCCCATGTCACAGAACGGTTAGGAATAAATATTAATTGATACAATCAGATGTTGTGCAGCATACTAAAATATGTAAAATAAATTAGTTGCTGTAGTCTATAACAAATCCTTGTCTGTTGTATAGCGCCCTTCCGCTGGAGGACTGTGGTATTACGCCTTGATTTTCCAGACTGCATTGTTTGGATTTTTTTTCTATTGTAAACTGAATCTGATCTTTCTCGTATATTGTATTTGGAGGAACCTGTCCAAGAAAATGGCTGTTGCAATAACTTGTGCAGATCCTAAAACAGTAAAAGGATAAAGATTCAATATTTGTGTTTTGTAGTTCCTTTCCTCTCTTGGGGAGGACAGCAAAACAAGCTTTTATAAATTGAGGAAAATTAAAGATTAGCTAAGCTGACCAATAGGTGAAGAGTTTGGGTTGGAAATGGCCCAAACAGTGAGTGTTTTATGGTGAAGTAAGCTGAATCTTCATCTTGTGTACAGAATTGTAATGAAGTAGGTCCATTGGATCTTTCCGGTGATTTAGAATTTTACAAGCCTGGAATAGGGCTCCAGTAATCACTTGATACTGGTCACCCCCCTGCCCCCAAACCTGCATGGTTTAGATTGGGTAAGGTCAATGGAAACCTCTTTTCCGGCATGGATTCTTTTTGCCGGAACTGCATAAAATATGGCCCCGTTAAAGATGTCTGTAATTTAGGTGTGTTCTGTATATGGAGATGCGGACCATATTTACTACTATAAAATACAACTTTGTACGTGTTTGCATGAAGACCATCTGTAGGTGAAAGAATAAGAATACAGAAGGGGGTGAGAGGAAAAGAAGAGGAGCAGCCACTTTCTTCTGGAGAGAACGGAGGAACAGAAAAAGAAAGGAAAGTGGTGGAGGTGAAGTCAAAAAAAATTAAATGGAAGCAAAGCCTGAAACCAATAAAAAGTCCAAAGGTTTTTTCGATGTGACATCAATAAGATCCCCACAGCTAAAAATGGGATTCTAAACTTAATCCACACAGAGATAGACAAGAATGTTTGTTTATTGTGTAATTTTCTAAAATTAAATCAATTTACACCAAAGAACTGCTCCCTGAGATAACTAGTCATTCCAGGCACAGACCAGTCCAGTAACTTCATTCAAAATGGTGCTATTGTGTGTGTATATGTGTGTGTATGTATGTATGTATCCTAGGATGACGTTACTCTTTTTACCTGGTCTAGGATGACGTTACTCCCGGCACAAGGACATGCCAAGATTCTACACAGTGTTGTACAATGTAAAGCAGTTAGCTTTGTAAGAAACCTTTATTGCAGATGAGACAGAACCATTGTAGTAACTATGTCCATATTAAGGCTGGCTTCATATGTATGCTCTTTGTGCCATGCCTTGCAATGCCATTTATTATACTATTGCACACTTATACTTGGAGGTCCCATAATATTTACATACTGAGAGATGGGGTTCTAGAACAGCGGTTGCAAACTAAAGGAGAACTTTCTTTCCCTTTGAGTGATACCTGGCTTCCCGTGGTCTAAAGCCGGAAAATGTAGTCGTCTGCTGGTCCAAAAAGATGGTGGTTTGGCCTTTTACAAGACTGACTTAGTGGGCCTGGAATTATAACAGTGACATTTTGGGTCCCAGAACAATGACAATTTGACACTTTTTCCAGGGTTGCCAAATGTTCAACCATATTTAGGTATTACCAAATGCTTTGCTGCTGCTCATATCTTCAGCTGAAAGGGAGACTCTGAACTTTGTGGGGTTTCTAGTAACCAAATCAACAGGAAGACTTCAATGACCCAGACTCTGACCAACTTTTCATCTATTGTCCCTTTTTTTTTTTTTTTTCATTCTTTAGGAGAGAAAATGGAGGTACACATACAGAGAACATTAGAGAGGAAAGTGGGGGGGAAAGGGAACCAGGAGAAAGAGGTGAAGTCAAAAAATCAAAGTGGAAGCCAAGCCTAAAACCAATAAAGAAAAAGTCAAAAGTTTTTTTATGTAATTGGAAATGGTATTCTTGTACCTTAAAATGGAGGAGCTTTAGACCAGAGTCTTCAAAACCTGCCAAGATTGAAACGGTCAATCAGAAACGTTTTGGATACACAAAGTTCCAGAATGGCTTGTGGAATTTATTCTGGAAACAATTTATATCAGATGCTTGGGCTCCGTGTTTGTGTCTCGTTTTGCAGTCAAAGAACGAGGATATTTACATCATTTACCAGAGTCTTTGCTAGGGAAATATTAGATTAGAAGTGTAAAATATAAAAAGGAAGAAAATAAACTGATAATATACTTTATATATTATGTGCTTTTATGCTGGTTTATCCTCTAGATATTGGCTCTTCTGATGTCTGCTGTGATATCGCACTGAAGTTATAATAAAACTGGAGACTAGACTGTGCTTCCAATATCGCATTAGGAAATGCTTCAGCAGGGTCATTGGATGTGGAGTGGTATCGGGTAGAGTCCATGCTGTCTTCCAACCGTTAAGTTAATGATGGTTTACCAATATAAAAAAAACATGAGTGCCACTTGTAGACAGTAGGATAATGTGAGGGTGTTTCCTAGTTATAAATGAATTCATTCCATTTCAACCCATCCAAAAAAGATAGATTGCATGTGCCTAACCGCCTGTTCTCCTTCCTTTACTGTGTGTAGATTAGGGATGAGCGAGCGAGCGATTTGTAAATTCGATCTCCCGGCAAATCGGGCCTTTCTTGAACCGAACATTCGGCCGTCAAATTCGAATTTTTTCGGGACCTGCAAGAGCAATCAGAGGAGCGGAGCTGACAGATCTACTCCCCTGATTGTTCTTGGGGTCCTGCCAGAACTGTAGTATGTGTTCTTGGATAGAGATTCTCTATCCAAGAACACAGGAGTCCCGCGGCTGTGCTCATGAATGAATGCAGCCGTGGGAATCATCCTGTCAGTGTGCGATCTCCGGGCACTAGAGGTTAAATGAGAGGTGTGGCACACAAGATCTTTGCTCCATTTCTTCCCTAGAGAGATCACAATATTAAAAACATTCAGACTAGGCGAATCGGACTGCCAGAGGATGACTGCTATCACAACCTTTCAGCTGAATCAGCGATACTGTGCTATACTGTGAATGGCAGCAATAACATACAGCTCTGTGCCAATTCTGAACATTAGACTTTGTATTTCTTCATTCCAGGTCAAATAACCAATGTTCTGGTAGATTTTGACATTGAACAGAACTCGACCACCAATGCTAGTTTTCCATGTGATCTTAACAAGATCCCCATATCTGGAAATAGAATTCTAAACCTCCCTACAATCTAAATCCAATCCACAGATGTGCTGTTTATATCTGGGATACATTTGGGGAGGTAATGTATATGAGCAGGAGATAGGCAAGGTAAGGAAATATTTGTGTCAGACCAATGCTTTCTTTGGACATTATGTGGTCCTGTATTTGTCTAAAATAAATTTACACTAAAATCAATATATGGTATGGATATGAGGTATGTTACCGCAGATGTATGTCTTGTAAGATATGGATCCATAGTGCATACATTCCAGGTACAGAGACCAGTCCAGTGACTTCTATAAAAATTGTGCTCTTCTTATTGGTGCTATTACCCGTATATACAATGCTCACTCGCCATAGCCCAGCTTCTATTGCAAGGCTGCCATTCTATTCCTGTAGTCCTGTAAATGGTGGGTTGACCAGGGCTTAGCAGACTGATATCCAACCACCAGATGGGCCACAATTCACAATACTGTGAGCATTATCTAGGGGCCCTACAGAGCGGTTATAAATATAATGATTGCCTAATTTCCCTTGTTTCCTTTCATGCCCTATAACATACTATAATCCCTTTCCACCTATTTATACATATTTTGTTTTAAATTTCTAATGTTCCTGAGATGACATTTGGCATTTGGCTGCTGTAGTGACTTCCCCACGACCATAAGAAATAAACAGAATTCCTTCTCCTTTAACTTGATTGAAATTTAGATTCGAGCCCAACCCAAATATTCAAAAATTGAAACGTGTTTGGCCAAACAGGTCTAGAAGTGGGCACTGACATAAATGAGCAACCCTAATCACGATAACCAACACGATGCGCACTGTCCTTCCATTACAGAAACACAACCCAACACCAATACAAGATGGCACCAGTCTTCACCAGGGATTGGTGTCTTCAGTCATCTCGAGTGGTTGGCCTAGGATAACGTTACTCCCAGCACCAGGACATGTCCAGGTTCTACCCACAGCTGTACAATGTAAAGCTGAACAAACTATTCTTTTGTTCCAAGCTTTGCAATGCCATTTATTACACAATTGAACACCGATAATTGGGGGTCCTTCAATATTTAAATACTGAAAGTTGAGGGTTCTAGAAGAATGAAACACTGATTCTTAGTGGACCCAGTATTACTACACAGTGACATTTCCCCAGAACAATAACACTTTGCCAACCGTCCCTGTTCATGCGTTCTATGTTTTTTTAAAGTACGCCCATAAAAAGATGGCTTGACGGAGTGTCCTCAATCCTGTGCACTGTAACCAAACTCAAGGTTACAATATAAGGAATCAGTTTTATTCTCAGATGGGGAG
Organism: Pyxicephalus adspersus; assembly: GCF_032062135.1. Classification (NCBI taxonomy): domain Eukaryota; kingdom Metazoa; phylum Chordata; class Amphibia; order Anura; family Pyxicephalidae; genus Pyxicephalus; species Pyxicephalus adspersus. The sequence continues at coordinate 3,828,622 of NC_092858.1, read as the reverse complement.
AAAATGAATGCAGAATTAGGATATGATCAGTTACCATGCTATTTGCTGTTGCTTGTGGCTTCATGGCGAGACTCTAAACATTAATGTGGCGGGGGACTGGGAGAACAAATCAACAATGGGAAGACATCAATGGCCAAGTCTCTAACACTTCTATATCTATTGCCAACTTTAAGAAAAACCTTCAGAGCTGTGAGAGGAGCTTCACCCTGGACCTCGTTCTTCACCACATTGGAGTCACACAATGGCCACAGCTGCCTCCAGCTCACCTTGGTGAAGATAAGTGAACCATGCTGATAGAAGAGGGATACAGCATGGCCTGATAAAAGTTACAAGAGCCAGCGTCCTCTGATAAAATAACTGCCGGTCACTACATGTTCAAGTAAAAAAAGGCAATACCCAGAATGGCGTGACACAAGAACTGCAAGCCCTAGTGTGCCTCACCAAGGAACTACATTTCCCAGCATATTCCATCATCTGAGGAAATAGGTCAAACAGCTTATTTCTTCTAATACTTCACCAGTTGGGGTCGGCTTGGACTCATAGACCTCATCTATTGGGGCACACTGGAAAGAATAGCTTCCCACCCTACAAAAAATATCAGTTTGCATTTGAAGCCATTTGCAAAAAATGTTTACCCCAATAGAGGGAATTAACTAAGCCCCCTGGATAAAAAATAATTGGGGTGTCCAAAATATTTGCTCACCTGTCTTTAACAATTGAATATGGCAACCCTACCTTTTGAGTCTTCACTCAATGACACATTGACACTGGGGGTCTTATTTTATGAAGTGGCTCCTAGGGTTCTGGGAGCAAAGCCCCACTGACACAATAGCACACCAGAAAGTGAATGTGGATCATTAGATAATATTTCCCTTAAATTCCAGAGTGGTCTCACCAATAGTTGATCATCATAGGTGTCATTCATATAGGTAAATCAAAGGGGGTATTAGATGGCCAGTCTCATTCAGGTTGAGGATGAGTAACCCCCCAGGTACTCAGAGACAGCCAAGTGCTGATGCAGGGGAACTAAGGAAACTTTTACTTACTTGCCAACATTCACTTTGAAGTCCTTAGGTCCTGAGGTCTTCATATTTACCTGCCACCATTGATGGCACTGAACAGGGACTACACATGACTAATAACTGGAGCGCTGACCATTCCAGCATTTGTAGTCCTGCAGGAATCCCATCACACAATCCCCGGGGCTTCATATATGTTTATACCACATTTACACCCATGGTATATGGGACATATATGTATGTGGTGGATCTTGGTCACAGCCAGCTGCACTACTTTTGGACTGATGATACATTTGGACTGGATCACCATTGCTTATTGCATGGTAAACAATTGATCAGATCACCATTGATGTTCATTTGTGAAACTTCCCCTGAAGAGCTCGGCTTGCTTTCTATCCTCTACAAGCTGAACGAGAGCAATTTGCAGTATGAGTGATTGTTCTTATTGGCCTTCCTAGTATTGGAGTCATACATCGGGCCCAGTGTTCTAATGGCTGCCACTGTTATGTGTTGTAGTCTTTGTATCATCATGAATCAAATGAAAATGTTTATCTATGTAATGACTTGTACCTCTAAATCTCCAATTGTGAGGATCTGAGGATAACCCATCATTGACAGATGGAAGCTGCCATTGCTGGCCTAGTTGTTCTGATTCTCTGACCCACAATGTGGAAGCAAACCAAAGCAAAGTGCAGCACGACTTGTATCATGATTTGGCTCAGATGTGTGAGTGACACCAAAAGTACAATTTATATCCAAACAATTCTTTAGCATTCCTTAAAATGAGTTCAGCAATGGCAGCTTCCATCATCTCTCAGTGACAGGTCCTCTTTATTAATCATTCGCTGTCCTGGTAGTGAAAGATTCTGGAACCCCATCTCCAGTCCAGTTATGGCTGGGTGTGGGGGTTACACCCGTCTTACTGATTGGTTGCAGCCTGAGCAGACAGTCCTATATAAGAGGAAGGGGAAGGGCCGCTCTTCACAAGTGTCAGCAAGGGAAGCAGCATGGATGGATTTGTGAGTATGAGTAACAATGGAAGGTGCTGGGGCTGGCCAATGGGTGTTCTGGACACAAATAAGTGAGGGGTTTGGGTTTCTCTGCTGTGTAGTAGATATATTGGTTCTGTTCTGAGATGTGATGTTTTTGAACATTTGTTAATCTATTATGTCAGACCAATATATTTAAAGCTGATCTCCAGAAAATGTAAAATATTTACCCTTATACTAGGTCCCCCTCCATGTTTTCTAATCCTCTCCTGTTATTATACCAGGGACAATCATTATCTAATAGTGTGGGGTAATAGTTGGGGGGTATTCATCTCTCCTCTCCCTTTATACATGGTACGGGGTATTATATTTCCATTTCTCTCATATAGGATGTGATTGCAGAAAACATTTTTGTGCTTGCTGGTCAGTCCATACAGATGAATGGCTTTGTTTCAGCAATCTGTAATGAGTAAGTTCAGATGTGATCCTAATGTGAGTTCTGTCTGATATCCTGTAAATGTCTGATATTATAATTTACCATACACTGGATACATGTGAGCTCTGTATGTATAATCTATATCCAAATGTGTGCTTTGTATAATACAACCTGACAATGACACCCCACCTGTAAGCTTTAAATGCGGGGTCTTCCTGCATGTGTTCAGCAGCAATTAGCTCTGCACCCGGGAGCTGCCAGCCTTGCAGTGCCATTCTGTGTGTCTAATAGAGCCCCAAGTGTGACTTCATGATGGAAGTCTAAAGTTACAGGGGTCAATACTTGTGTATGACTTGTTATATGTAAATACTCGAATATCCATGTTCTGGGTACTTTTTTTTTACATGGGTAAAATTCTGGGTACTTTTTTTACATTCTTCCCTTATTGCTCAGGTCTTGTCATTAAAAGTGTAGAAGTAATAAACAAAGTAGAATAATTGCTGAATTGTGTTTCTAGATTTTCCATAAGCTTGGGGAATGATCCTGAAAACTTGCTGCTGCATTTTACTGTCCAATTTCAACAGCCTGGAATTGCCAACAGCATATCCTGCAATTCGGTGAGGAATAACATCTGGAGACAAGTGGAGAGGCATAATGAATTCCCCTTCAATAGGGCAGCTTTTACTATGGTATGTCAATGCCCCATACACGTGTCATGTTCATCCCCTGCAAGTGTCATCATCAATTTCACGAAAGGTGAAAACTTCTCACCGAGGCAGATAGACTTTCTTTATGCTGTCATTGTACACTGTGCTGGGATTAGGTTTGACATAAACTTCAAAGTTTTTTTTCATTTCCCTAAAAAATAAATTTGAACAAACCTTTCAAAGTATTTGTTAAGGAGCAGCATTCTTATTGGCTGCGATTTATGTGAACAACTTGATCTGCCCCTGACCACCACCCGTCATTACTGTATAATTTGGCTCCCATCAAAGGTTTACCTTGCCAATACCATTGGATGGTAGCTGGGATTTGGCAGTTACAGAACTGAACCATGGTAAATTTGTTCATCCCTCATAATTGAGCATGTGTAATCCTTTTATATGTGTAATTGGTAAAGGTATAGGAAGAGGAGATGGGGATCAAGGAATGTCATGGTAATGGCTTAATCTGGGAAATGGTAGGGGCTGCCCATAGAGTTACATTCGTGAATCATTTATTTGTACAAAAAAAAAGCGAATTTGGTGATTAACCACCATGTATTGGGTGAGTAGGGTAGATGGCAGAGGGAACACATGGGTGTTCTTGGTAGGGAGTGTCTGGGCATAGTGGGGGTGTTCTTGGTAATGGATGCATTACTGTAGGTGGGCCAGCTCCTACAATGTAGTTGTACATTGAAGATCCAACAAGGCTGTATTTCCGCTGCAAATCAATTGGAGGATGAGTATTTATACTGCCAAAAATCCATACAAATGGTGTTGGCGTACAAATAGTTTTAATAGAAAGAACTCGTGAATGCTGGTGTATAGGTTGCATGAATTTATAATCCATAGCCCATCAACCTATGGCCAGGCTAACACCGTTTCATTTCTCTTACAGCTTTCTTTCAAGTACTTTGAAAATAAGATAGACATAGGGTTGCCTTCTGGAAACTGGATCGAATTTCCAGTTCGCTTTCATACAGAGGCGATCACTTATCTGTCCATGGGAAACATCAAGCTTATGTTGCTGAAGCTAATATATTAGAACCAACAATGGAGGTGCCAATATATTAGAACCAACAATGGAGGTGCCAATATATTAGAACCAACAATGGAGGAGCCACATGTGTGTCCATGTTTGGCAGTGGGAAGCTGGTACCCAATCGGCTTTGAAGTGAACATAGCGGAAAAAGTAGAGCTAAAAACTCTTCGATCTTAACACTCAATTCTCTATCCAAATCCTAGCTGCTTTCTTTTAGAAATTCATCCGCATTTACCAGAAAAGTCAGGAAGCAATATCGTGTTGTGCTGAATAATGAAATGATTTGATTGGTTGCTGTAGTTTATGGCAAATACGTGCCTGCTGTATAGCGCCCTTCTGCTGGAGGACTGTGCCATGACTCCCTGATTTTCTGGACTGCATTGTTTAGATTCCTCTGCAAACCAAAAATATGATCTTTCTCATATATTATATTTGGTGGAAACTGACCAACAAAATGGCGGAACATAAGACAATAAAGATTTAAAATACAAGATTTGGGTGTTGTCTATTTCCAATTCTTTCACTGGAAGTACAGCAAAACCGCATTTATGTAAAGACTATCCAAGCAGTATAGGTAAGGGGGTGAAGGGTAACACATTCTCTTAGGGACAATGGATACTCAATGGGTGTGGAAATGGTCAATCATGCCTAAAATTTGACACTTTGTCAGATCTACAGTGAGTATTTATGGGGTAGTAAGCTGAATCGTCACCTTGTCAAATGTGTTCTTGTGTACAGCACTGTAATCCAGTAGGTCCATTTATATCTTCCAGTGTTTTAGGATTTTACAATTCTCAAACAGGGCTCCAAACACTTGGAAGTTTTGCTCAGGGTCAGGACAACTGAGAAGTTTGGTCACCCTGGTCTCTCATCTATGGCACATAGGAGGGTCGAGGAGCTTACCTGGGGGGGGGTTATGACTGCATGTTAAGCCAAGTGTGAAACTCTGAAGCAGTAAATTGAGGTATATTCTGGAATGTTTCTTCCATCGGTTAGCACCATCTACACAGCCCCGGGCCCCAGTCCACCGAAGTCTTGCTTTAAATGGAGTTCTACTTTGCAGGTGGAAAATCTTAAAAAATGTAATGTTTGTTTGTATGTAGAGTTTGATTTTTTTAAGGCCCGCTAATAATGAAGAAACAAGTTTCCATATGCACCCGGACTATAATAAAACGGTTTTGAGTAGCATAGAAGAAATATTTAAGGGACATGTCTCACTGAGATAAACCTTAACTGGAGATGAATTCATCTAATGGGCAGTTTGCATCTATTCCAGGCTATGAAGTATGTGACAATAGGCCTGTAGCCACCAGTTTTTCGTGCAAATATAATTAAGGTTGCCGGTGATTGGTGAGATTTCCTGGAAGGAAATATGGATATGCACGGTTACGTCAATGATCTCTAAAAGTGAACAAGTAATGTGTTTTCAGCAGGATCATGCATGAGGAGTAGTGTTGGGCAGATTCCATGTTGTCTTCCAACTGGCAAGATGATGGTTGACCAATAAAAAATGAATTAGGAATACCAATGCCACTTGCAAGTGGTGGGGTAATGTGAGAGTGTTTCCTATTATCAAATAACGCAAACTTTATTGACCATTGGCTCAAGTTCAATTACAAAACATTCACTTATTGTCACACCGATGCCTACTGCCTGTTCTGCTTCCTTCATTTTGGGTAGATGTCCTCGTATCAGATCTATGGGGTATTAGATAATAATAGAAGCCATGATCCAGTTATAGTAGATTGTCACCGATAATGGTTAAAGTATCGCCAGAATTAGCTGTTATATAAATGTAGACTATTTACAGTATGACCACCAACAGCGCAGCTCGTATCTTTGTGCAGCGGGGAACGGCTGACGTTGGATAGATCATCATGAGTTGCTGTTTGAATAGTGCTTGACACTGCAAAGGTATTAAAACAAATAATAATTCATTTTATTTATGCGCTGTCTTAATTTTCAGAATAAAACATTCATCTTCTATGGAAAGGATTACCCTGGTACTCTCTTTCCAGAGTGAGGCAGTGAATATCTGAGGGACCCCTAATAAAGCGGGCTTTCATATTCCAAAAAGCCACTTCAATCACGGGGGTAAGGTTGTGGGGAAGAGACCTTCTGCCCCAGCAATGGCTCTTGCCAGCTGTGAGGGCAGACAAGGTCCGGCTTTTCCAAAAGGTATAGATTTACATGATTTTTGCTTCCATTTTGGAGAGAAAAAAAAACACATTACAGATATTTTATGGTGGTGGTACACATGTTCTCTGCCTATCCAGAAAGATCCCAATAATAAACTTTCAAACTCAATTGATCTGGCTGAGTATTACAGGGGTCACAACCTTTTAGCCGAATTAGCTAAACTTTGCTAAACTATCAATGACAGTTATAACGTACAGCTCTGTGCTAAATCTAAACATCAGTGTTTGTATTTATTCATTCCAGGTCAAATGGTCAATGTTCTGGTGGATTTATAAATGTGGAATATAAATGCCTTGTTTATATCTGGGATAGATTTGGAGAGGTAATGTATGGAAGCTAGAAATAGGCAAGAATGTTTAACAGTGAGACGATTGGGTTCTTCTACTATTAAGTGGTCACCATTGTCTATTTGTCTAAAATCAAGAAACCAATCATTATATGTTAATAACATGAATTAGCTTGGTGACCCAATATCTCGAGTAGAGAAACACAGATTTCTGAGATTGGAAAACACATCCCTGAGGAGCATCATTAACATTCTTATCCCATGGTGTAATTATGGCATTTCCAATTATTTACAGTGTGAGTGGCCCTAAATAAGGGCTATTACTGTCCCACCAGTCGCATAAATCTGACAGAATTGGATGATCCTACAAATTGCTGCCATTCATACCATGTATCATAGAATTGGGTATGGGTATCCCATATACTGGACCTAAGGTCTTCCATATGCATAATTTCTGACATCCTTCTTATCCACATCTGCAGAAGGGGCTGTGCTTCCAGAATAGACAGAAACTTGATCTGGCCGCTGACCCCAGGTGTGACAGTATGGATCGCCCATAGGTCTTGTTTGGATGGTGCTTTTGTCCCTGAGGGATCTTGTACATATTTATGTAATCTTCCCTACCGTATTCCAAAAGTGTCAAAGGCCTGGGCATGCCTATAAAATGTGCATGAAGGGCCAGAGACAAAAGGGTAGATTCTGTATAGGCACCCTGATGTCCTTTACCATTTGGTTACAATTTTATAGCCTAATTCCTGGTACCTGCTGCTCATAGATGCTTTATGGGACCCTAGAATCATTTTCTACTCTAACTCCATCGATTCCCAGATCTCTCTCCCAGGCTTTAGGATATGGAGGTAGATACTTAGCCAGGCCAACATTCAGCAGAGAGTGAGTGTTTCTTTGCCCCATCACAGAAGCCCTTGAACTCAGGGGTCAGGCAAATGCCCTTGCCAGCAGGAGACCTGAGGAAATGGAACACTTGCATCACTCCCCAGACATCTAGTTTAATTGAAAATGAATGGCAGAATTTGGATATGATTAGTTAACATGCTCTTTGGTGTTGCTCATGGACTTACCTGAGGACGGGTCTCTAAATTTAAAGTGGGGAAGGGGGGGTCTGGTGAACCAAGCCAACAATGGGAAGACTTCATTGGCCAAGTCTCTGAGCACTTCTATCTCTATCTTCACCTTTATTGAAATCCTTCAAAGCATCACTACATGTTCTAATAAATGAAAATAACAGGACCAAGTCCTGATAAAGGAACTGCAAGACCCAGTAAGCCCTTCGCAAAACCTACAAGCCCCACCAAGAAACAGCATATTGCATCATCTGAGGAAAAAGATAAAACAGCTTATATCTTCTAATACCTCACCAGTCGGGGAAGCTTGGTAGTAACATCCACCATAGGAAAAATTTCAATTTATCTTTGAAGCCTAATTGCAGAAAATGTTTTCTCATAGAGGGATCTATTGGTTTAGCCCCCTGGACATAAAATAATTGGGGTGTCCAAAATGTTTGCTATCTTGTTCTTAACACAATAAATATAGAAACTGACTTAACTCCCTGACTTGAGGGTCCTTACTCAATGAGACATTGACAATGGAGGTTCTAGGTTATGCAGTTACCACTGGGGTTCAGGGAACAAAGACCAACTGACACTGTAGGTTAGTAAAAAGTAAATATGAGTCATTAGGTAATATTTCTCTTAGTTCCATTGTGGCAGAAGTAATGATTTCCTCAGCTATCAATCCCAGCAACCTCTTTGGAGGGCTTCAGATTTCCTTACTACCTATGATGGCACTGATCGGGGACTACACATGACTAATAACTGGAGTGCTGTCCATTCCAGCATTTGTAGGCCTAAAGGATTCCCATCACACAATCTCAGGGGCTTCATATATGTTCACACCACATATACATCCATGGTATATGGGACATATATGTGTGTGGGTAAAACTGTTTAAATTCTACTTCTACTACTTTTGGACTGGACCACCATTGCAAATTACTGGGAAAATAAATGATCCGATCACCATTGATGTTCATTTGTGAGTCTTCGCCTGAAGAGCGCAGCTTGATTTCTATGCCCTATGAGCAGAATGAGAGCTGAATTAGAGCACAGTTAATTAATTTATTTATTTAATGACTTGTACCATAAAGCTCCAGTTGTGAAGATCTGAGAATGACCCATTATGGAGAAATGATGGAAGCTGCCATTGCTGGCCTGGTTGTCCTGATCCTTTTTCTGTCTGACCCACGATGAGGATGCAGATCAGTTTTTTAGCAGAGCAACATGCCAAAAGATCGGCTTTACATCCAGACACTTCTTTAGAATTCTTTGGAATGAGTTCAGCAATCGCAGCTTCCATTATCTCTCAGTGACAGGTCCTCTTTATTAATAATTATGTCCTCTTGACACTGTTCTGGTAGTGAAAGATTCTGGAACCCCATCTCCAGTCCAGTGATTGCTGGGTGTGGGGGTTACACCCGTCTTACTGATTGGTTACAGCCTGAGCAGACAGTCCTATATAAGAGGAAAGGGAAGGGCCGCTCCTCACAAGTATCAGCAAGGAAAGCAGCATGGAAGGATTTGTGAGTTTGGGAAACAATGGAAACTTCTGGGACTGGCCAATGGGTGGTATGGGTACAAATAGGTTACATGTTTGATACCCAACTACCTCTGGGTATTACTAGGGATGGTCAATATCTATTATGCTGGGGTTATCCACTGCCACCCTCTGTGGTATGTTGGGGGTAATCATCATCTCGCCTCTTTCTTATTCATATTATGGGGTATTATTTTTCTTGCATTTCTCTTATACAGGGGGCGATTGTGAACAACATTTTTTTGATTCATGGCCAATCTGTAGAGGTGAATGGTTTCATTCCAACAACCTGTAATGAGTAAGTTTGGATCTCTGGATGTGATCTTATTGTGAGTTCTGTTCTTAACAGGTAAAATGTCTGATCTCATTATATACAGTACATTGGATACATGTGAGCTCTGTGCATGGTACAATAACCTATATACAATGTGTGCTTTGTGTATATATAATATAAGCTGACAACCCTGCCCGTAATGGATTGAATGAGGGGTCTTTCTGCATTAAGCCCTTTAGTGTAAACCTTGCCCTGCCAGCTTTTAGCAATAGTTTATCCTGGTTTATGATTTATCAGCTATGTTACCTGAAAAGTGGGACAAATTTAGATTTGGATATACGCTCCTTGTACCTGTCCTGGATTACACCATACAGCAGATATTGGCAATGGACTGTTCAGTCGGTTATGATATTTGAATGTCCATGTCCTAGTTACAGGTTCACTTGAGATATTTCTTTATATGAGGCTATATTGCCAGGACTGTAATAATTGTTTGTTGTTTTGGCTTTATATTATGGTTTTAAATCCTTCAAGAAATTGCTGTGATCTTGTCATATAATGTGTAGTGCCTACCAGTAGTGAACTCCATGTTCTATATCCGCGTTCCAAAGTGTAGTAAATGCTGACTTTTCTTTCTAGCTTTTCCATAAGCTTGGGAAACGATCAAGCAAATGTCCTACTGAACTTTTGTCCCCATTTTGACCCTGCTGGATACGACAACTATATATCCTGCAATTCGATAAGGAACGGCATCTGGGGAAACGAGCATAGACATCAGACATTCCCCTTCCAGAAGGATTCATATACTACGGTATGTTCCATACACTTGTCATCTCCTGCAAAGTGACGTCACCAATTCTATGAATGGTGCAAACCTCCAACAGAAGCAGATAGGCTTTCTTCATGCTGTCATCCTATACTGTACAAGGATTGTTTGATGTGAACTTCTGCAATTTTGCCATTTCTGCGAACCAAATCACCAATTTTGCCATTTCTGTGAACCAATGATTTGGTGAAGTTTAGTTGGTGAGGTGCACGGCATGCAGCATTCTCCTTGTCAGGCATTTATGGTAACTTACCATCTGCCCCTGACTACCACCATGGGCATGTGTAATCCTCTCATACAAGACTTCCCCCTCCCTTTAATTGTCTTACAATTGAAATGTTTGTGGAATTGGTAAAGGTGACCGAAGAGGAGATGGGGATAAGGAAATCCTTGGAAAGTCATGGTATTGGCCAAATCTGGGGAATAGCGGGGAGCTGCTTATCTTAGGGTCTTACTACAACAAACTGTTACATTGCTGGATCATTTATTGGGACAAAATAACTAAATTTGGTGAATAACCACCATGTAAGGGGTGAGTAGGGTAGACGGCTGAAGGGAAACATTGTGGAGTTAGAAAAGGTGATTGGGGGGATCAGGAAATCCCTGCCAAAAATTTCATGGTAATGGCTCAATTTAGGCAATAGTGGGGAGCTGCTCCTGGAGATCTTACTATAGCTTCCCTATTACATTGGTGAATCTTTGTACAAAACTGGATTTGGTGTTGAACCATAACGTGATAGGCGAGTAGGGTGGATGCCTGGGGGGACACATGGGTGTTCTTGGTGGGGAGTGTCTGAGCACAATGGGGGTGTTCTTGGTAATGGATGGATTACTGAAGGTGGGCCAGGTCTTACAATCTGTATGTAATTGGACAGTGAATATCTGACAAGTTGGGCTTTAGTTGTGTAGAGATTATGCTGCAAATCAGTTAAAGGATGCCAACAAAATCAACACAAATGGTTCTTTTGGAAATACCAATAGATGCTGGTGTACAGGTTGCATGTATTTATGATGAATGCTGTGTGTTGGGTGGGGAGGGTTATTGGCATGGAGAGTAAGTTGGAGGATGTACTGAAGGGGGAGAGGCAGGTGTGTTCCCCGGGGCAGTAGCATAAAATGGGGGTTGCAGAGGTCTTGAGACATTAGCCCTTACTCTAGATGGCCAGTATTTGCTCACTCTCTCTCACTCATTCTCTCATTGAATCTGCATTAGTATCACATCTACAAGTAATAAAGCGGATGGTCCTAACTGGTAGGAAGCTTGGCATAAATGAACAGTGCAGCCCACAGATCAGTAACTAGACCATCAGCAGTGGTAGAATCCTGGGAAGGCTTTTCTTGAAGTGAATGTTCTGGTGACCGTCACTTATACATTCACAAATCCGTGACTTATAGTCCATCGATCTATGTCCAGGCTGACATGGTTTTACATTTTTCTTACAGATTAGTTTCCGGTACTTAGAAGATAGAATCATCATAAGGTTGATCTCTGGAAGTTGGTTTGCATTTCCAGTCCGATTTGAGACCCGGGCGATCACTTATGTGGCCCTGAGAAACTTCAAGCTTGGGTTCCTGAGGGTAGACTAAAAGAAACCAACAATAGAGGAGCCACCTGTGATGGATGTCCATATTCAGGTATCCGCTGCTCATTGGCAATTGGCTCTGAAGTGGGGAAAAATGGAACAAGTAGAAAAATAAACATCTTTATCTGACTTGTGGACACCCTGCCAATCCCCATCCAAATCTTAGCTGCTTTCTATTAGAAATTCATCCACATTTCACAGAACGGTCAGGAAGCAATGTTGTGTCTGATAAAATCAACTGTTTTACAGCCTAATAAAATAATTTAGAACTGGTTGCTGTAGTCTAAAACAAATCCGTGTCTCTTGTATAGCACTGTGCTGATTGTCCTGACTTCATTGTTTGATTTCTTTTGTAAAACCAAAAATCCAATCTCTCGCATATATTGTATTTGGAGGAAACTGTCCAACAAAATTGTTGTTGCAATAACCATGTGCACAAAGACAATAAAAGGATACCAATAAAATATTCATGTATTTCCATTCCTCTCTGGATGAGGACAGCAAAATGAGCATTGAAAGATTAGCCAAGCTGTATAGGCAAGGAGGGAAGGGTAACGTAATATCTATTAGGAATAGGGACGATGGTCATAGATATTGGATTGGAAATTGCAAGCCATGCCTAAAATGTAAGATTCACAGCAAGTATTTATGGGGTAGATAGCCATTTCCTCATCTTATCAAATGTTTTCTACCTCAACAGAAGCATGTCTTCTTGTGTACAGCACTGTGATAATGTAGGGAATCCAGTAGGTCCATTAGGATCTTTCCAGTGATTTAGGATTTTACAGGGCTTAGGTGATAACTTGAAGTTTCACACCTTCTGTAAATGTTAGGATATCACCGTTTTCTCGTACAACTATGGCTCATGGGGAGGGGGGTTCTACCCGTGTAGGGAAAAAATCCTAACCTTTTGGGGATATGACTGCATTTCAGGGAAAAGGAAGTTGTCTTGGGCAGGATGTTTGAGATTAAAAAAGTTATGTTCGGGAGAATCTCTTCCTATTGGTGGGCAACATCTACCATGTCACCATGAAGTGATCTAGCCTTTTGGCAAGTCTTAATTAGGATGGCAAGTGCTTGTGTGAGATTTCTGGGATGGTACTGTACCTCCAATGATCTCTAAATATCTGAGCAAGTATTGTTTCAACTGAGGAGTGGTGCCTGATTCCATGATGTCTTCCAACCGGCACGATGATGAAGAGTGACCAATAAAAAAAAATGAAGCCATGGATTGGGAATAGCAATATCACTTGAAAATAGTGGGGTAATGTGAGGGTGTTTCCTATTATAAATAAATAATATATTATAAATAACTCAAATTATATTGGCTGAAGTTCCATTTCATTCTATCCATAAAACTAGATTCCACTTTCTGTCCCATAGGTGTATGTCTTATTTCCTTTACCTTTTGTAGATGTCCTCGTATCAGATCCATGGGGTCAGAACTTAATGTACAACGCTCAGACACTAGTTTGAAGGTTCTGCTGAGAAAAAAAAAATAGCAGTCATGGTAGATCATGTCACAAATGAATGTTAAAGTATAGGCAGGGCAGTATAGGCAGGGATAACTGTTTTATAAATGTGGACTTTTGATGACAACCAGCGATGAGGTTGTCAGAAATAGTCCCCCTGGCCCAGCCATAGTCCTTGCTAGATTTGGGGTCAAACCGAGTCTGGGTTTTCTAAATGGTAAGGAGGGTTACATGCTTTTTGCTTTCAATTTGGGGGGAAAAACAGATTCCAGAATATCTTTAATATAGATGGGAGGTGGTGGTACACAAGCTTTCTGTCCCTTTTCCTATCTAGGAAGGTCCCAATAATAATTTAAACAATGCTTTTAGGCTTATTGAATCTGGGCTGTGGAGTATGACAGCTGTCACAACCTGCTGGCCAAACTAGCTTGACTGGGGCAGAATAAATGGGGGTCACACTCCTGAACCAACCAACATTAACCCAAAACAAACCACCCCCCCCCCCCCCCCCCCCCCCCCCCCCACATGACCATCGGCAATAGTTGTAGTAAACCAATAATGGACCGAATCAACAATGGGAAGATTTCAATGGTCGAGGTTCTGAACACTTCTATATCTATTGCCCCCTTGAGAGCTGGAGGGGAGGCTTCACCCTAGACCTGGGCTTCTCCTTTTTCACCACAGTGGAGTCACACAATGGTTACAGCTGTGTCCAGATCACCTTGGTGGAGATAAGTGAACCATTCTCCTGGAAGAAGAACACATGGATTCATGAAGAATAGACCTCACATCCTCTGATAAAATAACTGCAAGTCACTACATGTTCAATTAAAAATATGGCAAAACCCAGAATGGCCTGATTCAAGAACTTCAGGTCCCTTTGAAGAATCTACAAGTTCCAATGTGGAACAAGGAGTTATATTTCCCAGCATCCTCCAGGATGGGGAGAAAATGGATGTCAGAATTCAGATATGATGTGTTATCATGCATTTTGCTGCTGCTCATAGCTTCAGCTGCAGGGGGTCTCTGAACTCCAATGTGAGTGGGGGCTGGTAGCCCTAATCAACAACAGTAAGACTTCAATGGCCAAGGTTCTGAGCACTTCTAAATCTATTGCCACCCTTTGCAAGAACCTTATGAGTTGGGAGGGGAGCTTCACTATAGACCTCAACTTCTTCACATGTAAGACACACAATGCTTACAGCTGCCTCCTGTTCACCAAGGAGGCGATAAACAATTCCTGCCTAATGGCCTAATAAAGAATACAAGACCCAACATCTGGTACAATAACTGCAGGTCACTACATGTTTAGGTAACTAAAAATTACAATGCCAAAAACACTTCAGGTCCCAGCAGGCCTTTCGCAAGTTCCAGTGTGCCTCACCAAGAAACTACATTTCCCAGCATCTTCCATCATCTGAGGAAATCGGTCAAACAGCTTATGTCTTATAACTCACCAGTTGGGATAAGTTCGGACTGGTAGGACGTCTTCTTTTGGCGCACACCGGAACCAGTTGCGTTTAAAGACTATTTGCAGACAATTTTTCGCTATAGAATTATCTATTGACAATGCCTCCTGGATATAAAATAATTGGGGTGTCCAAAATGTTTGCCTTCTGGTCCTTAGCAAAATTGAAAATGGCCGCCCTGGCTTGGGAATTTTTAACCAATGACACTGGGGACCTGAGGAACAAAGTCCCACTGACTTTGTAGCATACTAATAAATGAATGTGGGTCATTAGGTAATATTTCCTTTAGTTCCATTGTACAATGATGGCCTTAGCTGTCACGCCCAGCAACCAATGCATGGATCCAGCGCTTTCATGCCAATAGCTGATCATCATAGCTGTGATTCACATAGGTAAGTTAGAGGGGTAATGGGTTTGAGTTGGCCAATCTCACCCAGCTTGGGGCTGAGTACCCCTCGGGGACCTGGAGCCAGCTAAGAACACCGCTGCTGCTGATGCAGGGGAACTAAGGAAACTTCAATTAAATTGCCCACAATTACCTTTGAGGTCTTTGGAGTACCCACCTATATTGGCACTGAACAATGACAACACATTACCAATACCTAGGCTGCTGCCCATTCCAGAATTTGTAGTCCTGCACTATATGTACATCCATGGTATATGGGACAGATATGTGTGTGGATGATCCTGTTTGAATTCTTTCACTACTTTTGAACTGGACTTCCATGATTCATTTGAACTGGATCCCCATTACAGATAGAGTTCGGCTTGTTTTTTATCTACTACAAGGTGAATGAGAGCAATTTGCAGTATGAGTAATTGTTCATATTGACCTTCCCAGTATTGGAGTCATACATCGGGCCCAGTGTTCTGATGGCTGCCATTATTATGTGTTGTAGTCTTTTTATAACCATGAATCAAAAGGAAATGTTTAGTTATATAATGACTGGTATCACTAAAGCTCCAGATATGAGGATCTGAGGATGACCTATCACTGATGCTGGAAGCTGCCATTACTGGCCGGGTTGTTCTGATCCTCTGTCTGTCTGAATCACTGACCCACAATGAGGATACAGATCAGGTGTTCAGCAAATTGCGGCACAACTTGTATTATAACTATAGGTATGTTTGGCTTAGGTGTGATTGACACCAAAAGTACAATTTATATCCAGGCAATTATTTTGTATTCCGTAGACCGAGCTCAGCAATGACAGCTTCCATCATCTCTCACTGACAAGTCCTCTATAATAATCATTCTGTCCTGGTAGTAAATAATTCTAGAACCCCATCTCCAGTGCTTGCTGGGTGTGGGGGTTACACCCGCCTTACTGATTGGTTACAGCCTGAGCAGATAGTTCTATATAAGAGGAATGGGAAGGGCCGCTCTTCATGAGTTTCTTAGCAAGAGAATAAGAATGGAAGGATTTGTGAGTAACAATCGGTATTATGGGTACAAATAAGTGGTTATGGGGTATCTGTGCTGCTAAGTAAATAGAATGGTTCTGTTCTGAGATGTGACATTTCTACACATTTTGTAGGTTATTCCATTAATGTCCAATCATTACATCTAAAGCTGATCTCCAGAAAATGTACAATATTTAGTCTTATACTGGGTCCCCCTCCATGTTATCCATATAACCATCTCCCCCTCTATTATACTAGGGACAGACAATATCTATTTATGCTGGGGGTAGACACTGTCACCTTTTCTGTGGTATTTAAGGGTAATTATCATCTCGCCTCTTCCTTATACATGGTATATGGGGTATTATATTTCTTGCATTTCTCTCATACAGGGTGCGATTGTGGATAACATATTTGTTTCCCCTGGCCAATCCATAGAGGTGAATGGCTTGATTTCACCATCCTGTAATGAGTAAGTTTAGATGTGATCCTAATGTAAGTTCTGTCCATGATCTTGTATATGTCTGATATTATATAATACTTTGGGTACATGTGAGCTCTGTGCATGGTACAATAACCTAAATACCGAAGCGTGCTTTGAATGTATAATACAACCTTACACTCCCAACCGTCCCATAATAGTTTTGAACGAAGGGTCTTTCTGCCTAAAACCATTTCAGTGTAGACTTTGCCCTATCAGTGTCTGGCAATAAGTTTGTTCTGTGTAAAACTTGTTTGATGACTTGTTAACCATCAGCTATGTTACCTGAAATATGGGACAAAATTGTACTCCAATATAAGCTTGTGCCTGTCCGGAGTTACACCATACAGCAGATGATGGGGATGGGCTGTTCAGTACTTATTGTTACTTGTTGTTCTCTTGCAATTGGGTTTCAGGAACCAAGCCACTTCTGTAGCCTCTCCTACCATTGACTTGTCAACCCAGCTACCCCTTCAGAATGAATGACACAAAGTGATAAACTTAAAGGACTTAGAACTGGGTGCTCTTCTTGTAATTGCTTGGATCAGAGAACTGATCCCATGAAAGTTTGACCTGACAATATAACTGTTAGTGAGCAGAAAATAAAGGATTTTATTTAACTTTGCTTCTTTTGTTGAAAGTGCACCAATTTGGTTACAATTCCCTTAAGGACCATTTTCGACCCGCAGTTTTCTTCAGTGGGTACAGCCACAATGCCAGCCTCTCACATTCAAATGAATGGACCCTAAGCATGCTTTCCTTACAGAATCCATAGATTAATACCTTCTGTGCCTACAGGGTTCAATACTCACTCATGCATGACTTGTTAATTATATGTTAATACTTCAATGACCATGTCCTGGTCACAGGTTCACTTTAGGTATTTATTTATATGGGAAGATGTTTCCAGGACCAATTTTTTGAATCTTTTTTTTTTTTTGCATTTTATTATGGTTTTTAAATCAGTTGTTACATTCGGTTTATATAATGTGCCCTTAAAGGTGTAGAAATACCAACCATTAGTGAAGAGCTCTGGGAAGCTGGGTATTTATATGTGGACATATTTTCAGGATAGTATTTTTTACTGTTTTATGTTTTTTTTCTTGCATTTTATTATGGTTTTAAATTCTCAAATAATTGCTGAGATCCTTTCATATAATGCCCCTGATTCATCATTGAAATCCGCGATCGCTGGATGCGCGATAATACGCGCGACCCGCGATCGCGGATTACCGCCGTCCGGGACTCGAGTGCGCGCGTACAATCGCATCCTGAATGCCGGCCGGATTCCTGCCATGCGCAATAGGGGTCGCGAATCTGCCAATTAAGGCAATTACATTTCAGCTGCGCAATTAAGGA
>NC_092858.1:3804467-3807390 GCF_032062135.1 Pyxicephalus adspersus | reverse complement strand
CTTTTAATGCATGATCGCCAGCAAAAAGCTGTCGGATAAGCGCAGCTCCGTGCGCGAGCTTTTCCGGTTGTTGAATAGCGCGATCGCGCACGATTCCGGATCGCTAATACGAATGCGCGACCGATAATCCGATTTTGCTTGATGAATCAGGGGCAATGTGTCATTAAAGGTGTAGAAGTACCTACCAGTAATGAACTCCACAACCTATTCTCAAACTGCCTTAAGTCCCTAACCCCCACTGTCTCTAAAATCACCTCCCCAGATGAAGCTGCCAGTCAGGTAAACCACGCTCAATCTTTGGTCCTGGATAAAGTTGCCCCTGCCACCTTTTGCTACCCCCGTCCTGCTAACCCCAACCCCGGCACAACAATCACACCAAACAGCTACAAAAGTCTGTTCATGCAGCCGAGCGCAAGTGGAAGAAATCTGGCCTCAGCACTGACTTCATGGACTACAAAGCCAGACACTTTACCACTGAACTAACTATCGCCAAGCAAAATTATTTCTCCGCTGACAACTCCTCTCAAGCTTCCAACCCACGCAACCTCTTCTCAACTATTCACTCCCTCCTAAACCCCACACCTGCTCCCCCCACAACTACCTTGTCTGCCCAAGACATTGCCACCTACTTTAGAGATAAAATTGACAAAATCAGATATGATGTCTCTTGAGTGCTACTCCAACCATACCCACCTCTTCCACCTGTAAATCATCACTGACCTCCCTCAGCCCTGTTACCTTGGGCAAAGTCTCCTCTCCTCTCCATCTACTTCCTGTCCACTTGACCCAATTTCCTTCTGATCTGCTCTGTGCCCATTCCTCCACCCTGGTCCCCGCCATAACAGAAGTATTCAACCTCTCCCTTTCCACTGTATTTTCCCCTCCGCTTTGAAACATGCCATTATTCTCCTTATCCTGAAGAAACCTCCCTACCTTCAGCTACCGTCCCATCTCTCTTCTCCCCTATATTTCAAAAAATCTTGAGTGCCTTGTCTACAAAAGACTTGCTGATTACCTGAGCAACAACTATTTCCTTGACCCTCTCCAGTATGACTTTCGAGCTGAGCATTTTACCAAAACAGCCCTTACTAAAGTGGCCAATGAACTCCGATCTGTCTGACCGCTCCTTTCAAGCTTATTTCAATGGTAATTCCTCCTCCCCCACTCTCTTACCTGTTGGTGTCCCCCAAGGGTCAGTCCTTGGACCCGTTCTCTTTTCTCTGTACACCTCCTCTCTCGGTAGTCTCATATCCTCCTTTGGCTTACATCTGTATGCTGATGACACTCAGATCTATCTGTCCACCCCTGACCTGTCTCCCTCAGTCCTGGATAAGGTCTCATGCTGCCTGCCCGCCATCTCATCATGGATGTCTGACAGATTCCTGAAACTCAACCTGGATAAAGGGGAACTCATCATCATCCCCCCCCCCCCCCCTCATATTCCTAACTGTTATTCGTCCCTCCCCTCAGACACGTTGTCCTGGCATCACTTTCAATTCTGCCCTCTCATTTAGCTCTCAAATTCAGAACATTTCCAGGTTCTGTCATGGCTCCAAGACTTTTATAGAGCTGCCCCAACTCTCTGGAATGGTCTTCCTCGTCCTATACGGCTTGCTCCTACTTTCTGATCATTTAAAAGAGCACTCAAAACCCATTTTTTTTTCAAACTTGCCGACCCATCTTCTGTCTTCTAAAACCTCCATTATTTCTCACCACTACATATCTCCCCTCCTATTGTGTGATACTTCCCTCACTTCCTAGATTGTAAGCTCTTCGGGGCAGGGCCCTCTCCTCCTCCTGTGTCACTGTCTGTATCTGTCTGTCATTTGCAACCCCTATTTAATGTACAGCACTGCGTAATATGTTGGTGCTATTCAAATCCTGTTTAATAATAATTATAATATTTCTGGGTTGCAAAGTAGAATAATTGTGGATTTGTCTTTCTAGCTTTTCCATAAACTTGGGGAATGATTATGCAAACTTGCTGCTGCACATGAGTCCCCATTTTGACCCTGTTGGACACAACAACCATATAGTCTGCAATTCGATGAGGTGTAACATCTGGGCAGAAGAGAAGAGATACTTTGAATTCCCCTTCCAGAAAGGAACCTATACTACGGTATGTCAGTGCCCCATACACTTGTCATGTTCATCCCTTGCAAAGTGTCATTATAAATTCCATGAATGGTAAAAACCTTCCACTGAGGCATATAGGCTTTCTTTATGCTGTCATCCTTTACTGTGCATTGCTTGAGTTGGATGTAAACTTCTACAGTTTTCCTTTTCTACAAGCAAAGACTGAACAAACAAAATTTCAAATAATTTGGCAGGGTAATGTTCAGTCGGAGAGGCGCATAGTATGCAGCATTCTTATTGGCTGGTGTTTGTAGTAACTTGGCATTATCTTTCCCTGTCGACTACCAGCCAAAGCTTGATTCTTATCCAGTGTTTACAGAACCATGGTACGTTTGTTCATCCGTGCTGTGTATACCAGCTCCAACCTCACTAACTGTCACATCAATGGGCATGTGTAATCCTTTCATATGGTTTTACTTATAATTTTTGTCATACAACAAAGTTTGGGGAATTGGTAAAGGCGACAGAAGAGGTGATTGGGGGAGATCAGGAAATCCCTGCCAAGGAATGTCATGGTAATGGCTGAATCTGGGGTGGGGGGCTGCTCCTAGAGATCTTACTACAGCCCTGGTACTTTGCTGAACCATTTATGGGTACAAAATAACTGAATTTGGGGATTAACCACCATGCAATGGGTAAGTTGGGTAGATGGCTGAGGGGACACATTTGTGTTCTTTGGTAGGCAGTGTCTGGGCACAATGGGGGTGTTCTTTGTAGGGAGCGTCTGGGCACAATGGGGGTGTTCTTCATAGGGAGTGTCTGAGCACAATAGGGGTGTTCTTTGTAT
>NC_092858.1:3796167-3804246 GCF_032062135.1 Pyxicephalus adspersus | reverse complement strand
GGTGTTCTTCATAGGGAGTGTCTGGGCGCAATGGGGGTGTTCTTTGTAGGGAGTGTCTCTCGGCACAATGGGGGTGTTCTTTGTAGGGAATGTCTGGGCACAATGGGGGTGTTCTTTGTAAATCTGCCAATAAACCCCGCTGACTTGACTGTGGAAGATTGGAGTTGCTATGTATTCTAAGCTATCGATCTTAAACACAACAAGATGGTAGAAGCCTGGGAAGGTTTTCCTTGAAGTGAAAGGTCTAGTGATAAGTCTAATACAACCACAAATCGATGATTTAAAGTCCATCAACCTATGGCCAGGCTGATAATGTCTTTTTGTTTTTTTCCAGATTTATTTCAGGTACTTAGCAGAGAAGTTAATTGTATCGATGCCTGCTGGATGTCAATTTGACTTTCCAGTGCGCTTTCCCACAATTGCCATTACTTATATGTCCTTGAAAAACATCAAGCTTGCCTACCTTAAGCTAGAGTAAAGGAACCAACAACAGAGGAGCCACCTTTGTTGGTTGTCCATATTCAGCTATCTTCTCATTGGCAAATGGCTCTAAAATGGGCAAAATGCAACAAGAAGAAAAATGAATGTCTTCCATCTGTTTTGTGGACATCCTGCCAATCCCTATCCAAATCTCAGCTGCTTCTATTACAAGTCATCCACATTCCACAGAATGATCAGGAATCAGTAATGTGTCGGATACAATTGTTGTCCAGTATACCAAACTTTAGGATTGGCTTCTGTACGCTATAGCAAATCAATGTCTGTTGTATTGCGCTGTGCGGATTTTCCAGATTGCATAGTTTGGGTCTTTTTGTAATCCAACTAAATGGCTGTTGCAATAACCATGTGCAGAAAGACAATAAAAGGATAGAGATAGAATATTTGTATATTTCCATTCATCTCGGTGGGGACAGCAAAACAAGCATTATGTAAAGAAACATTAAACATTAGCCAAGCTGTATAGGCAAGGGAATAAAGAGTAATATAATATCTATTGGTAATAGGTGTAAAATGGAAAAAATTGGAAATGGCTAATCATGTCTAAAATGATAAATACTCACTGTGGATCTTACAATTTCTTCACTTGTCAAATGTGTTCTACCTCAACAGAAGCATGTATTCTTGTGTACAGCATTGTGATAATGTAAGTAATTCAGTAGGTCCATTAGGATGTCTCCAGTCATTTAGGATTTACAGGGTTTAGGTGAACTCTTGAAGTTTCACTCCTGTAAGTGTTGGGATAACCAAACTAGACAATCACCCTTGTCACTTACAACTAGTGGTGGTGTTCGAATTCGGGTTGTCCTTATATTCCACCCGAATATGGCTGTTCGAATGCGCCGCGCTGTGCGATACTACTATATATTCTTGCATAGAGTTTCTCTATCCAAGAATACAGGGCATTACAGGTGATGAATGGGGACAAGTCCCCATTCATCACCTATAGTGCCCAAAGATCGTAGTGGAACTGCAGAGGTAATCTGAGGTTCAGTTTCCCACGTGACGTCACAATGGAGCTGAATTGCAGATTACCTCTGCAGTTCCACTACGATCTTTGGGCACTATAGGTGATGAATGAAGTCCCCATTCATCACCTGTAATGCCCTGTATTCTTGGATAGAGAATCTCTATCCAAGAACACATAGTGGTAGCACCGCGCGGCAACAGCGATCGCTGCTGCAGAGCTGTACTAGGTGTTGTTGGATAGAGAAACTCTATCCAACAACACATACAACTAGTAAAGGGCTGCAAGAGCAATCTAATTGCTGTTACTGTGCTGTGCTACTACTATGTATTCTTGGATAGAGGTTCTCTATCCAAGAACACTGGTCACTACAGGTGATGAATGGGGACCCCATTCATCACCTATAGTTCTTGGATAGAGAAACTCTATCCATGAACACATACAACTAGTAAATCTAATTGCTCTTGCAGCCCTTTAAAGACCCTAAAAAAAACAGAATTCTTGTACCATTAACTTCAACCTTCACCCGAAGAATTTCTCACTATTCGATCGAATAGCTGTGGAATCGAATAGTGAGATATTCGACCAACACTACTTACAACTATGACACATAGTAAATCTGTCCTCAAAAAGTTATGACTGCATTTCAGGCAAAACCAATCCAGCCAATGAGGCGTTGCTGTTTTTTTATTCCAAGGTAGGACGTGTGCAACAAGTGGAGTGTACCCATCTATTTTTGGAGCAATGTGGTTTTTTTGCCAAATATAATTAGGATGAAAGGTGATGAGATTTCTGGAATGGCACTGTGCCTCCAATAATCTCTAAATATGTGAACAAGTAATGTGTTTCAGCAGGGTCATGAATGAGCAGTGATGGCAGGTAGATTCCATGATGTCTTACAACTAGCAAGATGATGAAGCCTGACCAATAAAAATGAAGACATGAATTTGGAAGAGTGATTCCATTTGTAAGTGGTGGGGGTAATGTTAGAGTGTTTCCTTATATAAATGAGCTCAAAGTGTATTGACTCAAATTCAATTGCAACCCATCCAATGGATTCCACTTACTGTCCCACAGGTGCCTAACTTCCTGTTCTGCTAAAGTACGGGCAGGAATAGCTGTTTTATAAATGTAGACAAATGACAATCACCAACAGCACTGCTCCTTTCATTGTGCAGCAAAGAACGGCTGATATTGGATCGATGATTGTGTTTCTGTTTGGACATTGCCTGACCCTGCAAAGGTATTTGATAAAACAGATAATAATGCATTCTATTTGATTGCGTGGTGTCTTTCCATAAATTATTAATCTTTTATGGACATATAGAAAACTGATGTTATGTACCCTGGTAGTCAATTCCCAGGGTGAGGGGGTGGATATCTGCAGGTACCTTAGAAAATAGGGCTTTGGTATTCCAAATATGCCCCTCCTATCAGGGTGAGATTGAGGGGAAGAGCCCCCTGCCCCCATCATGGCCCCTGCCGGCTTTTGGGGCAAGCCGGATCTGGTTTTTCCAAAAGGTAAGGGGGGGTTACATGGTTTTTATAGAGTGGAGAGGTGGTGGTGGTACACAAGCTCTCTGCCCATTTTACTATGCAGGAAGGTCCCAATAATAAACTTTCAGCCTCAGTGAATCTGGCCAGGGAGTATGAAAGCTGTCACAACCTGCTGGCAGAATTGGCACAACTGTGCTATACTGTCAATGGCAGCTGTAAAATACAGCTCTGTGCCAAATCTGAACATCAGAGTTTGTATTTCTTCATTCCAGGAGTCCTGTGTTCCTGGATAGAAAAATTCATCACCTCCAGTGCTCTGTGATTGGCTGAGGGAAGGTAAACCCTGATGACAGCTCAAGCGCCATCAGGATTTTCTTTTCCCCAGCCAATCACAGAGCACTAGAGGTGAATGAATGGGGAGACTTGTCCTCATTTAACCTCTAGTGCCCAGGGATCCCACAATGACAGAAGGATTCCCATGGCTGTGCAGCTGTAGGAATCATTCAAACATTGAAATGTATTTGGCCAAACAGGTCCAGAAGTGAACAGAGACATACATGAGCAACACAAATCACAGATAATGAACATGACACACACTGTGCATCCATTATAGATACAAAACCCAACACCACCTCTCTTCATTACCACCACACCACCTGGCACCATCTTCCTCTTTCGGGATTGGAGTCTTTAGTCATCTTGAGTGGGTGGCCCAGGTTGACGTTACTCCAGCACCAGGGTATGTCCAGGTTCTACACAGATCTGTACAATGTGCACAATGTTAATCAGTTTTCTGTCTAAATCATGCGTTTTGCTTCGCTGCAGGGCAGACTTTGAACTCCAATGTGAGTGGGGGCTGGTAGCCCAAATCAACAACAAGAAGACTTTAATGGACAAGGTTCTAAGCACTTCTATATCTATCGCCACCCTTAGTAAGAACCTTCAGAGCTGGGAGAGGAGATTTACGCTAGACCTTCACTTCTTCACCACACTTGGGTCACACAATGCCTACAGCTGCCTCCAGTTCATCTTGGTGGAGATTAATGAACCCTCCTGATAGAGGAGAACACAGAATGGCCAAAAAAAGAATACAAGACCCAACATCTGATAAAATAACTACAGGTCACTACATGTTCATGTAAATAAAATAACAAGACCCAGAATGGCCTGCCATAAAAATTGTCCCAGCAGGCCCTTCACAAGTTCCAGTGTGCCCTACCAAGGAACTACATTTGCCAGAATCTTCCATCATCTGCGGAAATAGGTCAAACAGCTTACGTCTTCTCATCTATTGCCCTCTTGTTCCTAACAAAAATTACAAATTCAACTTGTCACCCCTGTGTTGGGGATCCTTATCCAATGACACACTGACAGTCGGAGTCCCTTAATATGCGGTGACAAAGCTGCACTGTATATTACTAAAAGGTGAATGTGAGTCTTTATGTAATGTTTCCCTTAGTTCCATTGTACCAACAGTAATGTTGTCCTTGG
Source organism: Pyxicephalus adspersus (assembly GCF_032062135.1). NCBI lineage: Eukaryota > Metazoa > Chordata > Amphibia > Anura > Pyxicephalidae > Pyxicephalus > Pyxicephalus adspersus. The sequence continues at coordinate 3,799,793 of NC_092858.1, read as the reverse complement.
CTGTCACTTTCAGTAACTAAAGTAACACAGATATCAAAGTTAAATTCCAGCCTTGTCATGCCATATTTGATCATCATAGGTGTCATTCATGTAGGTAAATCAGAGGGGTAACAGGGGTATTAGTTGGCCAATCTCACCCAGAATGGGGCTGAGTAACCCCTCAGGTACTTAAAGACAGCCAAGTACACCATTGATGATGCAGGGGAACTTTTACTTTATCACCCACATTTAGTTTTGAGGTCTTTAGGTTTACCTGCTACCTACCAAGAAGGCACTAAACAGGGACTACACATAACTAATACCCGGAGTGCTGCCCATTCCAGCATTTGTAGTCCCGCAGGATTCCCATCACACAATCCCGGGGCTTCATATATGTTTATACCACATTTACACCCATGGTATATGGGACATATATGTATGTGGGGGATCTTGGTCACATCCAGCTGCACCAGTTTTGGACTGACGATACATTTGGACTGGATCACCATCACAAATTGCTGGGAAATTTATTGATCAGATGGCTATTGTTTTTTATTTCAAAACTTCCCCTGAAGAGTTCAGCTTGTTTTCTATCTACTACAAGGTGAATGAGCAATTTGCAGTATGAGTGATTGTTCTTATTGACCTTCCCAGAGTCGTAAACCGAGCCCAGTGTTCTGATGGCTGCCATTGTTATGTGTTGTAGTTTAATATCACCAATAAACAAAATGAAATTTGTAGTTATTTAATGACTTGTACCATAAAGCACCAGGATGATCCATCACTGACCGATGATGGAAGCTGCCATTGTTGTCCTGGTTGTTCTGAATTACTGCGTCTTTACATCCAGGCAAATATTATTCTGTAGAATGGTTTCAGCAATGGTGGCTTCCATCATCCCTCAGTGACAGGTCCTCTATAATCATCATTTTGTTCTTCCTATGACTGCTCTGGTAGTAAATGGTTCTGGAACCCCATCTCCAGTCCGGTGATTGCTGGGTGTGGGGGTTACACCCGTCTTACTGATTGGTTGCAGCCTGAGCAGACAGTCCTATATAGGAGGAAGAGGAAGGGCCGCTCTTCACAAGTGTCAGCAAGGGAAGCAGCATGGATGAATTTGTGAGTTTGGAAACAATGGAAGCTGCAGGGGCTGGCTAATGAGTGTTATGGGTACAAATTAGTGGTGGGTATGGGGTTTCTGTACTGCTTAGTAAATATAATGGTTCTGTTCTGGAATGTGATATTTTTGCACTTTTTGTGGGTTATTCCATTATGTGAGATCACTACATTTAAAGCTGCGTTCCAAAAATGTTCAATATTAATTCTTGTACTGGGTCCTCCTCCATTTTAACCATATAATCATTTCCTTCTCTATTATACTGGGGATTGCCATGGTCACCCTCTGTGGTATGTTGGGGGTAATCATCTCTCCTCTTCCTTATACATGATATGGGGTAATATATTTTTTGCATTTCTCCTACAGGCCTCAAGTTTGAACAGCATTTTTGTTCCCCTTGGCAAATCCATAGAGGTGAATGGCTTCATTTCACCAACCTGTAATGAGTAAGTTTGGATGTGAGTGTGTCCAATATCTTGTATATGTCTGATCTCATTCTATACAATACCTTGGAATCATGTGAGCCCTGTGCACGGCACAATCTATATACAGTAATGTGCTTTGCAGATTTAGCAAAGGGTGACAACCCCACCTCTCCCATAGTTTGGAATGAGGGGTCTTTCTGCATAAAGCCCTTTCAGTATAGACCTTGCCCTGTCCACATATGGCAGTATGTTTACCCTGGAGAAAACTTGTGTTGATGACTTGCCGACCATCAGCTGTTACCTGAAATTTGGGACAAAATTATACTCTGATATATTCCCCCCTTACCTGTCCTTGGTTACACCATACAGCACATGGTGGTGATGGGCTGTTCAGTCGTTATCTTGCACTTTAGGTTTCAGCAACCATTGCTGCCCCTCCTAGCATTGACTCCTCAGCCCAGCTACCCCTTCAAATATCAATATGGAAGGCCCAAAGTGATTAATGGACCATACTTGAAGGACCTGGGTGCCTTTCTTTTTGTTGCTTGGATCAGGGATCTGGGGGTGACCCATGAAAGTTTGTCCTGACCGTTTTACTGTTGGTGCTTATACTTTTGTTTCACTTGTTGAAAGTTTATCAATATGGCTACAATCCCGAGACCATTTCAAACCTCTGAAGAGCTACTTTTTTTCTTCTGTGGGTGCAGCCGTAATCTCTCATATCCAAATGAATAGGAGAGTTTAGGAACAATTGATTTTATTCAGCTACAGCAGTCAAAGGTCACTTTGGTTGCACAGTTGTTGCATGAAGATTTGTGTTGCAATTGCATGCAGATCTGGTTACTTGCAATGCACTTTGCAATTTCCAGGTGCAGAGCTGCCAGCCATGCAGTTCCACTCTGTGGGTGTGAAGGAGCCCTATGGGTGCTTTCCTTATGGAATTCATAGATTAATTACTTCTGTGCCTAAAATTACGGGGATCAATATCTGTGAATATTTGAACGTCCATGTCCTGGATACAGGTTCACTTTAGATATTTATTTATATGGGAACATATTTCCATGATCATATTTTAGAATCCTTTTTTTTCTTGAATTTTATTATGGTTTAAATCCTCAAATTGCTGAGATTTCTAAATATAATGTTGTTAAAGGTGTAGAAGTACCTACCAGTAATGAAGAGCTCTAGTTATCTACATCAGAGTTATCAGAGTTACAAAGTAAATAAAACGCTGATTTGTCTTTCTAGGTTTTCCTTAAGTTTGGGAACTGATCATGCAAACTTGCTGCTGCACTTTTGTCCCCATTTTGACCCTTCTGGAGTCAACAACCATATAGTCTGCAGTTCGATGAAGGACAACTTCTGGGGAGAAGAGAAGAGGCACTTTGAATTCCCTTTCCAAAAGGGATCATTTACTACGGTATGCCAATGCCCCTTACACTTGTTATGTCCATCCCCTGCAAAGTGGCCCCACAAATTCCATGAATGGTGAGAACCTCCCACAGAGGCAGATAGGATTTTTTTAGGATTTTTTCATGCTGTCCTCCTATACTGTAAAGGGATTAAGTTTGACTCCCACAGTTTTGCCATTTCTGCAAACAAAAATTGTGACAATTTAAATTGGCTGGAGTTGATGGTAACCTGGCATTATCTTCCCCTGACCACCAGGCAAAGCTTGATTCTCATCCCGTGTTACCTTGCCATCCACATTAGATAGAAGCCGGGGTTTGACTGGGACAGAACCATGGCACGTTTGTTCATCCTTGCTTTGTATACCAGCTCCAACCTCACTAATGGGCATGTGTAATCCTCTCATACAAGATTTATCCTTTTATAATCTCACACAATTAAAAAGTTTGTGGAATTTGTAAAGGCGACAGAAGAGGTGATTGGGGGATCAGGAAACCCCTGCCAAGGAATGTCATAGTAATGGCTGAATCTGGAATAGTTGGGAGCTGCTCCTAGGTATCTTATCCAGCTTTCCTGTTACATTGCTAAATATTTATTGGTACAAAATACTGAATTTGGGGATTAACCACCATTTAAAGGGCGAGTAGGGTAGATGGCTAAGGGGGCACATAAGTGTTCTTGGCAGGCAGTGTCTG
>NC_092858.1:3783431-3795674 GCF_032062135.1 Pyxicephalus adspersus | reverse complement strand
GGGGGGGCCATCTGGTAAGTCATTGACAATGGGGGATCATGCTTCAAATCTGTTTGATGTAAAGAATTCTTATATGCTGGTGTATAGGTTGCATGTATTTATAATGATTGGTGGGGAGGGCTCTAGGAATGGAGTAAGTTGGAGGATGTACTGAAGTAGGGATATGGGGGAGAGGCAGGTGTCCCCTGGGGCAGTGGCATAAAACAAGGGTCGCAGAGGTGTTGATCGAGACATTAGCCCTTAAAATCTTCATGGCCAGTGTTTGCTCATTGTTGTACACTGCCTGAAGGGAAGATCTCCTATTGCCATAAATGAACACTGCAGCCCACAGATCAATAACTAGACCATCGGAGGTTTGTGGTCCTGCATGTTGAGCATATGACCTGGTATTGGGGATGTGCAAGGACTGGCCTTCTGTGGTCATTTGCAAGGGAATAAACAATTTTGTTCTTGAATGTTTATGTTGTAAAGTAGCTTATTTTTTTGTAAAATAAATTCAGAACCGTCCATGCACTTTTAAGCATTTATTTTATTTAAGTTGGAATCCTATTTTTTTTTTTTTTTACAGATTTCCTTCAAGTTCTTAGAAGAGAAGATAATTATAACAATGCCTGCTGGAGGCCAGCTTGAATTTCCCGTCCACCATCCCCCAAGTGCCATTACTTTTCTAGCTTTGAAAAACGTCAGGCTTGCATACATGAAGATAGAATAAAGGAACAGAGGAGCCACCAGTGTTGGGTGTCCTTCGGATACCAGCTTCCTATTGGCCACTTCAGATCCAATAGCCATAGTGGAACAAGTTTTATTCTTATGGACATTCTAGCTGCTTCTTAGTTCATCCACATTTCACAGAATGGTTCAATACAATTGTGCAACATACTAAAATTTCGGATGGGCTGCTGTAGGCTATAGCAAATCCATGTCTGGCGTATTGTGCTGATTGTCCTGAATGCATTGTTTGGATTCTTTTGTAAACCACAATTTTCTATCTGTCTCATATATTGATACATTGTCTTTGAAGGAAACGGCTGTTGCGATAATGTGCGCAAAGACTATTAGAGACATTAAAAGGATAATACTTATATATTTGTGCATTTCTATTCATCTCTCATTGAGGACAGCAAAACAACCATTATGTAAAGAAATAGATTAGCCAAGCTGTATAGACAAGAGAACAGAATTACATGATCTCTATCAGGAATACAATTTTCTCATTTGTCAAATGTGTTCTACGTCAGCAGAAGCATTTGTTCTTCTGTACATTGTGATAATGTAAGTAATCCAGTAGGTCCATTAGGATCTTTCCAGTGATTTAGTGTTTCACTCATGTAAGTGTTGGGATAACTGAGCTGGACAATCACCCTTCTCACATCTAAGGCACGTGGCTTTACCCATGTAAGGGGAAAAACTAATCTTTTGGGGATATGACTGCATTTTGGGCGAAATCAGTAAATTGAGATATTAATGCGTTATGTTTGGATAATTTTTTGCTATTGGTCGGCACTGTTTACAGAGCTCATTGCAGCCTTGGCTTAACTGGAGCTTTCCATATGAAAGATCAGAGAAATATTAGGTCAAGTTGACCTGAAAATCCAGCGGTACAGACCAGTTTTAAAACCCTATAGTTGTAACCCTGGTCTGAAGGTATATTGAAAGGACTGTTTGGGGTAGGTTGACTTGTCATAAAAAATTTCAGGGTCATTCTTACTAGGATGGTGCACCTTAGTAACTGCAAGTGTAATCCAGCCAATAGGGTGTTGGTGTTTATTTAATCCAGGGTGTGAGGTGTGCAGTAAGTGGGTGAACACATCTATTTTTGGAGCAATCTAGTGTTTTTTATGATTAGGATGAAAGGTGATGACATTTCTGAGATTGTTCCGTGTCTCTAAATATGTGAACAAGTAATGTTTCAACAGGCTCATGAACGAGTGTGCCAACTGGAAAGATGATTAAGGGTGATGCCACTTGGTGGGGTAATGTTGGGGTGTTTCCTTTTTTAAATGAACTCAAATTGTAATGACTCAAGTTCAATTGCAACCCATCCAAGAGATTCCACTTACTGTCCACAGGTACCTAACTGCCTGTTCTGCTTTCTTACTTTGTGTAGAGGTCCTCGTATCAGATCTATGGGGTCTGATCTAAATTCACGACACTCGGAATCTAATTTGCAGGTTTTATAAGCCATGTTACAGTAGATTGTCAAAAATGAATTTTAAAGTATAGGGAGGCAAAGCCATTTCATAACTGTAGACTAATAACATCAAGAACACAGCTCCTTTCATTGGGCAGCAGAGAACAGCTGATGTTGGATCCATCATTGTGAGTTTCTATTTTGGCATTGCTTAACCCTGCAAAGGTATTTGTTAAATTGAATAATGATGCATTTTATTTGATTGTTCACTGTCTTCATTTTCATAAACTATTAATCTTTTATGGGCATGTGAGAAAAAAATGATATTGGCTCCATCTTGTATCAGAATAATGAGAAATACCAGGAAAGCCGGCTGCATTGTGAGGGGTGATTGTCGTGTAAATCTCATTAAGTTTCTTTTGTGTGTCTATTAACCAATGGACCTGAGAAAATATATGGGGGCCATCAATGACTTCGGATTTCCAAAGGATACCTGTTTTCTTCACCTTTTAATTACCTTTCTGTACAACCTACCTTACTTTGTATAACTCTTTTCTGAATAAATCAGAACAGCAACTCTATGGATCAACTGGTGTCTGTTCTCTTGTGATTATATTATTAGCAGCTGACATTTCTTTAATCTGTTATCTGAACATCTGAGTTTGTTTGACACGGAATGAAGAAATACAATCCATGTTCTTGTGGATTTTGGCATTGAACAGAACTCTACCACCAGCAATAGTTTCAATCAACACGATCCTCACCTTTGGAAACGGGGTTTTAAACCTCTACAATCTAAATCTATTCTCAGGTGGTATATAGGTGCCCTGCTAACATTAATTATAAAGTGGTCACCATTGTTTATTTGTCTAAAATCAATAGACACAAATCAATATATGGTATTGAAATGAGCTTTTTAACACGGATGTTGTACCCCTTGTTAGCTGGGGATACATAGCAGGGTTCCCCGGAGTAAGCAGCCAGGCATAAAGTCTAGTCCTGCTCTTTTAAAATGGTGCTATTACCGGTATATACAGTGCTCACCTAGGGTGGGTTGACCTGGGCATAGCAGGCTGGGCTATCACACACAATTCCCAATACCGTGAGCAAGATTTTGGGGCCCTACAGAGAGCCATCAATAGAATGATTGCCTTTTTCTCCATGTTGCCAACAATAACAAGCATTGCAATCTCTTCCTACCTATATACACATATTTCTGTTTTTTCTACAATAAAGATGACATTCTTGAGATGATGTTTTGGAGCCTTTGCCTTCTCTAATGCCTTTTCTTAGACCATAAGAAATAAACAGAATTCCTTCTTTAGCTGGAATGATATTCATATTTGGGACAATTCAAACATTGAGAATCGCTTGGCCAAACTGGTCTAGAAGTGAACAAAGACATATATGAGCAACACAACCACAAAGAACGAGCATGACACACACTGTCCTTCCAATACAAATACAAAACCCAACACCACCTCTCTTTATTACCAACACACAACCTGGCACCATCTTCCTCTTTAGAGGTTGGAGTCTTCAGTCATCTTGAGTGGGTGGCCCAGGTTGACGTTACTCCAGCACCAGGGTATGTCCAGGTTCTACACAGAGCTGTACAATGTCCACAATGTAAAGCAGTTTGCTTTGTAAGGAGCATTTATTGTAGAAGAGGCAGAGCCATCCTTCTAGTAATTTCCACATTAAAGCTGAATTCACACGTATGCTCTTTGTGCCAAGCTTTGCAATGTCGTAAATTACACCCTAACACTTGGAGGTCTCATAATATTGACAAGCTGAGAGATGTGGTTCTAGAAGAATGACTCGCTGACTCTTAGTGGGCCCAGAATTATTACACAATGACATTTGGGGTTTTAAATCATGGCCATTTTTGTAGGGCCATCAACCATCTGTGTTCCTAATTTCTCTGTTTCTATAAAGCATGCCCACAAAATGAAGGTTTGACGGAGTCACCAAAATCTTGCGTTCAGTTTCTATACTCTGCGTTACAATATAAGGATTCAGTATCTGAATGGTGGAATTCAGATATGATGGGTTATCATGCGTTTTGCTGCTGCTCATGACTTCAGCTGCAGGGTAGCCCAAATCTACAACAGGAAGACTTCAATGGCCAAGGCTCTGAGCACTTCTATATCTATCGACACCTTTAGCAGGAACCTTCAGAGCTGGGAGAGGAGATTCACTCTAGGCTTTGACTTTTTCACCACGCTATGGTCACACAATGCCTACAGCTGCCTCCAGTTCATCTTGGTGGAGATAAATGAACCCTGCTGATAGAGGAGAACACAGAATGACCTAATAAAGAATACAAGACCCAACATCTGATAAAATAACTACAGGTCACTACATGTTCAAATAAATAAAATAACAAGACCGAGAATGGCTTGCCAAAAAAACTGCAACCCCCATCAAGAAACTACATTTGTCAGAATCTTCCATCATCTGCGGAAATAGGTCAAACAGCTTATGTCTTGTAATACCTTAGCAGTCAGTGTCGGCTTGGACTGGCAGTACCTCATCTATTGCCCTCCTGTTCTTAACAAGACTTACAAATTCAACTTGTCTGCCCTGTGTTAGGAATCTTTATCCAATGACACACTGACAGTAGGAGTCCCATAATATGCAGTGACAAAGCCGGACTGTATGTTACTAAAAAGTGAATGTGAGTCCCTATGTAATGTTTCCCTTCCATTGTATATGGTTCCATTGTACCAAAAGTAATGTTGTCCTTGACTGTCACTTCCAGAATCCAAAGTAACACAGATATCAAAGTTAAATTCCAGCCTTGTCACGCCAATAGTTGATCATCATAGGTGTCATTCAAGTAGGTAAATCAGAGGGGTATTAGTTGGCCAATCTCACCCAGACTGGGGCTGAGTAACCCTTTAGGTAATCCAAGACCGCCAAGTACACCATTACTGCTGATGCAGGGGAAATAAGGAAATGTGGATTTAATTGCCCATATTCACCTTCGAACACTTGAGAGGTCTTCATATTTACCTACTACCTACCTATGATGGCACTGATCAGGGACTACACATGACTAATACCTGGAGTGCTGCCCATTCCAGCATTTGTTGTCCTGCAGGATTCCCATCCCACAATCCCGGGGGCTTCATATATGTTTATAACACATTTACACCCATGGTATATGAGACATATATATGTATGTGGGGGATCTTAGTTACATTCAGTTGTACCACTTTGGGAATGATGACACATTTGGGCTGGATCACCATCACAGATTGCCGGGAAATTTATTGATCAGATGGCTATTGATTTTTATTGTAAAACTTCCCCTAAAGAGTTCAGCTTGTTTTCTATCTACTACAAGGTGAATGAGCAATTTGCAGTATGAGTGATTGTTCTTATTGACCTTCCCAGAGTCATACACCGGGCCCAGTGTTCTGATGGCTGCCATTGTTGTGTGTTGTAGTTTTAGATCACCAATAAACAATAGAAAATTTGTAGTTATTTAATGACTTGTACCATAAAGCTCCAGCAGTGAGGATCTGAGTATGACCCATCAATGAGAGATGATGGAAGCTGCCATTGTTGTCCTGGTTGTTCTGAATTATTGTGGTTTTACATCCAGGCAAAGTACAATTCTGTAGAATGGTTTCAGCAATGGTGGCTTCCATCATCTCTCAGTGACAGGTCCTCTATAATCATCATTTTGTTCTTCCTATGACTGCTCTGGTAGTGAATGGTTCTGGAACCCCATCTCCAGTCCGGTGATTGCTGGGTGTGGGGGTTACACCCGTCATACTGATTGGTTGCAGCCTGAGCAGACAGTCCTATATAAGAGGAAGGGGAAGGGCCGCTCTTTACAAGTCTCAACAAGGGAAGCAGCATGGAGATGCAAGTGAGTTGGAATGAATGGGATTTTGCTGCTAAGTAAATATAATGGTTCTGGGATGTGATTCCTTTGCATGTTCTGTGGGTTATTCCATTAAGTAAGATAATTACATTTAAAGCTGAAATGTACAATATTTGCCTTTATACTGGGCCCTCCATGTTTTATAACCATTCCCCTCTCTATTATACTGGAGATAGACAATATCTATTATGCTGGGGTAGCCACTATCACCCTCTCTGTGGTATGTTGGATGTAATAATTTCTCCTTTTTGTAATACATGGTATTGGGTATTATATTTTTGGCATTTCTCTTATACAGGGTGTGGTTTGTGACAGCATTTTTGTGCTTCCTGGCCAATCTGTAGAGGTGATGGGCTTCATTCCACCAAACTGTAATCAGTAAGTTTAGATGTGATTCCAATGTGAGTTCTGTCTAACTTTTTTTTTTTGTCTAATCTCATTTACAATATTTTGGATATATGTGAACTCTGCTTGGTACAATATTCTAAATCTTTGTGTGCTTTGTGTATATATACCTGACACCCCCACCTCTCCCATAAGTTTTTAATGAGGGGTCTTTCTTCATAAAGCCCTTTCATTGTAGACATTGCTTTGCCAGATTGTAGCAATAAGTTTTCATTGGATAAATCTGTTTTTATGACTTACCAACCATCAGCTGTTACCTGAAATATGGGTCATAATTGTAATTGACATATTCCCCTTGTACCTGTCCGGGGTTACACCATAAAGCACATGGTGGTGATGGACTGTTCAGTCCTTATTGTTACTTGTTGTCTTGCAATTAAAGTTTCAGCAACCATTGCTGCCCCTCCTAGCATTGACTCCTCGGCCCAGCTACCCCTTCAGATATCCGTATGGAAAATACAGATTGGATAGTTGGGACTGTACTTGAAAGTCTTGGAACTGGGTGCCTTTCTTGTAATTGCTTGGACCAGATAAATGGGGGGTGACCCATGAAAGTTTGTCCTGACTTTCACTGCTATATCAGTAAAGTAAAAGAATTGCTAATTTGTCTTTATAGCTTTTCCATAAGCTTGGGGAATGATTTTAGAAACCTGCTGCTGCACTTTGATCCCCGCTTTGACCCTTCTGGAATCAACAATCATATAATCTGCAATTCGATGAAGGACAGCCTCTGGGGAGAAGTGCACAGGGAACACCAATTCCCCTTCCAGAAGGGAACCTGCACCACGGTATGTCAATGGCCCCATACACTTATGTTCATCCAAAGTGGCCCCACAAATTCTTTTCCCACAGAAGCAAATAGGCATTTTTCATGATGTCCTCATATATTGTATAGGGATTAGGTCTGAGTCTATTTTTTCTAGAGTTGAAATGTTTGTAACATTATTAAAGGTGTAAGTGGAGAGGGGATCAGTAAATCACTGCCAAGGAATGTCATGGTAATGGGTGAATCTGGGAAACTGCTCATAAGGATCTTATACAGCTTCCCTAGTTTGTTAATCATTTATTGGTACAAAATAACTGCATTTGCGACAATGTAATAGAAGATGGCTGCGGGGACACCGGGTTTTCTTAGTAGGAAGTGTCTGGACACAGTGGGGGTGTTCATGGTAATGGAAGGCCAGCGTTTACAATGAATATAAGTGGGCAGTGAAGTCAGGTTGTAGTTTTATAGTTTTGTAGTTTGTAGCAATAGGAGATCATGCTGCAAGTCAACTGAGTATCTGTACAAGTTAAATGCTAAAAACACAACATAACACAATACAATACAATGGGGCCCATGTACTAATGATTCTAATAAAAAGAATTATTGGATGCAGGTGTATTCATTTATAATTAATTCTGTGTGATTGGTGGGGATATGGGGGAGAGCCAGATGTGTTCCCCATGGCGGTGACCTAAAACAGGAGTTGCAGAGGTCTTGATGATATACTAGCCTTTACTCTACATGGCCAGTGTTTGCACATTGTTGTACACCCAAAGGAAGATCCACCATTGGCTTCCTCACTGACTCTGTATTAGAATACCTTTGCTCTCCAAGATTATTTAAGCAGATGGTCCTAACTGATATCGGCATAAATGAATGCCCACAAATCTGTATCTAGACCATCAGAAGTGGTACAGAGTGATAAAAACCTGGGAAGATTTTTATGAATTGAATGGTCTGATGACTGGTTCTCTTTATAAGCCACAAATCTGACTTTTTAGCCCATCAACCCATGCCCAAGCTAATATTTTTAAATTTCCTACAGATTACTTTTACATACCATGAAAATAGGATCACCGTAAAGATGCCTTCTGAATGTTCCTTTGACTTTCCAGTCCGCTATTTCATGAGGGCAATCAGGTTCTTGTCCATGAAAAACCTCCAGCTTGCGTGCCTGACGTTAGAATAAGAGGAGCCACGTGTGAGGAGTGTCCATCTTTGGGGACCAGCTTCTCATGGCCGATTGGATCTGAAGTGGGAATAATGGAACAAGTAAAAATAAATGTCAATTTTGTGGACATCTGCTAATCCCTAGCCAAATCCTTGCTGCTTACTATTAGAAATTCATCCACATTTTAGACTCGTCAGGAAGCAATATTGTGCCTAATGCAATCAATTGTTGTGCAGCATGCAAAAATAATTTAAGATTGTTTACTGAAGTTTATAGGAAATCTTCTCTGCTGTATAGCGCCCTTCTGCTGGAGGACTGTAGTATAACTCCCTGGCTGCATTGTTTGGGTTCTTTTGTAAACCAAAAATCTGATCTTTTTCAATTGTATTTGGAGGAAACGGTCAAACAAAATGGTTGTTGCAATAACCTTGTGCAGATCATAAGACAATAAAAGGATAAAGATACAAGATTTGTGATTTCCATTCTTCTCAGTGAGGACAGCTGAATAAGCAAGAGGGTGGGGAGGCAAAGTAACATTAATATGATATAGGAATAGGTGCAATGGATACGATAGGTGTGGAAAGAGTCGATGGCCAATCATGCCTAAAATTGACGCTTGGTAAGATCCACAGTGAGTATTTATGGGTTAGTAAGCCAAAGCTTCACCTTTCTACCCCAGCAGAAGTATGTCTTGTGTACAGCATTTTGATAATGTAGGTAATCCAGTAGATGAATTTGGATCTTTTCAGTGATTTAGGATTTTACAATGCTCTGGTGATCACTTGAATTTTTACTTGGGGTCAGGACAACAGAGAAAAATAGTCCCCCTGGTCTCACATCTAAACAACCTTTTGTGGGTATGACTGCATTTTAGGAAAAATGTAATGGACACGCACCAGCCAGAGCAGAGGACCATGTCCCCCTGTATGTATTGCAGGCTCAGGGTCGTGGGCAGGTTGTCTCTGGATTGGGCAGGGTCTGGCATCATGTTGTCACTCTGGGGGAAGTTTCTTTCCTTTTGAGTGACACGTCTCCCTGTGCATGCTCGGTCTGGATCTTGTAAGTTTAGTGGTCCGTAAAGGTTGTAGACCACTGCACTAGATAACCAATGCCCTTGGGGAAATAACATATACAAGAATATGGAAACCCTTTGGTATAAGCCGATCATTTGAAATCAGACCCTTATGGGCTTAATGAGTCACATGGAAAGTAAGTATGTTGGAGATAAGCGAGAATGTTAGACCATAATGTGATCACTGTTGTGTAATCAGCCAAAATCAAGTCATATGAATAAATACATTATATTGATATAAGCTATGTTAACATGAATGATGTCTGGCTTGAGAGATGGGGATAGGTAGTGAGGCTCCCTGGGGTGAGCAACATTTCCAGGCAAAGAAACCAGTCCATTGACTTTCAAAATGCTGCCATGTTTATTGGTGCTAGGAGTATATTCAACACTCGCTCACCATAGTTCAGCTTCTATTGCAAGGCCACCATTCTATCTCCCGTGCTGAGAGGTGGCGGGTGGTTTGATCTGGGCTAACAGGTTACGAAAATACAAAATAGTCGTCATGAAATACAGGCAATTTCCAAAAGAATGTATATTATATTTAATACCGTTTTCCACTGTGCTGGATATTTTCTATGCTCAGCAATACTTATTTATTTTAAACGAAACCTGGCTAGATAATTACAATAATTAGCCTTGTTACAACTAAAATGTTTTTTTTTTTTTGCCTGTGTCCCCATGTTACATCCCCAGTGGGATTGCTCATTTGGACTTTTTGATGTCTTGACACTCATTAGATTCCACAGTTTGCAGTGGCAATGCTTTAATTGACCTTCAAACATTCCTAATTACTTTCATCTAGACCTGAAGAATAATTGTTCCCAGTGGATAAAACCAAAACACATCATTATCATTACAAGTCAACTCGGTAAGTAATATTTAGGCTTGTTATCACTGGGGATTGAAAATGTTTAGATGTTTACCTGTAATACTAAGAATTACTGAAATGCTCACTTAAAGTTAAATTCCTTTTATTCTAAAAATGACATGTAAATGTATGAAAAAGAAAAAACATGATGCATATAATATATAAAATACAATGTATGGCTAAAAAGTTCCACGCTATAAAATTTAATTGGACCACCTTTAGCTTTGATTACCGCACACATTCACCGCAGTATAATTTCAATAATCCTAGGCAATATTGCAATGTTTATTATTAATAATAGTAATAATGTTACCACCAAGATCTTGTATTGCCCATGGGAAAGTTGGAGCTGTGTAAAGTCTTCTCCAGCCCATCCCAAAGATTCAGTGGGGTTCAAGTCTTGACTTACAAATGTGGTATAAATGTGAAGATGTCCTATCCTCCCTGAACCACTCTCACAATTTTAGCCTGATGAATCCTTGCATTGCCATCTTTGAGTATCTCTGTGCCATCACGTGATAAAAAATCCATTGACAGAGAAATCCCCAGTACAAGGAGTCAACTGACCCCATTGTTTGGGCATAATGTTGATAGACCTTACCACCCAGACCATGACACTGCCCCCACAAGCACCCCAGACAATAACACTGCCCTCACAGGCTTGTGGCTTTTTTAGGAGGAACAGGAATGGTTTGGGACAAACTGGGTAACTGTAGGGGTCCTCATTTTCTTCAGGGCCCCAGCTTATAGGATAGCAGGAGGTGCTGGTAGTTTGAATGTTATGGGGTTTGGACCCCTACGTCATATTAGGGCCCAATCTTCTCAAAAACTGTTCCTATGTGCAAATACAGGTGATATTATCACAGTTGGTCTTTTGCTACTTGGAAGTTTCAGTTCAGTCCCACAGTGAGTTCAATTCAAACTGTTCCTCCACTATTACAATTTAAGCTGAACAAATATGTAAAAGTTAGACAGTTTTTAAGATACGCAATTGGGAAGTGTTTTCATTGACTGGTGGTTGTTAGGGCAGCTCATAACAAAAAGGGTGCATATGAACACCTTACACACCCTACTAATTATGAACCACCCCTAACAATCACAATCATTGGGAACACTGCCTACTGTGTACCTTAACTATCATTATTTTCCAGTTCCATTTGATATTTATATTACCAACCACTTTACAGTTCATATGGAAGTTAAAATATATATACCATCCAAATGTATTTTATATTCCCGCACATTAGGCTAATTATGTTACTTTTGAGTGTATATTTTTTATATGCTCTAATACACAAAGGAAATTTTCCTTGATTGACACACGCTCTCTACACTTTTATATTCAAAATTGTTGTGAGGTTGAATATTACATGGGAGCTGGGAAGTTAAAAGAACACATCAGGTTCAGAGAATGTCAAAGAAATTTGCTGAACCTGGAAACAAACCTGGTCATTTGCCTATTTACATTACCTTGGATGTGGGCCCATCTAAACCTGGTCAAGTTTGCCCATTCCTATCCCATTGGATGTAGGCCCATCTAAACCTAGCCCATGTTTGCCCATCCCTATCCCATTGAACGTGGGCCCAGCTAAACCTGATCACGTTTTGCCCATTCCTTTGGATGTGGGCCCATCTAAACCTAGCCAAGATTGCCCATCCCTAACCCATTGAATGTGGGCCCGTCTAAACCTGTTCCTGTTTTGCCCATTCCATTAGATGTGGGCCCATCTAAACCTGTTCCTGTTTTGCCCATTCTATTGGAGGTGGGCCCATCTAAACCTGATCACGTTTTGCCCATCCCATTGAATGTGGGTCCATCTAAATTTGATCACGTTTTGCCCATTCCATTGGATCTGGGCCCTTCTAAACCTGAACATGTTTGCCAATCCTATTCCATTGTATGTTGGCCTTCTAAACCTTATAACATTTGCA
>NC_092858.1:3781861-3782713 GCF_032062135.1 Pyxicephalus adspersus | reverse complement strand
TAATTTTACAAATTTTATAATGGTGACAAACCTAGCTCTTATTAGTGTTTCTCGAGCTTTTTAACATAGGGGAGCCCTTCAAAAACTTTTAAGCCTTTAGGGAACCCCTTCTATAATATATTTAAAGCTCATTAGTGCATTAGTGTGGTGGTCAGTAGGAAGAATTCCTTTTACATTGCTGGCCATTGGGTAGACTTTCACCCCTACAGATGGACAGAAAGATTATTGGTGTCACTTAAACTGACCTGAATGTCAGAAATTTCTAATTGCTCAAGGAAGCCCCAGCAACCTCTGGGGAAACCCTGGTTGAGATACTGATTTAGATTGTTGTTTTTGCAATTTCTAGTCTATTTTCAAATCCAATTAAATTCAATTTGATACACTAGAAATGCCACATATGATCATAGGTATGACGTAACTGCCAGAAACTAAGCAATCTACCACACAAAGTTCAAATGACCCCAAGAATTTGGTCAATTGGGTGAATTTTGAATTTGATGGTCAATTGGATGAATTTTGGCAGAGTTACTGTCATGGTGTCACTGTTTAGGCAATTCAACAAAGGGTCAGCCAGGGACACGTGTCCTCAGGTGTCCTTTTGCTGGATTGTCTGATCCATCCTCTGGGGTGGAGCTCCTGTCATTGTATGTTGTCCTTATTTTTAAGGACCCATTTCTCAGAATAGATTAGGCATGTACTCATTGGCCAGGGTAAGAGCAGGTATCTGGGGGGCCTCTTAATAGAAAGGGCTTCCATATTCCAAGGTCCTCTCCCCTTTGCCATTATTGAGGGCAGACACGGGTCCAGTTTTTTCCAAGAGAAGGGGGGCTACATTTTCCCCCCTCCATTTTT
>NC_092858.1:3775151-3779368 GCF_032062135.1 Pyxicephalus adspersus | reverse complement strand
AATATATTGTTTTGTTTTTTTTTTAATTTAAAAATCATTTGTTATTGTAGTCAGTCTTTGTAGAGGCCCCTGGGGTTTATCAATCTAGATGGCAGGATAAAATTTGCAATATCAACTTCCTACCTTTAAGACCAATCTATATACCATGATACCTTGCATTGTGTATGATGGATATGGATGTTCCATTTGTATTGTCAACTCTCTACAGCCCACTGGGCTGGCTACAAGGATGACATTCTGAATGGGGCATGAATTGTCACCACAAGCAGGGGTTAAGGACCTTTTACTAACTTTTTGCTTTAGAGCTCCACTCTTTACTCCACAGTAATAGCAGCCTCAGGAAGCTGGACAAGAAAAAGCCATTAACCCCAGCTGTAAGCAACAAGTATTATAAATATTGGCAACAACTTCATATACCTTCTACAACCCCTGACCCCCGGTGATTACCCTCTAGGACTTGAGGCACATTGTCACACTTACCTCTTCCTCACTAAAGCACAGGCACCTCTCTCCTGCACATGCAAGCAGTTCTGACCCTGGGCTGCCTGCGCTCCCAAGCTTTATCAGTTTCGTCCATCCCGCTGGCCAATCAGGAAATAGATTCATATTCATTCCTGTCTATTTAGCTAGCTCAGACACAAAAGTCAGCATTCAAGCAATGTATCTCCACTAGTACCAAACCCCCTAGATCCGCTGAGCATTTCCTGTACACCTGTTGCTTAATTCAGTGTTTCCCCTGTCAAGCTCCTGAGTTAAACCGTTGTTGCCCAGTCTGTTTCCCAGCCTATTCCCTTGTGCAGTTACAGTGTTCCTCTCTGTCTGTGGTTGTACCTGTGCCTCCTGTCACTTCCTGTGTTCCCTGTGTCCCCAGTAGCCCCTGTGTCACTGGTGTCTATTTCTTGGATCCTTGGTATTTGACCCCTGGCTTGTGACCTGACCTGTCTTGCTTGCTGCCTGCCTGACAATTCTTCTGCTTAGTGATTTGGTACTGTCTATCTTCCTGCCCCCCCTGGTATGCCCAAGGACCGCAACTTGGCAGCAACCAGCAGCACAACATCCTCACCACTAGAGGCGCTGGAGAAGACCTGGTTACTGCTTAGACTTTGCCCCTTGGCCCATTCTTGGGGCTCACACCATTCCAGTGTATGTTGTAGTGCCCCCTAGCTGACATGTCTCCCCAAGTGTGACAAACGGTTGAAATGGCTCCCTTTCTGTTCATCTCACCCACTTGTTAGCTGATTGATCCCGGGATTTATTGAATGCTTGGATTTGCAGAGCACTTGAAAGTACTTAATATGTACTTATTTATTCCCAGGACCCTGGTGGGCTTTTCTCCTAATCTCTAAATGTATGAATATGTTATTTTTTAAATGTGGTAGAAAAAAAACTCTTTATGATTTACCTAGTCACTTTAGCATGACGTTTTGGTGGCCCATGTAGCCGGTGACATGGCAGGAACATGGTGTATCTTTTACCTGCATGCTTTGGCGCTAGTAACATTTCTACTATGCCTGGGCACTATGTGATCACTGATTGTAATGACTACCCATGTTACCTAATTATAGTTTATCATTGAAGTACTACCAACCAAATTGAACAACACCAACCATGGCTTTTCCTGGGTCACATCGTATTTTAAACCAAACAATTGCTTTAACATTTGAATTGAGTAAACCAACATGAATAGGCACAGCTGTGTAGGCTTGGTGGCCAACTTTCATCGTACTGTAACTTCCATCCACACCCACCTTGACTATGATTACCATTGCCTATGTCCAGTGTGGTGCCGAGATCACAGCATCTTATTTGTTGTTGTGGGATTTCATGTTATTCAATGTTAGGATCCATAAAGGTATACGATGCTGGAAATTGTGTAAAGGTGTGTAACAACAATCTAAGTTCCTAATTAAACACCTATCTATTCTGGTCCACCAATCGCAGCATCACTATAGCACAGTTTTCATGATGCACTTACCTTTACCTCCGATGCCTCCGAAAATCTGCCTCTAATATGGAAAGACTGTGTTGTGTTTTCCACCTGGAGAATTGGTTCCCATCGCCCACCCACCCCCCAAATATTGGCACAAGAGGTGAAGGACGCCTGTGCTGGTAAAAATTGTCAAATGCTCACCATACACATTATTACCCTCCAGTACAATCTTCACACAGATTTATTTAGATTTACCCAATCTGTAATATCAGGACCCACCCTAACTATCCTATCTGAATCTGAGTTAGGCACACCTTACACTATATAACTTTATATTTGTAGTTGGTACAAAAAGGAAGATTGTACATGTAGATTGCAATGGTGTTGTAGGCTTAAGAAGGAACTTCCCTTCACATTAAAGAGATTTCTTATATGTG
Source organism: Pyxicephalus adspersus (assembly GCF_032062135.1). NCBI lineage: Eukaryota > Metazoa > Chordata > Amphibia > Anura > Pyxicephalidae > Pyxicephalus > Pyxicephalus adspersus. The sequence goes on along the minus strand of NC_092858.1, from coordinate 3,777,001 downwards.
TCTCCTGGACAGTCTCTTTAGTATTCAAAACTCGAAAAAGGGTTTGACCTTAGACATACAGGTAGTCCGCAAGTTAAAGACATCCGACATATATACGACTCCTAGATACGACCCCCCCCATCAAGCCTCTGTCCTGCTCGCTCCTGTGCAGGACAGAGGCTTGATGATGGGGGGGGTTTGCATGTCTTGCAGAAGAAGTCTTACGCTAAACACAGCTGAGCTGTTCTGCAAAGTCTTGTAGCTCTTTAATGACCAAGACAAACTCTGCAGTTGTTTCTTTTTGCAAAAGAAAGCGCAGCTTGCTCCATAAGTTAATGAATGTCTAGGCTCCATAAAGTTTTTTTTTTTGCATTGTTTGTTATCAACTCACAGTGAATACAGTAACGGACACCATGCTGCCTAATAATATGTTGAGACAAACAACTGTCCTAATTGCATTTATTAAAATATTGTACCTGTTCCGACTTACATACAAATTCAACTTAAGGACAAACCTACAGTCCCTATCTCGTATGTAACCCGGGGACTACTTGTACTTACAGTGGCTTCAGAAAGTTTTCAGACCCTCTTCATTCTTTCAATGTTGCAGCCTGATGCTACAATTGTTTCAATTAATTTTTTTTCTCATTCTTCCACAATCAGTACCCCATAATGACAATGTGAAAACAGAATTTGAGATAGTTTAGTAAATTTATTAAAAAGAAAAAACTGAAATCTCACATTTCCATAAGTATTCAGACCCTTTATTGAAGCTCCTTCGGCAGCATTTACAGCCTTGGTCTTTTTGGGTGATGATGCAACAAGCTTTGCATACCTTGATTAGGGGAATTTTCTGCCATTCATCTTTTCTTATTATAATTAAACAGGATTTATATAGCGCCAACATATTAGGCAGCGCTGTACATTAAATAGGGATCTTTGAAAAAAATCCTCTAAAGCTCAGTCAGGTTGGATGGGGACCATCAGTGGACAGCCATTTCTGGGTCTAGAAATGTTCAATAGGATTCAAGTCTGGGCTCTGGCTGGGCCAGTCCAAGACATTCAGTTGTTCCTATGCCACTTTTGAGTTGTCTTCACTGTGTGCTTTGGGTCATTGTCATGTTGGAAGGTGAAACTTTGGCTCAGTCTGAGGTCCTGAGCACTGTGGAGGTGTTCTGTACTCCATTCAGCCTTCCCTCCACCCTAAATAGTCTCCTAGTCCCTGCTGCTGAATAAAAAACCCCACAGCATAATTCTGCCACCACCATGCTTCACTGTTGGTATGGTTGGGACAGGGCAGGTGATGAAACCTGGTTTCCTCCAGGCATAACATTTACAATTGAAGTCAAAAAGATCAATCTTAGTTTTATTAAATCAGAGGATTTTGTTTGTCACAGTCTGAGTCCTTTGTGGGCTTTTTTGCAAACTCCAAAAGGGCTTTTATGTGTTTTTTCACTGGGGAGAGCCTTCCATCCAGCCACTCTGCCGTAAGGCCCAGATTGGTGACCTTTTGATGATTGTAGCATCAGGCTGCAACATTACAAAATCAGGTGAAAGAGGTCTAAATACTTTCTGAAGATGCTGTATGTATGTTAATCCCCATTGCTATACATTTTGATGAGTCCTATGAACATTTGACAATATAGAAATCAAGCAAAGCATAATTGAAATATCACTTTACATTTATGCCCCTGAATTTATTTTTCATCAGAATATTCTTTCCAGAATTTCAGTTTATGTACATGTCGAATAATTTTTAATTTAAGAGCTTCTGTCCTCATGCCGTAGACGATGGGGTTCACTATAACTGACGTGAGAAGTCCGGTGATAGAAAGGAAAACGTGAACTGAGATTGGAATCGTCAATCCATT
>NC_092858.1:3774006-3775003 GCF_032062135.1 Pyxicephalus adspersus | reverse complement strand
CCTTGTGTAGCAATATACGATGATTAAAATTGTTCCAAAAAGGACGAGCAGCGTTTCGACAAGTCCAAATATATTATTGACTATGGAGGAGCTCCCACATGCCAGCCTGACCAGGGACATGTTCTCGCAGAAAATATTATTAATATTGACCCCGCAGTATTTCAGGTTGGCTGTCATGATCAGCGGAATAACCACAAGTACGAAGACTGAAATCCAGATAAACGTTATGTATTTCAGAGCCTTTCCATTCGTCATTAAGGTGGCATATCTCAATGGATAGCCAACAGCCAAGTATCGATCATAGGCCATAGCAGTGAAAGTAAAAATTTCCACAGTTGAAAAGCTCTGCACACAGAATACTTGTATTAGACATTCATAAAAGGAGATTGATGAGGATCCAGTCAACAAGCCAATTATAAATTGGGGGAAAATAACCGTATTTCCAAATATACCATTAATAATCAAGTTACATATGAAGATATACATGGGTTCATGAAGACTAGCTTCTATCCATATCACATACACAATCAGACCGCATAAAAGCGTTGTAATCAAATAAAACACAAAAGCTACAATAGCATATGGAAATCGAAATCTCTCCATCTCTAAGAGGCCAAGAAACACAAAGGAAGGGTTCAGTTTCGTAACATTTTCCATTTTAAAGTCAATAATAATGAATCCTGTTGGCTATAAATAATATTGTACCATGGTATTGAAAGCCAAGCCGATGAGTATATCTCCAGAACATTTGTGATTGTAAGATGTGAGACGGGCCGAGTAGCCTCCCAGATGTTTTTATAGACAATTTCCAAGACATAACCCCTGGGGGTTGGATCTCTTAAGATTTTCAATATTAGTTTAGGCTGACTGGAAAAAAAATGACATCCGTTGTTTTTATTCTATTTATATTTACTTAGTAAGGGAATCAGATGTATGCCAAAGAGTTTATTACAGCTAAATCATGTAATGGGAGTAATAATGGCAATTCAAAATAATG
>NC_092858.1:3771435-3772852 GCF_032062135.1 Pyxicephalus adspersus | reverse complement strand
CTATGATAACCAGCCCTAACATATACATTATGTGTGATATTTATTCATGAACCCCGAACTCTGTGCAATATGCACTCATTTCCCAGCACACAGTGTCACAGATGTTCTGAGGCCAATCCAACAAAATAAAGTCTATTTGCATTTATACCATTTGTAGAGTTCATAAAAAGGGGGAGGTTTTTTTTTTTTTTTGTAGTACAATGTAAAAAAAAAACTTCACTGACCGAAAGAGTATGACTGCCACTTTTTAAACTTGTTGCTGACCACACTTAAAGTTTTTTTTTTTTTTTTTTTTTTTTTTTTTTTTCTTACAAAAACCCCTCCAAGAGCCTTGTGACTGGTCTTTTCAGGTTTGTAAGCACCAAGTTTCAAATTTAGTACCAGGGGCTAAGTGAAATGATAAACCTATGTAGAGTGCCAATGATCTAATTTTATGGTTACTGGAAACCATTGCTGTGTCACACAAACAAGTTGTCTCCAGGTATCTAAACCAGAAAATCCAGAGGTCTATTTTTGGTGACAGTGGCCAAGGCTTGCAAAGTCCAATTTTGCATTTGGCTTGCTATTCTTCTTACCTAAATAAGTTTCTTTAATCTAAATAAGAGTCTGAGCAAAGCACGGCTGTTTGGGAATAATGTTGGCATTCTAACAACACAAAATGAACCCTCCCCACTGCTGTACACATTTGCGCCCTATGTTTATAATGAGCACAACGTTTCTCCTTTGATGGTCTTCATCTGCCTTTGGTGTATTTGGATAATGTGGTTACTCACTTGAGGCCTGAAAAAAAAATAAAGCGGAATATTTCCCAATCAACTTTGGATAACATTGGATCTCATTTATCCCAAATAAAACGGCTGTAGGGTGAGATTTCTGATAAAGCCACCCAGGCAGCATAGCCACTAGAGGGAGCACTCTTCCAACTGCACTGTTCTAGCAGGTACAGAGCTCCATCTCTATCATCAGGAGGCTGCCTGACAGAACCTTCCATCTGGAAGATCTGACAAGAAACCTTCTGACTGGATGGCACCAGATAGTCACAGGTAAGTGAACTGGTATACCTCCTCTCTCTAGATTTACATTGATTGACATACTTGTGTGAATACATAATTGACAAAAAATTTACGTACTTTATCGCCTCAGGTCACAACAATAGGCGTCATATTCAAGTCACACATACCCTAAATAAATTCTCCTAACACATTAGAGGCCAGGACACCCAGCAATGACTAACAATGTGAGTGTGACCAAAGTATTATTTTTTGCTATTTCAAATTGTCTCACACTCTCTCCCCTCACTTTTTTTTTAACTTTCTCCCCCCTTTTTTCTTTCCCCCTCCCCCTTGCTATCCCTCTTTCTATCCCCCCTCACAATCTTTCCCAATTTCCACTTCCCTCTTGCCCTCCCCCTCCCCCC
>NC_092858.1:3756321-3769893 GCF_032062135.1 Pyxicephalus adspersus | reverse complement strand
AGTTTTAGGCTGACACTGATTGGCAAAGAGCAAGCTTGCTTTCCTATGGACTGACAAGAATAAACCAGAAATAAAAAAGAATAAAAAATAATCAGGATAAGATAAGCGAATGGAATCAGCTTCCTGTTGTATATAGCACCAACGATTGTATTACCCTACTCATGCCAAAACCACTGCCTGCTCTGCCATCCATCCATTGTGCAATTTCCTCCATGCAAGGATGGGGCAAAACTGGGGCAAAAACACCTATGGAGTGACATAGAGGGGACCGGAGGAAGATGATGAGGGCAGCACGTATATCATTTTGATAAAGGAGACACTTTGAGTGGTAATTGTGCCGTAATGCACAGATATATTCTGCATATTTGCATAAAATGTCAAGAGCCCTGGGTGTCCTAAAAACAAAAAAAAAGTTCATAATATATACTGTATACAAATGTCCAATTATAAGCCAATTTTCCCTCAATTTAGATCTCAAGATCCAATTATTATCCGATTCTGATGGGTTGGCCCCTGATTGGCAAGGGGCTGATAGTATTAGTTGGGTGATTCAGCTTTCTGCTATAACATGAGCACATTCAATGGAAGCTATGTTTTATCTTATCTTTTTTTATCCTGTCCTTGGTGGTTTGGAGTTTCTTTTATGCACTGGATAAAGCACTGGATGACAAATGTATAGAGAGGCCCGTAGCCATAAGAAGTAGGCGCAGGGCCTACATGACTGGGTGCTAGGCCTAGCCCAGAGGTGTTAAGGGGTTAAGAAAAGAGGTAGTGATGCTAGAGAGGGCTGGGCTAGTATACAACGTGGGGTAGGAGGAGATTAGGAATACGAGACGTTAAAAGGGCTGGATGATAGTGAGAGGCCCTCTTTTAGGAAGAAAAAGTTTCCCACCCACCCGCCTCTTATGTTAGGGTAAAGTTGAGAGTTTGGTTCGTTTTAGCAGTTGGGGTCTTGGAAGGCAGGGATCCAGTGTATTGGAAAAGTGGTGGATTGGCAGGGGGATCCCCTTTGGTGGGGTCGCCCCCTTTATGGTGAACGGATGATTATGGCTCCTGAAGGCAGTGCTGGGCAGCTAGGGGCCAAGGTGGAGATGTTGGAAGAGTTCAATTCTTGTTGGGTGGGATTTTGCCTTCTGAGTTTTCATCTGCCTGTCTTTCTATCTCTGACAAGTCTAGTCTTCTGTAAACCTCTATGAGGATGAGCACAATAATCAGATATTGGGCCTGCTGACCAGTTCTGCTTGCACTGCTTCAACACTGTTGTAGAGTTCTTCCATAATCTCCTTCTTTCTCATTATGAAGGTTTCCTGTTCTTCTTGAGGGTTTCTCCTGACTTCTCAGTTGGTTTTTCCACTACTGGTAATTTCCCAAACAAAGGAATCCTAATTAGGGCCGACAGGAGACATTTTACAGTATTAGTCTTTCTAGATAGAAAATGAAGTCATCACTATAGATGAAAGGTAGTAGTGATCACCTCCTCTATCTTCCTCTGTCCTCCTTCTCGTCTCCTTCTCCTCCCTTGTAAATGTAGCTTATATTTGATGCTGAATGATACCCCTCATCAGTCCTGGATTTACAGAACTGCCCAGACTGTAGAGGAAATTCCTGGCAATCCTGGCACCCTGTGCCCAGATCAGATAATGATGTCTTCTATGGTAATCTGATCAGTCCATCACACAATCCCATCGTGTTGTCAGTGTTGTTCTGTAATCAATGCGGAGGGTTAGGTAATGGTCGCCTAGGGTTAAACATAGTGTATAGTGTAAGGTCAAGGAAGGGAGGTGACCTTTTACATTTTTTTAGATGTTTAGAATTAGTAATGATTTATTCTGAGTAGGCATCTGACTGCTCACAGTGAAGTATATGTGCATCTGAAAAGAGAAAAAATTACAAAAAGAAAAAAATTAGGTTATAAAGAACTGCTCTAGTATTTAAGTCGCCTTCATCTTGCAAAATCTATATACTTTGAAAGCAGATTGTGAAACATTCCGCTAATTGATTCTTCTCTCATGTTAGATAGCTCCTTATTGGGTTCACATCTAGTGTTCATGTATTTTGCATAGATGAATATTTCATTATAGTCCCTATATATCTTCAAACAAACTAGTGTGATATACTACAGGATGTGTATACGGGCTTAAACTACAGATGGCTATGCTTCCATTCCTGCAGCCAATGGTGGTTGCTGCTCAGCTGCTCTGACCATTGAGCCGGATCACTTTTCCAGGACAGCCTTGTCTAATACTAAATAATAGGATAATAATATTAATACAAAAATTATGTTTATTTTTTATTTTTACAAACCTATATATGTGTATAAATCCCACAACACCAACAGGATTTGCCCGATTTTTAAAGCTAGTCTATCTTGGGAGAACCTGGGTGATTCAGCAATTTGGAATTGATCTAATCCAGTAATGAAAACATTTCCCAACTAATATCAAATGACCCAGTCTTGGGGAGCTTTAATAAATCAGGCGCAATGTATATGTCATTTTCCCCACTTTTACACTCGCTCAAGTCCAGAGAAGACATTAAACATCTAATAATAATGACATATGGCAGTAACTATACACCTTAATACTGATAATGAAAATATATTTCACTAATTAATCCTTTGTTTCCCACATTTCTCCTGAGAATCGGTCTCGGAAGTAATATAGCATCTGAGAATATATAAATATCTCCTCCTGCAATCATGTTTAGTTAATAGGAAGTGTTTAAGTCCTCCTTTACAGCTTTTTATTTTATTGAAGTATTTATTTTTGAATAATATTTTCATATATAAACTGCTAATATATTATTATTATAATATCTGTGTTTCTATATTTTAAATGTCTTATGTTTAAATACAATTTGAAAAATGGAAAATGTGTCCAGGACGAGCACAAGTTTTGATCTTCTTGGACTTTCTGAGTTGGAGAGATTTAAATTCCTCTATGCTGTATTAGCTCTGTCCATCTACCTATTTACAATTTCTATATCTTCGTTGATTATCTATGTGGTCTGGGCTGAGGAAACACTCCATGAGCCCATGTACATCTTTATAAGTAACCTATTCTTCAATGGAATTTATGGTAGCTCATCTGTACTCCCCAAGATAATGATTGCCCTGCTATCTGGCTCTCGCACTACTGGATTTCTTGAATGCCTCATCCAAGCTTTTTGCATTCACAGTTTTGCTGCCGTTGAATTATTTACCTTCACTGTCATGGCTCAAGACCGATATTTGGCCATCGGTCAACCACTGAGATATGCAACTCTCATGAATAATGATAAAGCCATTAAATACATTACTTTAAGCTGGGTTGTTGCTTTTATTGCGGTCCTAATACCAGTGATCATGAGTGCTTACCTCCACATTTGTGGTGTGAACATTAACAATGTGTTTTGTGATAATACTTCATTCATTATGTTGGCCTGTGGAGGAGCCGTGGCCAATAACATCTTTGGAGCTGTTGAAGCTTTTCTGATAAATATCAGCTGTCTGCTGGTCATTATTTATTGTTACATAAGAACATTTTTGATTTGCCTGAAGTTCTCCAAAGAAGCCTATCAGAAAGCTATCCGTACTTTGGTCACTCACCTGAGCGCATTTTCCATGGTCATTGTCTCCAGTTTTTTTGTTTTATTAAGGTACAGAATAAACAACGGGTCCATTTCTCTTGTGGCTCACGTTGTGATATCGGTCTTTGGAGTAGTCACTCCAACCATCCTAAATCCTCTTATTTATGGTTTCCGGACTGAGGCCTTAAAACTGAAAATTATCCAAAGGTTACGGAATGCCATAAGAGACGACCACTTAGTTAAATCCTATTGATAACGTTTTATTATGATCAACTTTTTTGTGAAAATAACATTTTCCTACACTGTATCAGCTCATAGTACAGTGTATTTGTTCCTTTTATGTTTTATTAGAACCTGGATGTACAAAATGGGATATTCTCAAAACTAATATTAAAAGCCACAGTACAAATCAACTTAAAGGCAAACACTAATTGTATGCATGTGTAAATTTGTATCTATTTGATAATATTTTGTACAGAAAATTGTGTATTGCTGATATGTATCTTCTTTTATAAATATCATCTTACTATTCAGTGTTCTGCTCGGCCCCTTTTAGACAAGCGCACCACCCAGCCCTTTTCAGTAACCACCTGCCTGTTTTTGGGTAGGTACTGAAGAGTTGGGTCACAATACGAGGGCTGCCACCCGCCTACAATTTCTTCCCACCCGACTTAAAAAAATCCTGGGTTGAACATTGCTATTATTCACTGGCATAGTTGACAAGTGAGTGGTCCCTGTGGCCTGGCTGGTTACTTCAAACCCTTCCTCTGGAAGGAGACCATTCTCTTGCACTATATCCATAGCTGGTGCTTCTCTGGTCCCCGGCATGCAAAGTAGGGCATCTGTGAATTATAGTGCATATAATTAAAGTGCAATACTTTTTCCAGGATTCATCTCAGAAGCAGAATGAGTGGTGCAGAGGAAGATCTGATGCTGGAGGAGGTAAAATACCTTTAGTTCACTCCTGCACTACTCTGCATGATTGGAGGAAGAGGACTCATGATGGCTTCATTGTTATGTACCACTCGGGTGACCATGGAGGTCACTGCAAAAGAGGAGATGACTGTTACTACAGCATGATTAGGATAGAACAGACATACCCAGTTATCCTTCTCTTTTTACTGCTCATCTCCAGGTCCAGCATGATTTTTTCCCAACAAAAAAGGCAGCACTATGACCATAACAGCCTTACAAACCCACAAACCCATTTTACAGAGCAATACACCAATAATAAGATTTCATCTCCAGTGAAGGCACTAAAAACAAATGTGATCACTTTTGTACTTCTGGAGGACAATTTCCAAACCACAAGCATTTCCTAACCCATAAAATACCAGGTCACTAAAACCCACTCCAGACAGACGACTCTGTACTGAAGAAGGGCCACTGACTATTTGGCACCATGCACCTCCTCACCAGGAGGATTTTGTTTTCCTCATCAGTTGGTGGAGAATGAAAGACCGTCCAGAACCTCAGCTACTTCCCAGTACTGTATGCAACAGGACCAGGAGGATTGGAACTGACACTAAATGGACAATAATAGGACATTGCTTACTAGTTTTTCCTCTTTTCCTGGTCTACGGGACTGTTGGTAATGGTAAGGTACGCTGACAGTGACGTTATGGCGAGCCTCATGGTAAGGACTTGGGTGACGGTTGGTAAATTACTCTGGTTGCTAAAAATGAGGTCAGGTAAACTCTCATGACTGTGGTTGTCTGGGATAAACAGAGTACTGACTACGGCTGTGTTTTGGTAAACAGTTCCAGGCGTCTAAAGTGCAATGAGCACTACAACTATCCCCCCAACACTGCTGTTTGTCAGGTTACCCCATATGATTTTTGCAGTTGCCCCACTGTCTTGCTGCGCTGGTGTCTCCGGTCAATGGATGAAAGTGTCACATTTAAAGAAATATTTCCTTTTGCCTTCTTCCACCATGGTTTCTTTGTGTTTCCCAAAACCATGTTTCTATGTTGTTTATTCATATATGTCTGGACTGAAGAAAGCCTCTAATAACCCATGTACTGTTTCTCACATAACTTGGTCTTCAGTGTCATGTTTGGTAGCTTTCTGGGCTAATCATCATCTTCATTTCTGGTTATCTCATCCAGTCTTGGTTCCTCCATAGTTTTGATGCTGAAGTATTGACCTTCATATTATTGGCCCATGACTGGTATTTGGCTGTTGGTGAGCCCCTGATATACCCAGCTTTGATGATTAACATCAGGGCAGTAAAGCTTACAATCATAAAATAGTCTTTAAAATGGCCATGGTCCCAGTGGTAATGGCAGCATATCTCCCTTTATGTGGAACTTAAAGTGTCTTCTGTGAGAATGCCACATTGCGATGATGTCACAGTCAACATCTTTGGAACTGTTGGAGACTTTTTAGGAGATTTTTGTCTACTAGTGATCATTTATTTTTAAAGAAAACATAAATTAATTGTTTATTGATTCCCTCAAAAGCTTGTCAGAAGGATATCAGCACTCTGGTTACCCAACTCACTGTATTTTCAACTTTTATGATTGCAAGTTTCTTTGTTTTAATAAAATACTGGCTAAATAGTGAATCTGTTTCCTGACTGCTCATGTTTCGATTACTGTCATTGGATTGATGACTCCAATTACTGTGAAGCCTGACATTTATGGGAAAAGGACGAAAGCACTAAAACTCAAAAACTAAAACTCAAAAGCACATAAAATCAAAAAGTAATCTACTTAAAAATCAAACTGGAAAAAGTTCCAAAAGATGACATTTCTAGATCTTGGAAAAGCTACCTAGTAGGGTCATCAATATAAATGTAGAAGTGTAAAAAGTACATAAAATCATGTGCAAATACAAAAGAAAGATGAGGACCACACACAGCTATAACATTGACAACTTAATAAAACTTGCAAGTCACCTTCACCCTGCAATAACTATTTTTCTTTTCTCAATCTTGAAAGTGTAAATATTCTTTTGCATTTCACATAAATAATATTGTTTGCATAATTGCAGTTCTGTAAGAGATTTCTTCCATTTAAAACCAAAAAGTTTATTATATGACTAATAAAGTCCATAAACTTAAAACCAATACAAAAGGTAATCTCCTCAGCTGTAAATGTTATGGTTCTACGATATCTGATTAATATTTTAATGTTTTGTTTTTGCAAAACTTTTTTGCTCTTCATTATCTGTTAAGGATGTGATACAAAGCTGTGTGAAAGTGAAGATTTAACACACTGGAATACTAATTATAAATGTATGCTGATTCAGTTGGAAAGAAATAAATGCTTGAAAAATATCACTCTGTGTGTATTTGTGTAATTTGTCTTTCACTTTTTGAATTGAATTAATGAAATTTATTAACATTTTGATGATATTCTAATTTATTAATTGAGATGTGCCAGTACAACTTAATTTCTTATTAGGTCACAATCAAAACAATTTTAATTTTCAATAATTTTCATTCTATTAAAAAAGCAACATTTGTAAAACTATATACAATAGTAGAAAGTTTTTTGTTGATTTTTAAAGTCCCACCTGGTTGCCATGTTCCAGCGGCGTCCTCCAGCGATGCCCGGAATCTGCTTCCCCTGGAGATGCCCGGCTGCGTCCCCGACATGTGAACATTGGGGACACAAGGCCAGGGGAAGCAGATGCCGGCCGGGCATCTGCTCGTGAGCCTTAGGCTGGAGGGCGGTACCGCGGGGCTGGTAATAGTAAATCTGGGACCAGATGGTAAATTTAAAATAATGAGTATTTTTAAATATACTGCTTTTGCATTTTAAAAATACTCTTTATTCAGACCGCCAGGGAGGTTAAATACCCAGACAATCAAGAAAAAACCATTGGAGTGGAGAGGAGATCAAAGGTTTAGGACCAAGGTAACATTTAGGTATATGTCCAGTCCATTTTTTTTACATAGAACAAAGGGTTGGAGAATGTACCCCCTCCTATCTGTAGATCTCTTTGTAATCTCTCCAAGCTGAACAACATTTCCATCTCAAAGAACAGGTGTCCCCAGAAATTGTATCTCAACCATTACTCTTATAACCCAAATGTTTAGTTTCCCTATTAGTTTCATGCCTTGACAATGGACACCAAGACAAGTCAAGGGCATAATTCTCTCAAATGGGGACACAGACAGAAATTTAAACTTTCGAAATAATCTAAACCCTTATATATACAGAATGAGTACTCATGGAGCACAGTTACCCAGGTTAAGGTTATTTAGAAATGCATTACCTAATCTGTAGATCAGTAATCTGGGTGTAATGGTCAGGGAACTCAAGTGTTTAAAGGGAATATTTCATATGTAATTGTATTTCATATATCTGATCTACCAATAACATTTTTTCCTTGGTACATTTGGTAATGTTTCATGAGCTTCTGCTAACAAAACAGCAAATAATTTATAATAAAAAAGCTGTGTTTGATTATCACCACTAGTATGGAACAACAACATGCTAACCACCAGCAAACTTTAGCAAAAATTAATAAACATATAAACAGCAGTAAGTGTATGGTCCACTGAGTAGTCATTAATCAGGTCAATGCTCAGCTGTTACTCCTTGTGGAATTCCATTCTTGTTGGCATGTAGGATGAATCCTATTGAGGATTCACCACACTGTCTATAAAACCAGATCATTACATCAGTTGATTGTTCAGTGGAATGAAAGGGAATGCTGCCCTTAGCATCAGATTCCAAGCTATCCATGATGTATATCTTCTAAACAGATATCGTATATAGCATTACATTCCTTTTCCTTGTATAAGAAGAGTTGCTTCAAAATATGGAGAACATTTCTACATTTGGTGGTCATTTATTTCTCATGGGCCTTGCAGAGCTAGGTAACGTCAAATATTTGTATTCTTTCATAACTCTAGCCATCTATATTACAGTCATGGTCTTGTGTTCAGTGATTGTATTTGTTATCTGGACTGAGGAAACTACATGAGCCTATGTTCATTTTCATATCCAACCTCATGTTGGCCGACATGTACGGAAGCACATCCTTAATGCCTAAGCTGATCATTGACTTGATGACGGGGTGTATGACCATTCGATTCGCTGAATGTTTGGCCCAAGGCTTCTTTTTACAAACCTTTCCCGCTGTGGAGATCTTTACTTTCACTGCCATGGCATACGATCGTTACTTGGCCGTCGGCCACCCCTTGACTTACCCCATGTGGATGACCAACAAGAAAGCTTTTGTGATTCTGATGGAGATTTGGATTTATGTGTATGTTGGGATATGTGCAATTGTGGTCATAGCTTCAAGACAAACCCTATGTGGGGTGGAAATCAACAGTTTGTTTTGTGAAACCATTTCTCTTACGCACTTGTCTTGTGGTGACACCACACTCGGCGTAGCCTTTGGGTTTACATGGACTATGCTTATGATATCTTGCTGTGTATGTGTTGTAATTTACTGCTATTTAAGGACATTTCTGGTCTGTCTGAAGATATCTCAGGAAGCGTGTCAGAAGGCCATCCACACCTTAGTCACACATATCATTGCCTTCTTCACATTTATGGCTTCGGCATTATTTATAGTTTTCCGATACAGGATCAAAGGTGAATCCCTTTCTTTGCTCTCCCACTATATAACATCTTTCACCGGCGCCGCATCTTTTACTTTAAACCCAATTATCTACGGGATCCGGACAGAAGCACTTCGAGTGAAAATTATTAATAGACTAAAGAAGAACATAGCATTTATAAGACGGGAGAACAAGTAAATAAACATAAGAAAATAAACACAAAAACTAAATGCAGAAAATAGTTACACAGACAAGGATAGTATAGCCCTAAGATATGTTATCATCTAAGAAAATACTCTGTAAACCAGAAGTATCATTGCCTGTATTGACAATATGTTTGTCCCAATTATTGGAAATCCAGTTTTTTTTAAGTGTCTCCAGTGGGGGCAAATCTTCTAGCGAGGGATAATATTTCTGATAACAAGAAGATATAGACATCCTTTTTATTTCCAATTGAATCTTTGTAGCAGTTGGTGAAGGAAAGTACCACGAGGAAACACAAGGCAAAAAAAAAGAATTTTCACCTGTTGCTATTCTATCTATGTTTTGTTTATCTATGTTATGTTTAACAAAATGATTTTACTATCTATTGTACCCTGTGCTAGGGTGAAGATTCTCACTATCCTAACTCTGTAAAGCAGTAGCATTGTCATTGTAGGAGAGGACTACTGCAGAGATCTCCACCATACCAAAGGAGGACGTATTCTGTTGTCAACAGAAATAGTAGTAACTGGTAAAAGATACAACAAAATTATTTTACTGGTATATTTACCATAATAAAAGGGATGCAACAAGAAAAGTTTGTTAGGGTCCGCATTGTAAAGTGATTAGAATCAAACTCCTGGAAGTTCCTAAAACTATCCTGGCAATGTTGTTATGTATGGTAGGGTTAAATAACAGCATAAACTTCACCTAATTTAGGTTTAGGTTACCCTTAAAATTAGCTTTCACCTAATTTCCTTATTCCTGTAGATAACAGGTATCGCTGTCACCACTACAATGCAGGGCCAGTATTCTTGTATTGTAGGTAAGGACACCAAGGACCCGTCCACCACTTGTGGCATTTGGGACGATAGGAAAGTACTACAGGACAGAATGAGGGATGAGGTAGGTAGAAATGCTTTTCACTTTCCCCCTGACAAAAAATAAGAGTTTAACCATTGCATTTCATGTTTTTATTATACCTGGAGATAGTTTCGCTGTAATATGTTGCAAACAGAATTAATTTGCTGTTTTGTATATTTTTGTAATTGTATTTTTTGAAATAGAGATTCATTTTAAAATATTAAACCTTTTAGCATGTGTTATAGCAACTCAATCAGTAAAAAAATCTTAGTGTATTGTCATTATAAAGTCCCTCCAGCAAAACCCCCTCCAATAATAATTAATGACCACTCTCCCCCTAATTATCTCTCTGCCTTTCTCATTACAAACACCCCAAATTATTGAAACGTTGGAGTGTATAATGGGAAAGGAAAAGAGTGATGTCAATCTATGTAAAGTACAACACTGGATTAATTACAGCAGACATTGCCTCCTTACTGCTTTGTTTCTTTTTGCATTTGACCAATTTATGTGTTACATACTGTATGTGTGCTATATGTACTCAATACATTTGTCAACACTTTTCAAATATTATTTTTGGTGAATAAAATGATTTTATTCACCTTAGTTACAGCTTAGTGCTGCCACAGCCTCCTTGCAACCTATTCCTGTCTATGAGTGTTTAATTGATGGCTGCTTGGCAATATTTACTGCAGGTATTTGGATGGTGACAAAGGTGAATGCCTGTGTTAAAGGGTGACAACACGAGCAGGGTGACAATGAAGGTAACAAGGACGCAGTGCTGTCCCTCTACAAGACAAAGTGTCTAAGCAAGAACCTCAATAGCAGAATTACCTAAAATGACTTTATTATTACTGGTATATTTTTGTATTAACTGATTAAAACATGCAATTTGTGATTTATTGAGTTGCATCAATTTTAATCTTCCCATACCGGAACTTGTTTTATTATATACATTATATATAGCAGACAATTTAGTACAATAGAACAAGCATCACAATCATGCAGTACCGGTGCAGGACGATCACCTACAGCAAAATGAATAAAATCTTTGATTGCGTGATGCTTGTAGAGAGGTGATGAAACATTTCTAGATTTACAAAGGAACACAAGCAGGAGTAAATCATTGCAGTACTTTGCAATAAATGTTCCATGTGTACCCTGTGCCCCTCATTTGTCCTATGTTATGGACTAATAAATCCACCGCCTGTTCCAATACGGTCAATACATCAAGGAGTGTAAAGTAAATTAAAGTTAGGAACTCCCCATTGGACTTGAATAAATGTACAATCTTTAGTACTTATAAATGGTTCAATTCACAAAGCTAACATGGCAGGATCCCTCCTGTCTGTCCTGCACATTTTTCTAAGCTTTATCTACCAATCGCAGTCCTTGCAGGATTATCAATGTATAAAATCTGTCCATCTAATGGTATTATGGTGTATGTAGGGTATAAATAGGGAAGTAGGAGAAACCCCGAAAATAGTGACTGACCTCAGTGTATTGACGAGTGGTGGGGAATAAAGATTCCTGCATGAGATTACTCTTTACACAGGCTAAACGTTTCTTCATTGTTGTCTCATCTGCATGCACAGGAACAACTGTATTACAGAAAAAGACGGCATTCCCCTTTATAGAGGTCAGGCAGCAGGCCCTGTTTGCCCAGTTCTGAGTGGGGAAGCATAATTCAGAACTTCTCTTCTATTTCATGCATACCATTACATATGTGCATACTTGTCATGATTCAATTTTTATTACATGTATATTCTATATATATCAAAATTTTATCTTGTTTGATTATTCTTCCACTCCCTATAACAAGCCAGCAAAAGTGATCCATCTCAATGGTCGGAGCCGTATCACTGGACTACCATTGATTGTAGCAAATAAGATGGAAGCATAGCCATCTATAGTTCACACACAAGGAGAATGGCATCCTGTGGTATATCAGTTCTGTAATGTATGGGGGTTATAATAAAATGGTATGAACACTAGATGTCAATACATTATAGGGCCATCTTCTACGGAAGAAGAATCAATTAGCATAACCTTCTGAAATGTACCCCAAAGTCCACGAATATTCCACAAGGCACAGCAACCACAAACAAATATTTTACATTTTAGAAGATGGCTACTTAAATACAAGAACAATTCCTTATATCTGGATGTTGTCTTGTTGTTTTTTCCAAGCTGTATCTATACTTTTATTCTCTGTCAGATGCTTGCTCAGAATAGTCTGCTGGTGAGTACAGATTATATTATATTTGGGGTGATTTCAGAAAATCTCACGCAAAAAATGCATATTTTAAAATTTGTTATAAAATGGAAAAAATGTCCTGGAAGGAAATATATTGATTTATAAATTTTGTCACTTGATTCACACAAAGTATACCGGGGGGAGGACACTTCTAGATCCGTGCTTTGTGTGTGATCTGTCTTTGCTGGGATTGTCTTATTGTTTTCTCCTTGCATACCTTAGGGCTGCAATCTACACTAGTTGTTGACAAGAACAACATCTTAACGTCTCCTCAAACAAGTTTTATCTTATTTATCTTTTTGCAACAGGTATTTGTTAAAATACTTTAAGCTGATTCAGAAGTGTTAATCCATAACTTTACACATCAGTGGCATGACTATATTATATAATTATGCATGTTGCTCTCCTTTATAATTAGGCTCCTATAAGTGGGGCAGTGGGGTTGTAGCATTAGAATTTTCTAGATTAATATAGGTTCTGTGAGTGATCGGGTGGCTATCTCCGGTTACCAGGTAGTTCCTGGCTGTAGAGAGAGCAAAGCCATTAAATGACATTATGCATTTATCTTCTAACAAGTCGGTGGGTTTGGCACCCATGGAGGCTGGTGTTCAAATGTTGATAAATAAATCCAGAACTAAGGACTGATGGTTCCAGTCATGGAGTGTTAGGGAAGGTGCTATGAGATCAGATGGCCCAGCTTAGCCAGGGGTCCATATTGTTGGGGAGGCCTCCCACAGTCTGGAACCTTTGATGCTGCAAGAAGAAGCTTGCGAAGATGGAGACCCGTAAGAGGATGCTATTTGAGATATAAGTCCAGGTGTAGCTTTGGATCAGGATTGTCACAAAGGGGACTGTTCCAGTTAAGAGTTTCTTCACAGTTTACTGACTGCAGATACTAATCTGTTATCTAATCTTTGGTCTAAGCCTGAGGTGTGGAAAGTGGAAGATCCACATTTTGTGCTTTGTACTATGATGTTAAAGTGCCTTCTTGTTTGGGAACTGCTGGTCCTAATGTTCTGCATCCCTGATTCCTCTATTCTGCTTATAGTGTTATTCAGTAATTACCCCTATACTTAATAATGGACTGAGCAAGTTTGTTTATTTCTGCCTCACCTAGAATGAAACGATCAGAAACTCACCAATTCTACAGGGGGGTGGG
>NC_092858.1:3733181-3756102 GCF_032062135.1 Pyxicephalus adspersus | reverse complement strand
ACCCTTCATGGCACCCTGGGCGGCCATGCCTGGGTGGCCTTATAGGAAATCTGGCCCTGGATACACCCCCAATTTACCCATAAGGATTATGAAGGAGCTAGGCTTCAAAGACACTATCACCTTGTAAAAACACATCCTCTTTCTCTATGAACATCTTGGAAGCCTATAAAAGCCATTATTGACATTCCCAGCCATTAATGATATCCGATTAGTTTTCTTTTTTTCCAGTCAAATCAGAATACTCCCTGTATTTACTAATAGTTTTTAGAAGACAACAAGTTTATTCTCAGAGATGGTCAGCGGGTGTGACAGCTTAGACCATGTTCTGTTCAGGGCCCTAATACAGTTTTACCTCTTTGTACCTTTCATGAGGATCTTTTAGCATTGGTAAATTTATGACCAGGACTAGATGAATAAAAAAGTGATTTTGTTGTCAGTTGTTGAGGAAGGACTAGATAACCATGGACATCCTCCAGACCACCACCCTGTAGACTTGTTAAAAATTGGTGTGAATGAAGAAGCTGCACAAAGGGGAAAAAAGAAAACAACGTTTTAAACAAGTGATGCTCTGCAAATTGTGCTATTGCAAAATTTCACAAATAACTAAAGAAAAGCAATTTCTCTTGAGATGGAGAATGTGTCCAGAATCAACATAAACTTTGTTGTAAAGATCTTGTAAAGATGGAAAACCTCAAATATTTTTATTCTCTTTTATATCTGGTCATTCATGAACCCATGAACATTTATATAGCCAATTTGGTGCTTACCATCATGGTAGGAGGCTCAGCCGTATTTCCCAAGCTATTGGTGGACCTTCTTTTTGGGTTTACCAGCATCCAAATCACCAGCTGCCTCTTCCAGTCATTCTTTTTTGAGACCTTTGCTTACGTTACGTTATATTTGGCAGTAGAGCACCCATTGCATTATCCTGTTCTGATTACCAACCTGAAGGTTGTAAATTGCCTCATGGTCACCTGGATAATTATTTTCATAAACCGGATTATATTGTTGACAGCCAGACTTCCACTGTGTGCATTGTGAGACCATGTACCTTACTCGTCTGGCCTGTGGAGACACGACCATCAGCAATTTGTATGGCAGCACCGGAACGCTTCTTATTGTAATACTTTCATTGCTCATTGGGGTCTTCTGCTACATAAGGACATTGCTCATTTGTCTGAAGATCTCTACTGAAGCCTATCAGAAAGCCATCCGTACTTTGGTGACCCACATAGTGGACTTTTCAATATTTATGGCGCCACACTGTTTGTTGCCTTCAGGTATAGGCTTAATACTAGCTAAAACATCTCCAATGTTGCCCATGTTGTCATCTCGGTGACCGGTCTGACCATTTCTGTTACTCTCAATCCCCTGATCTGTGGAATAAGTGTGAGATTGAGAAGATAGCATTCACTGTTTAATGGTTGTAATTAAATATAAGACTACTGACGTTTTGCATTTCAACCACAAGATGTCGCTGTTTCTTAACACAGCTGAATAGGTTGCCAGTTTTCATATTGAGAGGAAGTGTGGTTGTTCTGGAGAGGAAACAGGAAGGAGGAGAGCAGACATCTTGCAAGGACTGTGTGTGTAAAAGAGAATCCATTCGCATCCAAGGGTCAGCGTGTTCCTAGAGACTCAGAAGCTGTGGCTGAGTGAAGCTGACAACCATCCAAGGTAGATCCTGTCCAGAGGAAAGAGGATTGTTGTCCAGAAAGGCTGAGAGAAGCTGAGGAACCGAGAGCTGTCTGTCCTGCAGGACCTCATGTTTGCTGAAGAGACTTGTTGCTGTTTTTCAGTTTAAAGACATTGATGGATCCAGAACAAGACCCGGGTCAGTAAAATCGTGCACGCACCGCATTATAGGATTGGCGCCTGAAATACCAGAGACTGAGATTATACCTGCAATAGTTAGTGAGTTAGGGTCTATGTATGTGGCAGGTCATAATAACCAATCTTGAAAAAGGACGCTGTGCTGACCTCTGGGGTGAATGTATTTAATGTGTTTTCTTTGGGTTATTGTTTGGAATTTTGTTTATTGTGATAGTATGCACTAAAGTACTTCCTGTTTTATATAAATTGGTGTCAGTGGGCTGCTTTTCCTTGTTTGTGACTTCGCTGTATCCTAGAAAGCCCCCGGTACACGGCTTACATAAGAACCGAAACCCTGAAAGTGAAAATAGTTACCGTAATAAAAAAAATCTACGTTTAAATTCGCACTAAAGAAATTTGTTTTATGAAGCTTATTTTGTTGTGTGTGAGTGGTAGACTGGTAATAAAATGACTTTTTTGTTGTAAAAATATAATCACCTACATACCTGACATTTATTCATTTCGGTTTTTCAGCGTGGATTCACGTTTTAAATGATTGAAAATCAATATTGAATATCAGCATTCATGATAATGTTATTGCCCCTTTACGGTGATTCCATGCAGATCAACAAAGAGTTTTGGGGAGCCTTTGTTGCCCTATCACAGGGCATTATTGCGCTCTGAAAATATGGGAAACAGTAAAGAGTGCTGACATTTATTAAGCCCTCTTCAACCAAGAGTGGGCTGAAGGTTTTGCAAATGCTTTGTAAAAGCTTGCTGATAGTCGTGTATTGTGTCAAAGCAAATTTATCACCTAGAAATGATGTTGCAGGCCTGGTTCTATAATATACAGCTTTCTTGGTTGTTCTGAGCCTTTGCCTTTAATATTTTCTAAATCACTGATTTAGAATTAGGATATTCAGCCTCCTAGTTATCTGCATGCTTGTATTAGGTGTGTGAGTGCAACCAATAAAACCCAAAGTTCAGCTTTACATCCAGGCAATCAGCATTCTATAGAACTAGAATCTATAGAGTTCAGCAATAGCAGCTTCCATCTTCTGCCAGTACAGGTCCTCTTTAAAGAAGCCTTTAGGGTCAATTACGAGAGCGATGAAGACAGAAGAGCTGGCTATTCGTGTGGTCCTTTTATACCCAGAGATCACTGAGGTCTAGATTATTTAGGAGGGAATCAGTTGTTAAGAAGAGGCTGCGTGGGTTGAAAGCTTGAGAGGAAATGACAACAGAGAAATAATTTTGCTTGGTGATAGTGAGTTCAGCGTTAAAGAATTGTAGTCTGGCTTTGTAGTCCATGAAGTCAGCGCTGAAGCCAGATTTCCTCCACTTGCGTCTTTTGTAGATGTTTGGTGTGATTGTTGTGCCAGGGTCGGGGGTTGGCAGGATGGGGGTAGCGGAAGGTGGCTGGGGCAACTTTATCCTAAGCCAAAGAAAGAGGTGGTTGAACTGAGCTTTATCTGGAGATGTGATTTTAGAGAGGATGGGGGTTAGGGCTGTAAGGCAGTTTGAGAATAAGTTGTGGTCAAGGTTACGGATATCTCTCTGCCATTGACCAGGTCTGGGATGTGGCAAAGGGGGACAAGAGTTCTATAAGTTGAAGGTGATAAGGTTGTGATCAGAAAGGGCAAATGGTAAGTTGTCAAGGAAGGGGAGGTTGCAGAGTTTGGAAAATACCAGGTCTAAAGTGTGTCCGACTATGTGTGTCTGGCTGTTTATGTTCTGTTTGAGTCCAAATGAGGAGGTAATGGAGAGCAGTTTGGTTGAGGAAGGAAGGAAGGTTGGGCTCATCCACTGCAACATCAGAAGCAAGCTCAAGCTGCTAGACCTCCTCTGCTGCCTTTCCTCCTTCTGCCACCAAAGGTCCCCGTGCTGCTGCCAGCAATTTGAGTGGGGGATGTAGCCGAGCATTACCTTTTTCAGGCTCCACCAGCGGTGAGGAGGAGCTCCAACGCAGAGCGGCTGGTGTTTATCACATTGCTAGCAGTCAAGACAAGGCCATCATTGCCATCCCCCACATCTTTTACCCCATCGTCCAATCTTTCTGTGGTTAGCATTAGCAGCATCCAACCTTCCATCCCCCAGATGCTGGAGTGCAATAGGAAATATGGCCCAAATGACCCAAAACAAAGCTGATCAATGCGGCAATTGCACAGCTGATTGCGTTTGAGCTCCTTCCTTACCGGCTGGTGGACTCCAATGCGTTCGGTTACGCATTCCTCTGCGCAAACCCTTGGTATGTAATGCCCAAACGGCAGTATTTTGCACAAAAATGTGTTCATGCTTTGCATGAATACGTTCAGAGCAATGTGTCCATGGCCCTGCAGCACAGTTTCTGGCAAGGTGCACCTGACAACGGATAGTTGGTCGAACAAGCATGGACTGGGAAGATATATTTCCTCTACAGCTCACTGGGTAACTTTGGTGGCAGCAGGGGAAGATGCAGCTGCAGGAAGGCCTGCATACCTACCTCCACCCAGAGCACATCGCCAAAGACAGAAATCAAAACTTGGCGATCGCTATCAAGGAAGCCTGGAAGCTAGATACAACATCCTGCAGCCCCCTCCCTCCAGCCATGTGTCTGGGTCTATGCCATGGGTCTAACATAACACATATTATGAAATGGTATTAGCATGCAGATGCTGGGATGATGGGGCATAGATGAACAAGAGAAAATAAAATATAAACGGATAAAACATTAGCTTAAATATTGCACAGCCTATCATAAACATAAAAATGGGTACATTTCTGCCAAATTGCAACCTGCACTTCAGTCCCAATATGATATATGCAATTCCCAAAGTACACAATATATAAAAGGTCTGATTCTGCTGTTTACTTATTGTGGTGGAGGTGAGCATCTTTGCTGTATGTGGATTCAAAGGCACTGCTGCTTTTTCAAGAGTCATTGAGGGAAACTAACATTAAGAGCACTTTTTTATATACATATCTATCTTGTAAAGTACTAATTCTGGACCCACTCCAAATGTTTGGCCAGATGTGTGTCTTCATCAAGTTTAAGGTCGTGCAGTGGGCACAGGAGATGAGCTCAGTGCAAAGTCTATAGTGAATATGGCCACCAATACTTACCATGCTTGCCATGTTCCCTTGTGTTCAATGTGGTCAGAAACATCTTCAAGCTGCTGACTATTCTAATATATATACTATATTCTATATACATACTCTGGAGGGAAAATCATATAATGACAGGACAGGAGCAGGCTGATGACACCACTCACCTGGGCAGACAAAGCACACGGAAGGGGATTTCTTGATGTAAAGACCAAAGCTATAGGTTCTCCTGAGAGTGAGTGAAATGCATTCTTTAACTGTGTGCAAACCAATTGTTTTTCATCTCATAGTTTATGTCTAAGAGCAAGATATAATACACATGCAAGTTATAACTTTAATACAGCAGAATATTGAATTTGTGGGGCTGAACAAGTCAGGATCTGAATTATTTAGCAATGTTTTGGCCTGTATGACTTCTTTGTAACTTTGTTATTTGTAATAAGTAAAGTGATGGTATATATGTATTGGAAAAAGTAGTCTAATGCTTCCACCAATGAGATTTTAGGGCTTCCTCATTAAAAGCTTGAGTCTCTGTGGCAATTAGCCCAAATCACTACTGCTTTCCTCATGTAAATGGCCCTTCATTGACGGCTAGCTTCTGACCAGACAACATTGACAATCAAGAATAACAATATCATATTTATGGCATAAACCAAAATGGCTAATGAAGCATTTAAATACCCGATATATCCAACTCAACAACTCAAAGAAAGTGAGGGTTGTGTTGATTCTTGATTTTTTTACATTGTTATACAAGCTCAATAATATCTGAACACGATTGGTTGCTCGCGCTTCTTGTGGAGCCTTCGGGAAATTCTGGTTAAGGTTTTTGTATCATTTGTTTAAAAATCTAGTTATTGGGATGAATCAGTGAGGTTCCAATATTATCTCAATAAAGTATACTATAATATTTTATCCCGTATTTAGAGAGCTATTGCAGTGGGTTCTTTGTCTTTTTGGAAACTTGCAAAGTTAACAACAAGGAAAGATAATCGGTTAGGTTTAACAGGGATGGCAGCACATTGGAATACAAATAATGTTGTTTTTATAATTGAGAATTCCTAACTTTAGTTCCACTCCAACCATGGAGGCTCACCATCATGTTTGTATTACCCAGTGAACTTTGCATGTAAATGTAGCCTAGAATCTAGGAATTCTTACTCCTCCAGACTGACTTCCACTCATCATACTGAGGGCTCTTGGGAGGTGTACTAAGGTAGGTCCGATGAACAACATTCTGTAGGCCCCTCTCTCCATTCATTACCTGCATGCATTGCCTAACGAAATTAAATTTAAAATAAGGTATGTACTAAAAATGTTACCGTTCTAATAAAAATGTAATTAGCATGTTGATAGGAAAGAGGGAGAGGAACCATGGAACACAAAGTATAAGCAGATTAAACTTTAGCTTTAGATGAAAAAGTGTCATTGTTACAAGTTTCCTATGGTAGTGCCCATCTTCCTTTGCCTTTTTGTTACAATAGCTTGCCTTTCACCCTATAAAAAATCCAGGACTTAATTCCACCATTCACCTCTCATAAACTTTAATAAGATTTGGCCTAGGTTTGGATTTACAAAATATTAAACTAAGAATTAAGAATCACTAAACTGATTTTATCACGTTTGTTCATCCCTAATAAATAACTAGAATTGCATTGGTGACAAATCTTTTAATAAATCAAAATGTTATTTTTATTTGTCCCAATTTCTGTAAATCTTGCACAATTCTGACTCTGAGAGCCTCAGTTCTTATGCCATAGATCAGAGGGTTTACAGTCAGAGATAAACTTAGACCGCTAACAGAGATGGCGACATGGATAACAGCTGAATGAGACGAGCTGCTTAACCTGTACCTAAATGTAACAAACATTGCAGCTGTCATGCAAATAGAAAATGCCAACACGTGAGTCACTAAGGTATGCATTGCTTTCTGGGAGGCTTCTGCAGAAAGCTTTAAACAAATGAGAATGGTCTTTAGGTAACAATAAATTATTACGAACATGCAGCCGATCACCATGAAAAGGGTCCAAGTTGTTCCATAGATGACGTTAATGGTTGTATCGCTACAAGCCAGTTGTTGGAGGGACATGGTCTCACAATAGACGTTGTTAATGTCTGCTCCAAGGTCAGTCAGTCTAGCTGTTAATAGTATTCCCACAAAAACTCCTATCAAGACAAAGAGCCATATGGTAGTTATCAGTTTTGCACACGTCAGGTTGGTCATCAGAGTAGGATATCTCAGAGGGTGTCCTACAGCCAAATAGCGATCATATGCTATAGCTGTAAGGGCTAAAATTTCAGCACAACCATAACACTGGATAAAGAAGGCCAGAGAGAGGCAAGCAGACAGAGAAACGGTGAAACATTCAGTCAACAAATCGATGAACAGTTTGGGCAGATAGGCCGAACTTCCAAACATGACATTGGCGACCAGGTGACATATAAAGATGTACATAGGTTCGTGCAAGCTTTCTTTTGTCCAGGTTACATAAACAATCATTGAACTTACAAACATAGTGGTTACGTATAATGCAAAGGAAAGAAGCGCGTACAAGTATCTAAAAGATTCTATCCCAACAAGACCCAAAAGGACAAAGCTGGTGGTTATCGCTGAGGTGTTTGGTGAAACCATGGCTTTATTTTACATGAATTCAATAAGCCAGATGGGCAGACATCCAATTGACCTCGCCAATGAATTAGATTTCATTTACAATGTCCCCATGCAATCCATGACAATGCATTGGTGTTCGTATATTAATAAATCTACAATGTGATTCACTTTGCCTAACAGTTTTATAGCTGGTATAAGGCCGTATTCTAGGTTGGGATTTGCTCTCTGGAGATCACAAGAGTTGAAGGATCTTTGGCAGAAAGTGAGGAAAAGTTGTTACAGCTGCTGTTTGCCTAATTACTGAATGAACTTTTTAATGAATATTGAGTGATTTCGGGTAGGAACTGAACCATATAATGAACTTTGCACTGGATTGTGAGTGTAGATATAAAATAATTTATACATATCATCAGTCTGTGTCTGAGTGTAGATATAAAATAATGTATATATATTATGGTGACATGAAACACATAGACCACTTTTTTTTTAATAAAAGAGTGAGTAAAAAATTATGCCTCCACAGATTGGAAAATCTTACTCTAATTGCTATCTTTTGTGAGCTTGCTATGGGGGATTGCTCATAGTAACAGGCTTGCAGAGAGGTACTTCAGACTTTTGCCTCAATTTCAGGGCACTCTGCCCCTTTTTATTCACTAAACCGCAAAAGAAAGCAAAAATCCAGGGTTTTCCCTCGCAAGGGATCAGTCTCATTATAGCGTGATAATAAGAAAACACAAATGTATCTTCCTGGCTCTCTACTGGCCGCCAGACATCAGTTTTGGGAGATCACCCATCATGCAGGCTACACGACCTCTTCACCTGAGCTGCCTGACCTCACGCATTCAAAGTCAGATGTCTTTTTTTGGTCAATGGTGCGGCAAAACAATTCCTAATATCCGGCCCAGAAAAAGGGAGGAGGGCCTGGGCCAGCCATTCCTTCCAGGACACTCCAGACCTGGATCCCAAATAAAGAGCTGGAATTCTGCAGCAACACAATCACTAATAGCCTTATCCAGGCCTTTTAATTAATTAAAATTATTATATGGCTTAGGATCTTACTTCCTTCTACACTTTTTTCCTTTTTTTAATGTCATTAATCTTTTGGATTTACCTTCTTTCTCAAGTGTAAAATAAAATACAAAGGATACAAATTAAATGGAAGATGTTTAAATCAAGCTAGACAGATGATGGTTTTGAGGCAAACAGCCAAGAGTTACCCTATGGAAATGGTAGGGGTGTACTTATTTTTTTACCACACTGCTTCTGAATTTTAACTTGGTAAACATCACATGACATATTACATCATGCTATTATCTTATTATTATGTCTGTATTTTTTAAAGACTGAGGATGTTTTTACCTAACTTTAGGACCTGCTAAGGGGTAGATTATCTTTTTTATGATGTCCTGATATGCAAAACCTTAACATTTAAAAGGGGTATACTTTCATTTTCTTATGGCTGTAGTTAATTCATGAGATATTTAGTTAATTAGATATGGGAAAAGAACTTGGGGGGGGGGGGGAGTATTGGGAAAAAAGATTTCTTGGAGTGCTCGGAAAGAATTGTTCATTTGTTAGCATCTTTCTGTGAGGTTTGTCTTTGTCTGCATAATTTTGTGTTTGACTATTTATCAACCGCATAAGGTTTGACCATGTTGCTGACTTATTTCTTGTATATTGTCTAAAGATCTTTTCTTCATCTCAGAACTACTTTTCTTCATCCATACCAGCTTAATGCCACTTAGCAGGGAATGTCTGACAAGGAAATGTAAAGCAATGGGGTGATTTTACACCGAAACCCGACAATGCCGTCCATTTTCCTTCACACTGCCATGCACTTTTCAATGCACACCCGGCCCATGTCATTCAGAGCTCTGTGAGTATATCTGTAATGCCTTACTTTATAAAAGTGTTGTGTTTATAAATGTGAAGACATAATTCTGCATTTTAAAGAAGCTTTATTATCAGTATGTGAGAAGAATGATAAATAAGTTTCTGATGATTTAGGTGCAGCTAGTAGGAATTTTAATGCAAAAACAGAAAAATTATGTCAATGGAGATTCTGAAGTGGTGCTGAAAGGTGTTAGGACACAAAAGGGAGTCCTCCAGTTCTAGAATTAGAACATTCAAGACATAGGGTGCTAATAGTTGTGCAAGAGAAAATGTTTCAAAGGGTGAGCTGTGCCTGAGGAATATCTAAGTACCTGGCTGCATCATGTAAGGTAAATAAAAACTGGTCATTGTTGGGGGATAAGGGAAGGTATCAGGACAGTAACCTACAGCTGCTGATACCTGCAGAGACTTGAGTGGAACCAAAAACCTTGGCAAGTGAAAGGCAATAGCAAATCTTTAGGCAGGCACAACCTTTCCTCCATAGGTTGAGGGGGGAATAGCTCTCAAACAGGAGTCTCATCCAAAAATTTGCTGGGGGTTATGCTTAGATACACAGAACCCTGGTTGAAAATGGCTAATAGTATTGCTCAACTATCTAGACGTTTGGATAACGGCATCAATATCAGGCGTCTCAGCCCTTTATCTATAATTCAGCAATCAGCAAAGTTCATGCTTCTTGCTGATCCAATTTTTTCTTTTTAGGCAGTAAGCAGGAACAAGTATTAGATTGCATGTCATAGTTAGCCTGGTTTTATTCATCAGCTCTTCTGATCTTTATGCTTTTCCCATCCTTTGACCAAAGACATGATTGCCCAAAACCTGTAACAGCTTTTCTGTTGCTTTTACCAGTTGTACAAGAAATGCTACTTTTATTATAAGGCAATTTGATATCATTAAGCTGAACTTCAGGCAGATGCTAATAACAAACTTGTTTCATCCAGTGGCTTTTTTTGGTCTGGATTGATGACAGTGCTCTCAAGTGTAAAGACTGCAGGTTTCAATGAGCCTTTCACTGAAGTTTGGCTTCCCACCCCCCTTGCCAAATTACCTACAATTAGCAGGTGAAAACGAAATTACAATACCTAACCTACCCCTGCTTCTTTTCACAGGGGGTAGGTGAGGATGACACCACCATCCCTCCGGGAAGACTCCTGGTGGAAAAAACGGCAACCTAAAGCTTGCACAAAGACTTTCTTCTAATGGATTGGAATATCTTCTCACCAAACATTTTCTCTGCAGTGTATAGGAGTCTTTCAAGAAGAAAAGTGACGTCAGCCAAGGCATTGCAGAACATGGATTTAGGGTAAAAATATTTCTTACTTTTGTAATTTCAGCTGAAGGAGAAACAGTTAAAACAGTGAAAGCTGACCTTTGTTTTAGTGGGAGATCCATTTTTAGCTGAAGTTGCTCTGGTATTTGTTATGCTTTCCTCACTCTCATTCTGAAGGTTTTATTAAGATCAGGATATTACTTCTGCCTGCTCCTGTTGAAGAGACCAGGAGTTAGATTAGGAAGATATATGGACTGATTTTCTGCCATTTGCTGATGAGGCTTGAAGTAGGTGATAAGTGTGTGTAGCAACTTTCTAGATCAGAGGTAGGCAAACTCCAGCCTTAAGGCGAGATATGGCCTAGCCAGTATTCCAGTTGGGCCTTACACCCCCCTAATTATTTATTGTTGGATCCAGCCTAATTGAATTGTTGGGTGATCGCGAGTTCCCGCGATATCGTCGATATCATCGAGTTCACGCACAGTAACCCCAATTACTATGCTGAAGGAGCAGAAGCAATGCGCAGCCTACCAGTCTCTGGAAGATTGACTTCGAACGCTGTGTCTTAAACCCCAAATTGACTGATGAATTATTCTTTGTCCAACGCAGAAACAAAGCCCTGTGTTTAGTGTGCAATGACACCAACAGCACTTTCAAGCGGTCGAATCTTAAGGGGTATTTCGATGCCAAGCACACGCTCACGTACAGAGACTTTCATTGACTTCTACCATCAGCTGCCATATGCTCAGTTTCCAATGTTGTTAGCCTGTGCCAAGCGTGTGATCGCAATGTTTGGCAGCACTTATTCGTGTGAGCAGCTGTTCTCCAAGATGAAGTTTTGTAAGAACAAGCTGCGCTCTCAGCTCACGGACAATCACCTTAATGACATTCTATTGCTGAACTCCTCATCATTAGAACCTGATATTGTATCTGTCTCTAAGAACATGCAACATCATGTTTCCCATTGATCGTACTGTATTTCCTTGGACACCTTGTTACTTTTGACCTAGTGTGCCTTCTTGACCTCCTGAAATGACCTAGTAGTCCAAAAAGTTTGCTGGCCCCTGTTCCAGAGCACTGTTTATCAACCAGGGTTCTTTCAGAAATTGCGGGGGTGCTTTGAGCAATGGTAAGTTTGTGAATCCCAATGTAAGATGAATTCTTCCCACTGCGCACCACACTAATGTACTGTGAGCTGTGGATATAGTCATTATAGAAGGGGTTCCCTAATGCATAAAAGTCTTTGCAAGGGTTTCTCCGTGTTAAAAAGGTCGAGAAATTCTGTTCTAAGCTGTTCTTTGTAGTTTGGGGCTCTGCTCTTTACTCCTGGGTCCTGCCCAGACCAGGCCTCTGGTATTGGTCTCCTGATATCAGCTGCCTTGCAAAAGGAACTGTTCAGTAAGAACTAAACAGAAGATGGCTGCCTTAGGAATCATCCTAATCTGATTTCTTTGTGCTCAAAGGTGTCCACAGACGCAAAGCAACTCTTTCTGGACCAATACAAAAAGGGTTCACTGCCCTAAAGAGAGGCACCTGTGACTACTCCAGAATGGTCAAGAGTCTAAGTTTCCATTGCTATTAGGAGAAACTGCATATAACTGTTGTTTCAGAATAATTGGATTGGTGTTCGCTTATCTTAGAGGGCCAAGCCCATCAAGAAACTGATGAAAGGCAAACCCAAGCTGCACTAAATGCAGTTTGGAATGCAAGTATTAATTAATTTAGTTGTTTGAGGGAGGTTTTGCTAACATTGTTTGTGTTTAGTGCCTCCTTAACCTTAGTTCTACTTGTAAAAACATATGATTGACATATGCCTTCTCTTCTAAACATATTTTTAAGATTAAAGTCAAATGGAATAAATGCTAATATTTCTAATTGCCTACATAATGCAATACTTGTGTGGAGCCTTTGGGTACTATTTATAAATGTTTTTACCCAGAATTCCCTCAAAAGTTCCATTAATTTTTAACATAAGTTTTTATTAGAAATTTAAGTGACTCTTAATTGAAAATATTAATTAAGAGCCATTAATATTCAACTACAGTAAAATATTTTAGGGATCACATTATATACATAAAAAAATCCAATAAATTAAGAAAAAATGATTAAGATTTTTGTTCTTGAGGTGCATTTAGATTAGAGCTGTGTGCAAGCCACTCAGGTTCCTTCACACCAATTTTTTCAATCTATGTGGATATATAACTTAACTTTTACCTGAAGTCAATGTTTTGAAGTAGTGGACATGTTTTGGCCATAAAAAACAGTGAAACACAAAGATATTCCACATTGGTAACCCATTTATAATCTTTACTACTCATCAGTAAAAAGATGACCATATAACTGTTCTTCTGTGCGTAATAGAACAACCGAAGTGATTAGCTTCATAGGAGTCCTTGGACAACTTTAAACCAGGAGGGCCACAAAATGGGACAGACATTCCTGTACTGGAATAATTTAAACCCAGGAACTCGCAGAATGGTTCAATTAAATTAACATCTCAATCTATGAAAAGTTTTCCCAACAATAAAAAGTTTTGGTAAGATGTGAAATTTCTTATCATCTATGGCTTATTAAATCTATGAGAGCTCAAGAAATTCTATACTGGAATAATTGAGTAACATGATGTATACCCAACAACCTAAAACCCACAGAATAGCCCATGCAAGGCAAAACCTTAATCCAACTCATTTGTGTGGTGAGATGAGAAATTTGCTTTATACCAATAGGCCAGATAGAACAATTTTGAAATTTTGAAATTATAAAATAAAAAAAAAATAAAAAAGTTAGATGGTTGAGAGCTTAAAAAGTTTTTCAACCATAGGCAGTTTAACCAAGTTAACTGAGTATTTAGCAGCCCCCCCTTATGGAGAAATCAGAGATTAAAATATCATTTCATTATACATGTGAAAAAAATGTAAATTTCACCTGCAAGTGTACGGTTTAGGGTTAAGTAAAAAAAATGAGCACGTATTGGTATGCTTTAACATATTTTTCTCAAAACATATATATAAATAAAGGATAATAACATTTACACAAACAACCTTTCCCTTGAACCCACCACCACCATCACCACTTATGCATTCTTACCTCTGACCATCAGGTGACCACAGTAAAGAAGATGCAGCCACTGGCACAATGGGTGACGTACTTATCCTCTTGTGACCTAGCACATATCTATTCCTTATAGGCCCTACTAAAAAAGTCAATACCCTGATGGCTTGTAAAAAGCAAGGTTTCCATTAAGGCCTACTAGAAAAAGCGATGCATAGCAATATGCTTGCTAGGAAAACAGCTGAGCCTTATTGTAGACCTCAGCTCCTTGACCAAGTTGCCCATTAAGCTAAGGATGTAAAAATGGCATGGGGGCAACAAGGAGGAATATGGTTAGGCATAAGTTGCTATGAGTACAGTTATACTTTATGTAGATCATTGTGTCTGTAGGGACCATTTGTTAAGTGGCTATTAGACGGCAAACCTACCAACCACAAAAACTTTTTCACATTGCAATCAATATTGTGCCAATCCCAATCCCCAATACCAATCACCCAATCAACCATGAGTTTATTGCTTTATACTATCACTTGTAGTCTGCAGAAAAAGCATGAAAGCTTTAAACACTCCACTAAAAAATTGGATTTTTTAATAAAAGTATCGTTTTGACATTTCCACCATGGATATCCCATTTTCTGCTACAGACTGAAACTGGTAAGTAATGAGCATAGTTTTAAAGATGGACAATCTACTACCACAAAATATAAAGTTATTGCTTTATTTTGAATTGTACCAAGACATTTTGCAGATTGTGTGCAATTTTTACTCTTAGGGCTTTGGTTCTTATGCCGTAGATCAGAGGGTTCACGGTGATGGCTGTGCTCATGCCGCTCATAGAAATAACGACATGGGCAATAGTTGAGAGAGAACCACCGTTCAGTCTGTATCTAAAGGCAAGAAACATTGTTCCAACCATAAAAATGAAGAAGGCAATTACATGAGTCACCAAAGTTTGGAAGGCTTTCTGAGAGGCATCTGCGGGAAGTTTGAGACAGATGAGAATCGTCCTTATGTAACAATAGAGGACTACAAGAATGCAGCTAATGGTGACGAACAAAGTCCATGTTATTCCATAGATATTGTTGACTGTTACATCCACACAAGAGAGTCGTAGGAGGGACATGGTCTCACAATAGACATTATTGATATTTACTGCACAAAAGGTCAGCCTTGGAATTAACAATATAACCACACTTGTTCCTAAAAGAACAAGAATCCATACAGCAAATATTAACTTCAGGCTTGTCAAGTTTGTCATCAAAGTGGGGTACCTCAGAGGGTGACCTACCGCCAAATATCGATCATACGCTATAAGAGTGAAAATAAAAATTTCAGCAATGGAATAGCTCTGAATACAGAAGCCCTGAAATAGACATCCGGGGAGTGAAATCATTGAATTTAAGGACAAAAGGTCAACTAGCATCTTGGGGAGAAAAGCCGAAGCCCCGTAAATCACGTTGAAGACCAAGCAGGATATAAAGATGTACATCGGTTCATGCAAACTCTCCTCTGTACAGATCACATAGAAAATCATTGAACTTACAAACAAAGAATTTGCATACACTGCAAATGCAAAGAGAGCGTATAAATATCTAAACGATTCCATCTCGACAAGGCCCACAAGGACAAAATTGGTGTAGGTTGTTGATATGTTCTCCATGGATAGAATTGTAAAAAGGTTTTATTTCTTAAAGTGCACGGTAGACTATTCATAACATTTTAATTCGATTTGGAAAAGATTAAGGAAATGGGAAAAACAATTCTACTCCATGCATACTTTAAATGTGATTCCTGCAACATTACTAGCATCTTGAATTCTATATATAGGAAGACTGAAAACTTTAAATCCGGCTCACCTTTTATAGCCCTTATAGAAGGTGATGCCTTGCTTGCCATGGCACTTCTGCGGTAACTGCAACATACCTTCCAGTGGGATTACTAGCTGCCACAGCTGTCACTGACATCCTAATTAAGGCCAGACCTTTATATAACTATTGCTGCTTAAAGCTAAACTGACAAAAAGAAACAAATTTAATTCAAAATATTTAACTACGGCTGAGCTCTTATCGAGTGAAACTCCTCAGGGGAAGAGCTCAGGTGCGGAAACCTTTTGTTGATTTTATGCAATATGTATTAATATGATTTTGATCTCAGACTTAGAATGCAGCACTTTTTACAAAATCCACAGAATATTAATATGAATTTCTATGGCAGAGATAAGCCAAGAGCCAACAGCCTTACTTGAATACAACATTATTATTAAAGGTCTTGTATCATTTTTAGTTTTACCACTAGAAACACAGGGAAAGGTGTCCAAAGGGTAGCAGTTGACTGATTACTATTTTCTACTAATATTAATATCTACTTAGTTTGTATTGAATACCTGCAAATGCCTACCCATCTCTACCCAAATTATTTTTACCTCTAGCATTGCCCTGTTCCAGGCACTGTCTGTCTGCGTTTACCCATCTGTCCCTGAAATTTTAGGTTGTTGTACCTCTCCACCTTCTACTTGCCTATGTCTTCCTATTTCTCTCTGATGTCAATCAACAAGCTGTCTCTCTACCAACACATGCACCAAAAAAATTTTTTAGCACCCCTTGTAAGCCAATTTTAATGGGGCCCTGTTTACAATAACCCAGATCACTCACAGTTAGGATTAGCCCTCAGCATAGAAAGCATTTTACTGGCACCCAATGTGGATATACTGTTTAAAGTTTGAAAAAAACGATGGTTTATTTTGGCCATGAGAAACCACCAAAGAATTGATGATAAGGTCACTTTATCAAGGCCAGTGACTCTGCTGCTATCGGAGTTGGAAGTAGGATTCATCCACAGATGTGACCTTTGTACCAAGCCCTAGACCAGTTAATAGCCATTTGTATATTTATTATTTATTTTATTATAATGCACTGGAGGTGTAGCTGCAGGGGAAAAACGTATTGACAACACAGAGAGAAGGAGATGAAGCAGAAAATGAGGAGGGAGACCTGCACAAATTAGGTTTGGAATCCTAGGGCCAGCTTATAGGTTGCTTATCTTTCCCCTAAACAGGAACTTTAATAAAAAATGACCAACAAATCTAAAGAGAAAGGTACAGGTAATGCATACATTGAGGTGGTAAAGGCTTAGGTTCTTATTGCTAATGTGAACTTTCCCTTCTCTTTCCTCTTTTCCACCTCTTGGTCCTCCACCTCTTCATTCCCCCCACCTCCTCCTTCACCAATATTCCTCCTTCAATGTGACCCCATGCAGTCTGTTTCTTGGCACAATACTCTAGTTACCGACGAGGATAGTGACCATAGTGAAAACAGTGCCTTTGGTTCATGGCCCTGCCCGTCCCACATTAATATTTATTTTTAACCTTTCTCTTTTTTTATCATTTTTATCTTTTTTTTTCTTTGTCAGATCGCTCCTACCCCAGTTAGGCAAACACAGACAGGAGCAGCAAAATAAACTGGTTAAAAATATTGTTGTTGAGAAGTGGTGCCCAACTGGATTTTGTGTAGGAACCACATACAATGGGAAACTCTTATCAGCTTCTGCTGGCCGGTAACTTGGCGGGATAGAAAAGAAGGTTGGGCAACAAGTGTATAGCTGGTCATACCAGGCCCCTGCCTATGTCCAAATGTGAGGGGATCATATTTGGGGAGGGGTTTTTATCCCCATACCATGACCCCAATGTTTTCTGTGGTCAAGGAGCTATTTGGAATCTGGAGCCATTTAATAAGGCACCTTTAGATATTTACCTCCTTTCCTGAGTATTGAGTACCGGAGTACATACTGTTAGGTGAAAATATGGATTAAGAGCCATTAAATTTCAACTACAGTAAAATATTTTAGGGCTCACAGTTATGAACATAAAAAAAATCTATTAAATTTACAAACAATGATTAAGGGCCGTTTTGCCCTTGAGGTGCATTTAGATTAGACCTGTGTGCACACCACTCAAGATCCTTCATACCAGCTTTTTCAAACAATGTGGATACAGAGCTGAAAATGTATCTGAACTCAAAGTTTGTGGAGTGGACACATTTTGGGGACAATGAAACAGAAAAATAACCAATATTAATAACCCTATTATGTTTACTAATCATTAGTGAAAAGATGACCATAAAATTGTTCTTCTGTTTTTAAAGGGGACCTAAACTCTACATTTTCATTTTACATTAAAGGGTAGAAAACCCTTATATGTAAAGGAAAAATGTTATTTAAAAAAAGTTTCAGTCTTGATCGCTGCGGCTGCGGCAGATTGGGCATGCGCAGAAGTGGCATTTTTTCCAATAAGGGGAAAGAGATGCCGATTTCACACATTCGGAGTGAGATTGGCTCTCTTTTTTCCCCTTTACAGCGGGCTTTGTTACCCGATCACACACCTGCACAGTGTGAGATCAAGAGACGTAGCAAGAAGACAAGAGGATGGAAGGGAAGAAAGAAGATAGCATCGCCAGGTGCTATGACGAAGAAGAATTCTAGGATGACGCAGGACCGGATCAAGAGAAAGTCCAGCGCCATCGAGGGATCTGTGGGATTAAAGATAAGTGTAACTTTTTTTTACAGATTTTTAGGTTTCTTGGACAACAACAAACCAAGGAGCCAAAAAACTGGATTATATGGAAGAATGAAAAGAAGAAAAAAAGAAAACCATTGAAGAATAAACCCACCACAAATCTCATGTACAAAGATGTTGCTGCTCAAGGCTCTCAAATATTTCACCGATTCAACCTCAAGTGCTGGCTTTCTGAAGCCAGTCTATACCCTCTGTACATGTGTTTTGGAAAGATGGATGACACATTCTATGATCATGTGAATCAACTTTATCAATCACAAAACATCCAGCACAAACTCCTCCCTAGCTACAACTAAGTGAAATATACAGAAGAAAGAGTATGAGCCTAAAAGTGAACTATTTTGGTTCAGTTTGGTTCCCTCTGGTGACAAGCCATTACTTTAATGTAAAACCATGGCCTATCATGTAGTAAAAAAAAAAAAACTATTTAGTCTACGTATTGGAGCTTCCGCTGATGGGATAGCGATGGAGCTACTGGGTTCAAAACAGAGATGCCACTTTAATGAAGGCTCTTTCTGCTTGAACTACAGTAAGATAGAAAAAAGTGGTGCATGGGGTGGTGCTATCAACATTTTCCCTGCCCAGCCAATAAGCACCTGGACACACCTCGTCCCGTGCCCTGCTTTCTGGATTAGTAGCACTTCCTCTGCTGCAGAAACCTTCCCGCTGTGATTGGAATTTCCTGGGATGGGGAGTGTGTGAGACACAAATAAAAAGATTTAGCTCAGTCAGAGAAAGCAAATTTTAGGAGGATTGAGCATCACTTAGCAAGTGTTGGGGGAAGACTTTCATCAACAGGG
Organism: Pyxicephalus adspersus; assembly: GCF_032062135.1. NCBI lineage: Eukaryota > Metazoa > Chordata > Amphibia > Anura > Pyxicephalidae > Pyxicephalus > Pyxicephalus adspersus. Next base: position 3,737,011 of record NC_092858.1, on the reverse strand, counting down.
GAGGAAAAACTGATTAGCATTGAGACAAAAATAAATGTAACAAAATTTTATGGCAAAACCTGAGACAAGACTATGATGAAGGTTTACCTTTTAGCAGGACTATCCCTCTAAAGACACAGCCATTCCTATACTGGAATGGTTTAATCCCTGTAATCGGCAGAATAGTTCAATTAAATTAACATCCCAGTCTCCATCTATGAAAAGTTTCCTGAACAATGAATAATGTATTTTCACCTCTGAGGCCTAATAAATCTAAGAGAGTTCCTGCAATTCTCCGGAATACTGGAATAATATATTGGTCTTGAGGTATTAAAGCACTCCAAGGCTGGGGACGAGAGCAGACCTGGAATGGATCTGGTCAAACCATTTACTAGCTCATAGCAAATTACTTTGAAGAAATCTATTCCAGGTTTGCCGGATCACCCAGCTTCCCTGATAAAAGCATATCCTCTCCAGCCTTGGAGAACTTTAATAAATCAGTCCCACTGACTCAATGAATAACTCAACAATCTAAAACTCTCAGAATAGCCCACTCAAAGCCCAACCTTAATCCAAATGAGATTGTGTGGTGAGATGGGAAATTTGCTTTTTATTAATAGGGCAGTGAGAGCAATTGGTGCCAAGAAAAATGTAAAGATAACAAAAGGATATAAATGTTTGATACTTTTTTTTCTATGCCTTTCTTAATAAAAATATATTGAACCACAAATGTTTGAGACTGTAATAAACCTACCTTAAAAAGACTTTCAACCATAGGTGGTTTAACCAAGATAACTTCGTATTTAAATCAGAGTTTTAGGAAACATTTCATTATGCATGTAAGAAAAATTAAAATTGGCCTGTAAGTAACAGTATAAGGTTAAATAAAAATGATGAACAGTTATTAGTATTCTTCAACATATTTTGCTGTAAACATATGGTATATATATAAAGAATAACGAAATTTATAATCACAACATCCCCCCACCACCAGCACCACGATTTATACATTTTTACCAGTACAGGAAATGCAGCCATTGGCATATCTGACAACATACTTAACCTCTTCTGAACTAGTACATACCTATTCTCCATATTCCCTACTGAAAAAGTCATTAACCTGCAGGCTTGGAAGTAGGCAACCTTTCCATTAGGGCCTACTGGGAAATCTAACCATGGCAATACTACACTCAGTCAGCTCCTTGACCAAACTGCTCATAAAGCTAAGGAGATAAAAAAGGCATGGGGGCAACAAGGAGGAATATAGTTAGGCTTAGGTTGCTATAAGTACAATTATACTTTATGGAGATCATTGCTTCTGTAGGGACAATTTGTTAACTGCCTATTAGACGGCAAACCTACCAACCCAAATAAAAAGTTCACCTTGGAATGAATATTGTGCTAAATGTGCTTTCATTTCAGACTTTCTTTTATGATTCAATAAACATTGATGATATTGCTTTATTCCATTACTCATAGTCATAAAAAGTAAAAATGCTTTAAGCGCTCCACTATAAAAATGGATTTTGTAATAAAAATATTGTTTTCACATTTTCACCACAGATATCTAATTTTACAGACTGAAACTGGTAATGAGCATAGTTTTAAAGATGGACAATCTACTACCACAAAATATAAAGTTATTGCTTTATTTTGAATTGTACCAAAACATTTTGCAGATTGTGTGCAATCTTTACTCTTAGGGCTTTGGTTCTTATGCCATAGATCAGAGGGTTCACGGTGATGGCTGTGCTCATGCCGCTCATAGAGATAACGACATGGGCAATAGTTGAGAGAGAACCACCGTTCAGTCTGTATCTAAAGGCAAGAAACATTGTTCCAACCATAAAAATGAAGAAGGCAATTACATGAGTCACCAACGTTTGGAAGGCTTTCTGAGAGGCATCTGCGGGAAGTTTGAGACAGATGAGAATCGTCCTTATGTAACAATAGAGGACTACAAGAATGCAGCTAATGGTGACGAACAAAGTCCATGTTATTCCATAGATATTGTTGACTGTTACATCCACACAAGAGAGTCGTAGGAGGGAAACAGTCTCACAGAAGACATTATTGATATTTACTGCACAAAAGGTCAGCCTTGGAATTAACAATACAGCCACACTTGTTCCCATAAGAACAAGAATCCATACAGCAAATATTAACTTCAGGCTTGTCAAGTTTGTCATCAAAGTAGGGTACCTCAGAGGGTGACCTACCGCCAAATATCGATCGTACGCTATAAGAGTGAAAATAAAAATTTCAGCAACTGAATAACTCTGAATACAGAAGCCCTGAAATAGACATCCGGGGAGTGAAATCATTGAATTTAAGGACAAAAGGTCAACTAGCATCTTGGGGAGAAAAGCCGAAGCCCCGTACATCACGTTGAAGACCAAGCAGGATATAAAGATGTACATCGGTTCATGCAAACTCTCCTCTGTACAGATCACATAGAAGATCATTGAACTTACAAACAAAGAATTTGCATACACTGCAAATGCAAAGAGAGCGTATAAATATCTAAACGATTCCATCTGGACAAGCCCCACAAGGACAAAATTGGTGTAGGTTGTTGATATGTTCTCCATGGATAGAATTGTAAAATGGTTTTATTTCTTAAAGTGCACGGTAGACTATTCATAACATTCTCTTTCAATCTGTATAAGATTAACCAAATGGGAGGAACAACAAAATAAACAAACTTAAAACATAGTTTAAATGTGATTCCTGGAATAATACTAGCCTCTTTCTATTCTATATATAGAAGGAGTAAACCCTTTTAATGCAATATAGCTTTTATAGAGGGTGAAGCCTTGCTTTGATGGCACCTCTGCGGCAATGACAGCATGTCTTCCAGTGGGATTACTAGCTGTCACAGCTGTCACTGACATCCTAATTAAGGTCAGAACTATATGTAACCATTGCTGCTTAAAGCTAAACTGGCAAAAAAAACAATTAACTAAGACTGAGCTCTTTTCAAGTGAAATGCGTCAGGGGAAGAGCCCGGGTGTGGAAACCTTTTGTACCGTGATTCTATGCAATATATATTTATTTGATTTTGATTTTGGACTTGGAATGCAGCTCTTTTTTTAAATTTGAATATGGATTTCTATGACTGAGAAAAGCCAAGAGCCAGTATCTATAATCATCTATAATTGCATGGGGATAATTATTTGCTCCACAATTTTTTCTGTTTTAATGAAACAGTTATCAAACTTCCATATGCCTTTATTTCATATTTATAAGAATATTAAACTAATGTTTATTTAAATCCAGCGTAGGAATTTGAATACGATAGCACCGTTACCCCTCTTCCTCTCTGTCTGCTGTTCTCACAAAATGTCCCAGCATTTGAACAGACAACATGATTGTGGCATGCAAGAACCCTTTTTTTTATAACCTTTTGACCACACCGCTCCACCAACCCCCTTTTCCCCTTAATAAAACCCGTGATACAGGTGTGGTGAAAATGGCCGTCTGGCAGTTTATTGACTTCAATAATTTAACATAAGTTACATATTAAATAACCATAAATAGCAACCATAAAACAGCATCAATAACATAACAACCCTATACCAAAGACTTATACCTCGGGTGGCAGGTCCGGGCTCATATTTAACCCAACTTTAAACCCTCAACCAGGGATCTGCGTTATTTGACAAACCAACTGCTCCCAGGCACAACTTCACTGCCTCAAGAACAATATCAATCACACATACTTCCCGCAAATAACCTTTTAACCCATTATTACACCAACTTGGAGACCCCATACCACAGATGGCTCTCCACACCCCATAACTATTTATCATACTTCTAACCAACACACTTCCCCTCGAGGACCTCTCACC
>NC_092858.1:3712915-3731927 GCF_032062135.1 Pyxicephalus adspersus | reverse complement strand
TTTTTTAAATTCATAATATCTACTAGAACCCTGTTCGGACATATTTCTGTAAGTTACAGGTCTACAATTTAAAAAAAAAATTCATGAAAAACAGTGTAACGCTTTTGGAACAGAAATCTAGACCTCAGTGTAACGCTCAGGTGGTTAAGCAGCTTGAATGTCTGTACGCAATAAGACACTTTGATCCAATTTGTGAACTAAGAACACATGGTCCTTGAATAAAACTAAATAAACTGCTAAACATAATATACAAAAGATGAAGATGTACCTTCCTTTATTCCATCCAGTTTCAATAAGAAATCTGCTATCTTTGAATTGTTCTAGCTTATGTGTTTGAATTTTCCCAATGCCTAATAATATTATTATTACACACTTATTTTCTAATATTAAAATACGAAGCAATTCACCTCTTGCACTGAACTGTTTAATCCAATAGCTTCATAGGTATGAACACTTCCCTGGTGATTTTTACACCTTATACTGCCCTGCTTCACCAATGACCTGCCTACTAGGGATGAGCAAGCGAAATTTTAAATTTTGATCTAGCGGCGAATCAGGCCTTTCTCGCTTACAGAACATGTAATTCACCACGATTCACCTTGTGATTCACCCCGATGTCGTGTTCTCGTCGAACTCAGGTGATCTCTCAATAGAGGGTTCATCTGGAGTTTGCCCGCAGTGACAGCTGATTGGAGGCACTGGATCTCTTTCGAAACGGTCCAACACACCACAAATATATGGATACGAAAACACATAAATAGATCAAGGTTACAGTTGTGCCGTAAAGATTGTTCACAAAATATGACACATTGTCACAGAAAATACTCTTGATGAGGTTTCCACAAAGGGTTAGCCTGGCTGGGAGGAAAACTGCCACTAAAACTGCAAAGAAGTAAAAGTCGAAAGACCCAACGCTCAGCTTCATGACCATCTCAAGGGACATCAAGATGACTTATCTTAATGGAAGGCAGACAGCAATATATCGGTCATAAGCCATGAGTGCAAATGTTGAGATCTCAAAAAAGGTGACGATAGTCACACATTGAATTTGTAAAAGGCAGGAGATGCGGCTGATGGTTTTAAATTAAGTTATCAGGTCATTAATAAGCTTTGGGAGAATTATGGAGCTCCCGAAAACTTCATTGACGACCAGATTACATATGAGAATATACTGTACATAAGGTTCACGGAGGCTTACTTCTGTCAGTACAACACAGGCAATGATGCTACTGAGAAGAATTATTCACAGTTATATAACCATTGAAAAGACACAAAAGAAGTAACGTAATGCTTCCAGCTCTAAAAGTCCCAGAAGAACAAGGTTATCAATGTTGGTTGTGTTCGCCATGACACCAATCTTTTCCTAATCATTCTGTTGATAAAAAACATATATGTGAAAAGTCATTTAAATGAATAGGGAAGGCCACAATATGGTGGTTTGGGGTGTTTTTTGTACAGCAGAACTAAGTAAAATATGACTTTTGGTAGAGTACCCCCCCTGAATCAACGCAGACGCACCATCCCTCTAAATGATTCCTAATATTCCAACAAATTGGAATGGAATAAAATGAATATAGTAATTTTTTTCTCACCTAAAGTTGTGGTGATGCTTTTGTTAGACCGGAAATGGACACTTCCTGGTGATGGGTCCTTTCAAGATCCAAAAGATGAAGTCTACAGCAGTGACGTCCTAAGGGGACTGTGGGGGCCCAGTCGAAATGAGAATGCCGCCTATCAAACTCCATCCACAAAAGGATCATTGATGTCACCTAAACTGACCTAGAAGGCTTAAATTGCTCAAGGAACCCCCTAGCAACCTCTGGAGGAACAGAAACACTGATCTAAGGGAAGCCATTAAAAAGGAATATAATGTCCTTATCCATACATTTGGTATTTGCTTTGCATTTTGGGCCTCTTATTTGCACAAAGTTTTGTTTGAAGTTTTCCCTGCCTAGATTGTGCTAACAACACTTATTTGTAATTGATAAATACCTCCCATTGCGAGTTCTTTAGAGCAGAACCGCCAAATGACATCTCTGCCTCAATATATTATCTATAAAGCTGAGCCGCCAGTAAAAAAATTGTGACCAATCAGGGCAGTGGGAGTGCTTTGGTGCCTTGATTGGTCAGCAAATGGTTCTAAACCACTCCTATTGCCCTGATTTGTCAGTAGGTGAAGTGCTTTTTTGCTCCATGACTGGTGATGTCAGTCTCCCATGAGCCACTGCAGTCTTCTCCTCACTGCCATAGCAATGGAGAGACCACAGGGAGGGAACAGGGGAAGAGTCCAAGGGATAGCTCAGGGGACTGAAGCGCCCAGGAGGAGTCAGAGGGAGTTTATTGACATATTTGGAATGATAAACACCTGGACAGATCGGTCTGACCTGGGTTCATATCATCCATAACCCTAGTCCAGTGGTCCAGTGGTGGGTTTATTGGTGTTCTTCACTGATATTTATGAAGCTTCTGTACATTGCACCTCATAACACAACAAGCTGAGTCCCGTATCTTCACACACTGCTATACCTAACGTTGTACCAGTCTACTTCCAAAGTACCAACCTCAGCTCTTCTCAGACGCCACATTGCTAATCCTCCAATAGATCCTCTCCTGTACCCTATGGCCTCCAATTGACATGGCATTGCAAACCACATATGGCTTTCTTTGTAACAGAAAATTAGAGTATCGGCCCTTGAGTATACATTACATGAGTTTACTATATTTGGCCCCTGGAACCTCCTTGGACAGCTGTGCTAACAAGACTGAAGCGTTGACTATTCTGTTCAAGCGGTGCCATATGGCTGCACTGCATGTAACCACATTTAAAATCGTATCATTAAAACATATTTTTCCCTTGTCATTACAGCTGATATTGCGATAGTGTTTCCAATTTGTTTTTAAGAAACTTCATGGAGCATCCAAGGGCCACCTGCCACCCCTAAATGCTTCCATAGACTTGAAATGTACGACTTTTTACCAGGTATTGGTTAGCCCAGGCCCAGCACTCAGCCAGCAAGGGAGCCTGATCCTCCACTTGCCCTAAGCTGGTTATCCCAAAACCTTTATTTGCCCCTAGCTCCCTCACGGGTTATTCCAAACCCACTGCCTGCATTTGGATCCCTAACTGGTTATCCCAAATCCTCTACTTGAACCTAGATCACTAACTGATTATCCCAAACCCTCTACAGGTAGTCCCCGGGTTAAGGACATCCGACATACAGATGACTCCTAGATACGAACGGGTCTCCCTGCTCACTCCTGTGCATGACGGAGGCTTGTAGGGGGAGGGGGCTGTTGGCATGACTTGCAGAAGAAATCTTGTGCTAAACACAGCTGAGGTTGTGGGTGATCTTAGGGGGTTGAGCTCTTTCTGCAACCTCTTGTAACTCTTGAATAACCAAGACAAATTGCAGCTGTTTCTTTTTGCATATCAAAGCACAGATTGCTCCAGAAGTTATGAATGTCTAGGCTCCATAAAGTTTTTTTTAACTTTTTGCTTTGTTTGTGATTTACTCACAGTGCAGATTTTAAACAGTAACTGACACCACGGTGCCTAATAATATATTGAGACAAACATCTGTCCTAATTGCATTTGTTAAAATAATGTACCTGTTCTGACTTACATACAAATTCAACTTAAGAACAAACCCACAGTCCCTATCTCGTATGTAACCCGGGAACTACCTGTACTTGCCTCTCACACCATCACTGGCTATCCCAAACTCTCCACTGGCCCCTAGCTCCCTCACTCATGATCCCAAACCCTCTACTTTTCATTATTGGCTATTTAAAACCCTTTTTTTGCCCTTATCTCCCACACTGGTTATCCCAAACCCTCTACCTGCCCTTTACTCCATCACTGGCTGTCCCAAAACCTCTACTTGCCCCTAGCTCCCTCGCTGATTATTCCAGACTCCCAGCATGAGTTTTGCAATTCTTGAACTTGCAGGGGGCTGAAAAATAATGGCGGCCCTGCTATGGGTTCCATTGATTTATCAAGTAGGTAGAGCTTATGGTATTCGCTTATAGGACTTCAGTTAATATACACTGATATCTATGGTTATAATCTCTAATAACTTTTACTATAGTAAATGTACTTAAATGGTCTGTTAAACAGAAGACTGTTGCAACCCCATACAGTTTCTAAACTCGCTCCACAGAGGCTGATTTTTAAAAACACACTATGGGGTGACTATAGAGTATACATTTTGGGATTATACAAGTAATGAATTTTGATATCAACAGCACAAGCAGGAGTGTGGAGGTCACAGCAAAAGAAGGCTGCAGAGGAGGAAGGGCCAGCGGCTTTAATGACACAGAACTCCTTAGTGTTTGACAATGAGAGGCATCTTGGATAGAGGCGCCAACCCCAAGAATACCCCTGCTTCAATCATTTACCCTTAATTCCACTGTGACGGTCTGACAGATCAGAGTATTCGGATGCAGGCGTCCAAAAATAACAAAACAAGACCTAATAGTGATGGCAGACAAACCCTACAGGGAGCTGTGGGAGTAAAAAGCGGTGCAGGATAACCTAGGCCTGTTTGCCCAATCACTTGTTTTGGAGATGAGTAAGGTCTACTCTATTGAGATCTGAAGATGCAGCTGTTGCAGGTCATCTTCATCTTACAATGTGCAGCCCAGCAACCTGCTGCTAGCATCCATCTATCACCTCCTTTAAATCTTTCCTCCAGTCAACCTTTGCCCTTTTAAACCTTCCCTAGACAAAAATTGCTAATTTTAGACTTTGGTCTGTTTACATAAATAAAACATAATTGTGGACTAACACATGCAGCCTACAACTCCCCCCTCAAAAAAAAAACAAAAAAAAAGTCCACTTTGGCCTGCTTATTTGGTATAGGTTTGCTACCCTTAACATGTTAAACAAGTTTTAATCCTTCTCTGCAGCATGCTGCCAGTGGGCAGACTTTGCTACTTTGCTGATGTTGCTTTATTTGAAAATCAGTCATTGCACATCTTCTGTCTTGATGAACTCGGAATATTTAGGTAATTGAACTTTCAGTTGGGCTGTAAGAAATCCTAAAAAAAGATGCACCTTACGCAAACACCTGCTTCAGACCTCATCTCTCAAAGTTTCACACACACAGCTGTGCAGGGATCCGGGGTCCTTGGAGGTTTTGTGTTGTGCAAAGCTCCAGGGTGATAAACCTGAACCAAACCACTATAAATATTCCATCTATAATGCATGACGGAAGCTGCAGACGGGATGATATTATACTGCTGACATCTCCACTGATTTGATGATTTGATTCATTTCTATTGATCTCACACACTCAGCAAGCCAACCAAAGATTCTGCTATCTAAAAGCACTGAAGGTCAGCAAAAGTTATTTACAGTTTTTGAAGTGTCTGTGAAGGTTCCTATTCATCCGTTTATTGTCATTTATCAAGTAGTTACTTGTTACATTCAGCTCATCAATCTGCTTCATCAGTTCTACCGGTGCAGGAAAAGGGTATAGGGGTGTTATATTTCAGGGTAGAGCTCCAGCATTCTCCTCCTTCTCCAGAGGTCGTCTTTATGTTCAGCTCATTTTCTGTCCAGCCTGTTGTTCACCTGCCCCTGGAGGTATAAAGGTTGGGCTTTCCATTTCCAGGGCTAATTGGTGGTCCTGAGTCCAGGAAGAAGAATTCCCTCACCCCAGGCCATGCCTGGAGAAAGAAGAGAAAGCTGAATTGATATAATTGAAGAATATTGGAAAAAGGTTTTTATTAGGTTTATTATCCAATTAAAAAGTAGAAATCTTCCAGGGGGCGTTTATGTAACTTATCAATAGCCCGTTCTGGTGGATATTTTAGATGTTTTTAAACCTTTTTCTTCTTTAGAGAGGGAGAATTGCAACCACTTCCAGGTTTTCACTGTGACATAAAAAGAATCAAAAGTCCATGTGATAAATAGATAGAATATCTAAAACTTAAAGTTTGCTCTGTGTATTATAAACAATGTATTCAAAAATCATCCTTTCTCCTCTTTTGTTCCATCTCAGTGCTTCTGGTTCCCTTTTTCAACAGGGTGTTGTCCCCATTTAACATGAACTGCCTACACCTGGGCTTTTAGGACAGAACAGCCTGAGCATGTGGTGCAGAGAGTAGGTTTTCTGTGAATTTATACCCCAACTTTATATTTGTCTAAAACTAACCTTGACCTTCATAGAAGGATCAATAGGATATGTTTCCCAAGCCTGCTGATGTAAAAATATGTCCTAGGTGTTTGCTTAAAAATGTTATTACTGAAGATGCACCCAAATTTTACCAATCATTTACACAATTTTTATACTTAAATCAATTAGATAACGTATACCATAAATAAATTGGTTCACTTGCACTTATGTCAAGGTAAAAAGGGTGAATTTGCATATGAAAATATGCTATAAAAATGCTCCAACCTAGTTTTTTTTACTTTTTAAGTGTTCACATTTTTTTTAATATTGGCACAAACCGTATTTTTAATATCTTTTTGTAGTTTTCTGCACATTGTGATTCGGACTGAGAAAGGTAAAGCACTGTAAGCTGATCAAGATATATCTTACGGCAATGTTTCTCAATCTTTTATAAGTGATGCCACCGGTGGTCCCTAGGAGACCCTCTGATGCCTTTCTTGACCCTTTTTACAAGAGAGGTCTTCAGGGACCCCCTTCTATAATAATTATATCCAAAGCTCATAGTATATTATGTGTATATATGTGGTGCTCAGTGGGAAGAATGTCTCTTACGTTACTGGAGATTGGGAAAAATGTCACCCTTACAGACAGCCAAAAAGATTATTGGTGTCACTTAGTCTGACCCGAAAGGCACAAACTCCTCATTGGTAATAAACCCCCAGCAACCTCTGGAGGAACCATGTTTGGGAAACGATGCCTTACTGCAATATTCATCATTGGCTGATGGGACAAGCTGACCCCATTATTGCATTATTACCTTTTTATTACTCATTGTCAGGTTAGGACAGGTCATTGGCCAGACTGTATTGCTTGAGAAAAGAGCAGTCAGGTTCTGGGGTGCTGTTTGTGAAAACTGGATGATCCATATTAAACCAATTTAGAAATGTAAAAGGTTTTCTAATGATATTTTTTAATTTGATTGAATATGAACGCCCTCCGGTTTTTTTTTATATTTGGATCATTTATGTATTTTTGGATTCCTTTTTCAGGTCAAAGATTTGAAAGTTCTTTTGGTGTTATCTAGACGCCTTGCATTGTGTTTTAAAACGTTTCATCAGCATGGCAAATGCATCCAATGTCAGCATGAGCTTTGTCCTTCTTGGCCTTATAGACATGGAGGAATATAAATATCTATACTGTGCTGTATTCCTTACAGCTTATGTCTTTATTATGCTTCTGAGTGTCACCATAATCTATACGGTACTCAGTGAACCAACACTCCATGAGCCAATGTACATCCTCATCTGTAATTTGGTCCTCAATGGCATATTTGGAAGCTCCTCGTTCTTTCCAAAGTTAATTGTTGACCTTTTCAGTTCATCTAAGACTATCTCCCGTGATGGGTGCCTCACCCAGGCCTTCTGCATCTTAACTTTTGCCTATTTTGAAATCTCCACTTTCTCCATCATGGCTTTGGATCGATATGTGGCGGTATGTTACCCTCTGCAATACGTCACACTCATGACCAACGAGAAGGTCCTGCAGATCATCGTTGGGTTTTTTGTGTTCGTCTTCACGGTTGTCCTTATCGCCGTGCTGTTGTCTGCTCGCCTTCCTGTCTGTGGGACCTACATCAAGAATATCTTCTGTGATAATATGTCATTTTTTATATTGTCATGTGTGGACTCTTCTGTGAACAATCTCTATGGAGCTGTGGTGACTACGGTCTTCTTGACGGTGACCATATCAATGACACTTTACTCCTACCTGAGGATATTTATCATCTGCTTCAAAGTATCCAAGGAGGCTCGTCAGAGGACCCTCCATACCCTGGTGACTCATTTATTCAGCTTTTCTGTGTTTTTGTTGGGAGTCTTTTTTCTTTTTGTTCGGTACAGGTTGGGTGGTGCCAGCCTCCCTTTATCTGCCCATATCCTTCTTTCTGTTCCATGCTTAGTCTTTCCCCCTATCCTCAACCCTCTGGTATTTGGCTTCAGGACAAAAGCCTTATATAGCAAAGTCATTCACAAGTTTCAAAAAATGAACAAGTGGGTGGAATGACGACAACTTGATCTTAGTTAGAAAAACCTGAAGAGAACTTGGCATCCTGGCAATGGCTGTCCGCTGGGTATTAGTTTTGAGCTGATGAGCTTGAAGAATAGTGAAATTCAAATATAAAACAACTGAACCGAATAATCAGATGTTGCACAACCGTCCCAAATCTGATCAGCAATACTAGTAGTAGCTGAGCACAATTCTAGCAGATCAACACATATTTTTCTGTATTTTGAAAGTCTTTATAGTAATAAAACATACAGAAATGTATCACATAAATGTACTGCATATTTTATTTGCCCTGAATTACCCCTCCCCACCCAGTAACATGTTTGCTAAGTGCACCTGCCCAGCACTGTACAGCCTTTACTTCAATGAGGAGATAATAAGTATATTACCAGATGGGCTCCATTCAGGTAGGTGGGGAGAATTAATTTAAAGATAACTTTGATTGATAACATTGTGAATATTTATTTTTGTAACACAACATTGTCTATATGGTTAATTGCATGAATGTGAAGATAGTAATATCTGAAAATGTCTTCCAAGTTTGGAAATAAAGTTTAAATTTAGAAACCTATGACTGATGCCTGTAATATTTCCAAAGGGCATTAATGTAGGTATGCATAGTATTTTGTATATTGTAATATTATTATTTGATTTAAATGAAAAATATAAGAAAGTGTTCATTTCATATGTAAGTTACATCCCAGCCCGTAAAAAAATGGCCGCTCTATCTTCTGCTACAGAGACACAATTTTCTTCAAGTAATCAATTTCAGAGTTAACTGACTTAACTTCTAGGAAAACATTGCAATACACAATAAAAGATTTTCTTATGTTAAAAGATTCTGAGATGCTTCACAGAGAAGATAGATTATTCATATCAATCCCTAACCCCAACAGGACCTACAAACCAATACTAGACTCTATGGGCCTGCTTCATTAAAGCTCTCCAAGGCTGCAGAGGATACACTTTCATCAGTGAACCTGAGTGATCCAGCAAACCTGGAATGGATTTCTTAAGTCATTTTGTAATTGTTAGAAAATGTTTTCAATCCTGGACCAGATCCATTACAGATTTTTTGGATCACCCAGCTTCACTGATAAAAGTGTATCTTCTCCAGCCTTGAAGATGTTTAATGAATCGGGCTGTATGTAGGAGACTGGTCAAGTATTTGGGAGGAGGACAGACCTTTTGAAAAAACTAGGATTCTATACAAACTCCATGCAGATACTTTTTTCTTGTGAAAAAAAGAATCCAAGACAATGCTGCAAGGACTAAATTGCTTTTACTTCTGATTTTCAGAGGCTCTGTATGGACTGTAAAGCTTTTGCAGACACAATGGGCCTGATTTATTAAAGTTTACCAGGACATGGAGAAGATAGACTTTCATTGGGTAACCTTGGGGATCTAGCAAACCCGGAATGAATCTAGTTCCAGGATTGAGAATATTTGCCAACTAATAGCACAGAATTTTTAGGAAATCAGCTTTAGGTTTGCTGGTTCACTCAGGTATCTCCTATGATAGTCTATCTTCTCCAGTCCCAATATGAACACTAGCAACTTTTCCTAATGGCCCATTGTGAAGAGAAGTACATATGGGTTGCAAGAACCTAAATATTTATGTGATTGGAGTGCAGATGGGGAAGAATGGGAACCAATGGCCCTGGCACCAGATAGTTAGCATTTTATGTGTAGCATTTTAAGAAGCTTTCCAGCCCTGCCCAGTCTTCTTTTGTCCTGAAGATCAATATGGCAGAAGTGATTAGTGGTGTCTATAGATGGTGACACCACATAAAGCTTAAATTCTCCATATTGAATAATCCTCAGTAACAAGAACATTTCTATATTGTACAACAATTGCAATATGGAGTGCAATAATACCGGTGGCGATGATGAACATTTTTGTTTCCCTATTAGCAGTTGTACCCTCTGAAATATGGGGTATTCTAGAGTGGCAAATCACAGCCTTTGAGATATAGGTGGAAGCAAGAATGGAGGATTGGTGGATTGATAGCAATATTTTTGCAAGAAGTCTCTGTGTAGGTTCAGTATTATTAAATCATGTAGGTAACGTCTGGGGCCAGTAGTGGAACCCAAATTATTAATTTTTTTATTATTATTATTATTATTAATAATAATACAGATCCTTCAGTTTTCCGGCATGGATTTTGGAGCACATTTTCAATAGAAAAAGAGCCTCGATTCTGTCCATCAAGGAATCTCGGTATCAGCAGATACTACCAGTCCCAGCCATGAAATATCGAATACTCTCATCGAACCCACACCATCATATAGATACAAAGTTGAGCCAATCTGGTTTTTTTGTAGATAAATATTTTTTATTATACCATTACCATGAACATAACTCTTGGCTGGCTGCTGCCAAGTTCTCCTCCATAAACTACTCGGAGCCTTAATACCTGTCTTATCTAGCAAACTCCATTGGTTCAAAAAAAAAAAAAAAAAACCTTATCTTCACTGGAAACAATAAGCATTTACCCTTTCAGGGGCACCAAGCTGCACCCGCCCATTTATGCCAGTTAATAAAAGGCTTTAAGCCACAGGGTGAAATGCGTCGGGTAAAAGACACAATTTATTGGAGCTGTATGATGTCTAGCAATATTACAAATGTTACTATCTGTATGTATTTGGTAACTCTCAGAAGTAAAAATCTATCTTATTTGCTAAAAAGCCCCTTCTTTTGCCTCTGTCCTCTCCATGTTGTAAAGTTATTTTGTGTCTGGCATCTGATATTTATTTTGAACTTTATTGGAGAATCTGAGCTTTAATAATCCCTTTGTTCTAACTCTAAAAAGGAAAGTCCACACAATGAACAGACAAAACAGATTGATAACAGGGATAGTGGGGAATAGTGGCGTAGGTATAAGGAGCAATGGGGATTGAAGGGGAAGGTGCATTCAGGGAAAGTTATATTACACAAACTGATTCCACTTGCAAGTACCATACAGAATAGAGGTAGCTGGTTGCAGATTACATCAATTCACTGCTGCACTTTCTTGGCTTACGTATTCCTTAGAGTCATGAAACTATACCCAATAATGCCATACAGCATGGAACCTCTCTTCAGTACCCTGAATACTAGATGTGAGGTCCTCTATAAGCCCTATCTAATTAATTTGCCGAAACCACGGAGATCCAGACAATGCCACAGCAGAGGTACACATAAACAGGCTGAATTTACCTGATGTCACATGACTGACCGACAGTACCCCTTTACAGATCTATCATTGTGATGAACAAGGGAGAAAGGTGGATCTTCGGGAACAGTGTGGTCTGAGAATTTTTGTACAATTTCCCTAACCTTTCCCCAAAAGGCATGTAGCACAGCACATGACCAGAGAATGTGTGCGTAGATGAATAATTGGCCACCTGACGCAAACCCAAAAAATCAGCATGCAGATAGTGGCCCTGGTGGGGATACAATTTAAGCATGGACATAGTGATGGAGGCAACCAGGCACCTTATTCCAGAAGGGACTAAGGATAGTTCTTGTGCCGCATCGACCACTTTACTGTCCTGCTGTGAACATGCCATCGGACTAAAGGCTGGATGAAAACATTTGGCCAAGTCTAAGAGGTTAAGATATATATATTAAGCCTCAATTCATTGGAATATTTTGAAACAAGGTGCCTGATCTTTGCGCTCTAACATGAAAGAAAGCATACAATCAAGGAGCATCAGAACTCCAGGATGAACAAAGCAGATCCATCAGCCTGTTTTCATCTACCAGACGTTTGTAGGGACATTTGCATCCCACATAGCCATCATCCTTAACAGACATTTGGTCTATTTGCAGGACGTCTTCCATGTTGGTGTTCCTCCAGAACTCATCTTCTGGTCAATCCGGTATCGTTTGACCAGAAGATTGACATGACCCATCAAAATGTGCTGGTAAAGTCCTGAGCAAGATGGCGGCAGTAGGGAGCAAATAAGTCCTAGGATGCCGGGAAGAACATACAGGTGAAAAAGAGTTTCTCTTCTGTCCATCAAGGCTTTACGATATTAGCAGGTGATTAGGACATTGAATGTCACCTGTGGATGACTAGACAACCTTTACCATGCATACAGACTTTTTATTGAGCATGTACATATATATATACCACACTCTTTATATGTCCTGGTGACCATTGTCATCCAGTCATAGGATATTTTACAGGTTAGGGGAAATCTTCCAATGGGGACAACCGTTCTAAGAGGGGAATTCAGGTTGAATTAGGGGGAAATCATCTCAACAGGTAACTGACATGGGATTCAAACCTTCCATGTTGTGGCCAACCCTGAAAAATAAAAGGCGATGCAAAGACTTTGAGAGAGCCTCTTACAAGATAGAATTATAGATAAACATCTGCTGAAGTGTTGATAGATATTTTATTATTTGGATCCCAAGAAAAAGGAGACAGAGAAAATACTTTCACCTGTGTGCAGCAGACTGATGACATCATTTAAGCTTAGGAAAAGTCATTGGACTGGAGCACAATAACAATTTTCTGAAAAAAAGAAGAAATGATACTGTAGCTGAATATTGTGAAGTGTTAGAATTGTTAAATTACTAATGGGTCCAATTATCATAGATATTGGTGACAAGTTAGGCCAGCAGCAATGATCTCATTATCACAATGTCCTTCTGATTTTTGTAAGTTTAATATAGTTTCACATAGATGCACCTGTCTACAAAGATTTCTCAGTGGAGTTTCATCATAGAGAATGTACTGCCATTCCTTCTGCCTGCTTATGGGATTTCCCAGCCCTGGGGATTAATTATGACAAAGGACCATCAGCTGCAATGCTTCATTGAAATATTATATATTGGGATAACACTGAAATCTTCAGATTCTGTTGCAGACATCTGGATTGCAGGTACAGAACACAATACAGACACTTCCTATAGCTTCCAATTACTGGAAATCGAAAGACAGGATTGCTTTACAAAAAGGAAATGCACAAAACCTTAGACAAATCATCACTGAGATAATTAGCACACAATTCATCTTTGTACAAACCGGCACACACCTGGTGATCACGCTCATTTTCCATGCATTCCTCCATTCTTACAGATAAATATAAAACTTTCACATAATGAGGCTTTTATAAAGGGGCACTAAGTAACACACCTGGTAACATTCTACAGAAGATGCAAAAACCCCATAGAATGTAAAAAATTGTATAAAATACAACCCGTTTGTAGCAGCAGCATATGATATTGTGTACAAATACTTGCTATGGTGAAAGCCATAAAAAGTTGCACAAATGTTGTAAAGTTGTGTTACCACAATATTATTTTTAGTTTTAGCAATGTTCTATACAGGTATCTTATTAGCCCATTCATATCTACATAAAGCTGTTATTTGCAATGAGTGGAGTAGGGACAGCTGTTGCAGATCTTGACCCAGACTAAGCCCTTTACTCCAAAAGGCCTGTAGGGACCATCTTCATGACCCCAGTGATACGCGGACCAAGAAGAAGAGATCTTCTACGTCTGCCAGGCTCTGCATTAGATAATGGCATCTGTCAGAGCTCGGCAATGAAAGAAGTAGAAGATCTCTAGTAGAAGTTGTAAGCAGTTCTTTCAGCTCTGATTGACAGAAACAAGGTTTTTGAGTTACAGAATTCCCCTCGGGTGGGTTCTCCTCTTGAATATTGGAGGTAGGTACCTATTTACACATTAGTGGTCAGTAATTAGTGCCCCTTAAATGATGATTATTAGTAAATGCCACCTTCAACATTAAGCAAAAAAACGTGGCCTCCAATATCTATGCGGCCCCTCACCATCACCAATGTAGTAAACAGTGGACCATTTATAACATTTTAACATAACTTTATCAATAAACCTAAGCAGCAGCATAGTTGCCCAATCTGGGATTTAGAAGATGAAAAAAATTTAATGGGACCTCTTATTACTTCAACTGCCAAGCTGCAGAGGAAGTTCAAACAGAAGAAAGTTTGTTGGCTAGTAATTCCAGTTAAAATCTTATATTCATTTTAGCCAAGCTTAAAATCATGAATATTTTGTTCTTCAAATACAATGCAAAAATAATACAGCCATATTCCATGTAAGTTGTAACAATAAATACCCTGTTTCCTCAGACAGTGTCTTATATTAATTTTTGCACCAAAAATTGCACTAGGGCTTATTTTCAGGGGATGTCTTTTTTCTTTCCTGAACAACAATCGACATTTATTGAAAATGTATTCAAATACTGTCCTGTCATCATCTTCTGGAACGTCATCATAACTCTCCAAACCCTGAATTCCTTCTTCAGTTTCTAGTGACTCAATGTCCTTTAGAACCAATGACCCCAATTTCATACGTCTAGCATTAGCCGTTTCCTTAAATAAGCACCTTCTGTCCATGTATTTATATATATTGTAAGTTATTTTCAAGGTAGGGCCTATTTTCGGCATAAGGCCTATTTTGGGGGTAGGACTTATATTTCGAGCATCCTCAAAAATACAGAAAAATCCTGCTAGGGCTTTTTTTTGGGGGAAACAGAGTAAGCATTCGTAAGAAAGCTTGTTTTCATCAAAACACCCAACACGTTTAACAGGTGATACCAGCTTCTTCAGGGGAACAATAACAAATGTTCAATACCTGTACAACTAAATTGAAACAAACATGAACATTAGCATATGGAACAATGCTTTATTAGAAAAATGTATAACACACAAAATATGAATACAATGAATGGTAAATACAACCATAGGTTGTTGAGTCACACCAATACATTAATCAATACATCCAAAAGGATATGCTGGGTCACCCTAATAATATAATATTTTAAGTGACCCCAATGATCTGTAAGGGTGACATTCTTCCCAATGGCCAGCAATGTAAGAGGCATTCTTCACACTGACCACCACACTAATATACTGTGAGTTGTAGATATAGTATTTATAGCAGAGGGTCCCTGAACATTCAAGGGGTTCCCTTTGTAAAAAGGTAGATAAACATTGTTCCAAACTTTATTTTACTTATTCAGGATAATGCAGCTGACCTCCACCAGCATGAACTGAATACAGAAAGATGGTCAGTGCATTCAACATCAGCACCAGGTTTGTGCTCCTGGGGTTGGTGGAGCTGGAAAAGCAGAAATACCTCTACTTCAGTCTTTGTACAATTGTCTACATGTTTATTTTGGCATTAAACGGTGTAATCATATTTGCCGTGTTGAAGGATAGAAGCCTCCATGAACCCATGTACATTCTAATAGCCAGTTTGCTCTTCAATGAGATCTTCGGCAGCTCCTCATTCTTTCCAAAGTTTATAATTGACTTGATCACCTCCTCAAAGGAGATCTCCCGTACCGAATGTCTTATTCAGATTCTCTGCATTTCTACCTTTGCATTTTTGGAAATGAACACTTTTACCATCATGGCCTATGACCGTTACCTGGCGGTATGTCAGCCTCTGCAGTACGCCATGATAATAACAAATGAGAAGATCATGAAGATAACCTATGGGTGTTGGGGAATAACCTTTGTAATCCTAATCCTGCTCCTTCTTCTGACAGCGTCACTTCCTCAATGTGGGAATAAAATAAACAATATTTTTTGTGAGAACATGTCTCTTGTCGTGCTATCCTGCATAGATTCATCCAACAGCAGCCTACTCTCTGTTGCTGTATTTTTCACCTGCCTTTTCACCACCATTTTAGTGACCGTTATTTCCTATTCAAAAATATTCTTCGTCTGTGTGAAATTGTCCAGAGAGTCACGCCAAAAGGCCGTCCACACCATTATGACCCATCTGCTTAGCTTTTCAGTGTTCCTAATTGGAGTTTTATTTGTCGTGTTCAGATACAGACTGGGGAATGTTACCCTCCCACTAACTGTCCATGTGCTTCTCTCTGCCACCCCTTTGGTGGTCCCACCACTCCTCAATCCTCTGATTTATGGAGTGGGGACCCATGTCCTAAAATTACGACTCAGAAAATATTTGAGGAAAGTTAATTTGAGTGGAGAGTGGAGACAAATTCATATTCCTCCAACAAAGTCGTAAGCAAGAGAAAGGCATAGAATTGTTGTACTTTATTTTTTATTCAGGAATAAGTACAAATTACAATAAATACTCAATAAACAATATACAGTCTGGTGTAATTCTTGTACAGAACAGCAGTCTCATCATACATGGCAGTTTAACCAAATAAAGAAAAATAGTCATTGTAGTAACAGGTCATTGAAAAACATTTTCCATTTAAAAACTGTTGGGTAGAAACCAAGAAGGGGTAAGCAAGGGATGGGGTTTTGAGTTGGGGAGGTTGAAGCGGGGGAAAGAGAAGATTAGGCGGGGGAGAAAAAGGCATTACTATATATACCAAAAAAGGGTTCCAAGGGTGGTTTTCCCATATACCGTGTTTCCCCGAAAATAAGACACTGTCTTATATTTTTTTGGGCTTCCAAAAACACACTAGGTCTTATTTTCAGGGTAGGTCTTATATACTTTTTTTAATGAAAAAAAACACTTACCATATTCCCAAATTCCCCTTACAAATTCCCCTTCTGATCACTCTGTGCTTTTTTTCCACTGTTCGGCAGTTAGGACATGGAACAGCAGGTGGCGCTGTGCCGGTTTCTTTCCTGCTTTACAAACAGGAAAAGACACGATGCTGGCAGAGGAGAGAAGAGAGACATGCTGCAGCCAGAGACACACGCAGGATCGCGTATCAGGTGAGGTGTTAGCCCGCTGTGTGTACGCCCGCTGTCTCCCGCTCGGTGAGTACTGTTTTAATTTATGTTTGCTTTTATTTTTTTTTTATTTTTCTACTAGGTCTTATTTTCGGGGTAGGTCTTATATTAGGGCAGGTTGGGGGAAAAGTGCTAGGTCTTATTTTCGGGGTAGGTCTTACTTTCGGGGAAACACGGTATTTGCAGATAAAGGTGAGTATTAAGGGAATTACAATTCTACTTCAGTATTTATGTGCATCAGGGATCAGTATTGCGAGTTAGTAGTATACTGAATCCCGTAAAACCATGTCTTTTTAAATTTATCTGTTCTCCCAGCTCGTGATGTAATCATATCCTCCATAGACAAAATGTTATTTATTCAGCTTACTGGAATACATGCCTTTGCTGCATTAGGCAGGAGTAAGGAGTTGTGGAGATGTGAAGCAACACCAACTTTGACCTATGGACAGATACATCCGTTGTCATCTATGATGTCTGCTACAGGAGACCAAAAGACGGCTAACACTGGACACTGCCAAAATAGGTAGAGTAAGCTACCGGGGTTGCTCTTGCACCGCCAGAAGGCAGCATCCACCTTTTGAGTATTCATTTTCGCAAGAACAGCCGGAACTCTACACCACCTTGTAAATTTTTTGTCATTTCAATCTTGATATGTGTTACTAATTAAGGCTTTATGGCCGAAGTACAAAAGTTGTTCCAGCTGTTCAGACTTGATGGGGTTGACCTTGCTAGCAGTAGTTCATGAGTGTAAGATAGCGTACCCCGTAATTGTCCCTCTCCTAGTCAAAGTGACTATAGGTTAGACAGTGGGTGGTAAACTGTAATGGTGCAAGAATAGAGCAGAGGAAGTGGAACAATTCCTTGCTTCACCAGGTACCCAGTGCTGGAAGTGAGTGCTCTGACTGTAGGGTTTCAGTCACCGTCCATTCTGATGTACTAATAAAGTGTTTGGTTCAGAACACTCCCTGTTCTCTCCAGGCCCGAAACAGTGGGTCGTAAATGCTTGGTTGAAACTGTGGGTGGCCCAGAAAAGGAGACAGAGGTGATGGGTATGTCTGCATTCCTGATGCCTTAAAGTATTTAGTAACAGTGTGTAAGGTAGGTCTTATCAGTGAGTGTTTAATTACCGCTGTGAGGATATTGGGAGGAGACCACACCGCTCCCACCAATGGAACACAAGATACTGCGTCTTCTAACGCTATCCATGCTTTCTGCTTCCCATGTCTAATAATACCACCAAGTGCGTGGCTTATTGATAGGACCGGGTCAGGGAAGGCTATGCCCCCTGATAATCTATTTGCTGATACGAGGATTATCCCCACCCCAGACAAAGTGGAGAAACTTGTGCCTAAATTTGTATAATACATAGCAAGGTACAGCAGGCGTGGCATTACGTTCGTCTTCAGAACATTGCACCTACCAAACCATGAGAATGTCTGTTGTTTCTAGCGCTGTAAGAGAGAAAATGTCATGTCATGATCTGTGATAAATTAGCAGGGATCTGAGTCCCCAAGTAGGGGATAGCTGTCTTAGCCCATTTAAAAAGAATTTTTGAAGGGCCAGCTTTGGGGGGCTCGGTTCCTTATGATGTAGGGCCTGGGGAACAAAATATTTCACTAAACTTGTTATCATGGGGGAAAAAAGCAAGAAGTTGCATTTTCATAACATTTTGTGAATATACCCTGAAAGTTAATTTCAAAGCCCATTTAGCATTGTATTTGCACCAGAATTGCTAGGGTAGGGGGTCCCATATGTCAGGGGAGCAAATGGGCATATGTGCCAAGCAGAATAAAAAAAATGAGTTAAAAACAAGTTTTAAAGCTGCTCATTGACTTTGTGAAATTTTTGCAAGGCCCTGAAAATAGCATTGTTATCAAAATTATCATGTATGACCCAAGTAAAACATTTTCCACATTTAAATATTTACCCCTGATGGTTTCAAATTCTTTATTTTTTATTTACAGAAAAAAAAACAGCTGCCTTTTAAAATGTTTTTCAAGCTTTTTTAAAATAATATTACAATTGAATATTGAATGTGGGGTTGAATAACGCACAATTAATGGTTGGAGTCTGCTATAGGCCCTCCAGTGCTAAGGAAGAAATAGAAAATCAACTACTAGCACAGATAG
>NC_092858.1:3707292-3710987 GCF_032062135.1 Pyxicephalus adspersus | reverse complement strand
TCGGCTCCCTCAGGAAGTAGTTTCAGCAAATACTATAGATTGCTTTAACAGAAAGCCAGACGTTTTTCTAGAAGCACAGAATATAACTGGGTATTAAGGATTTAAAGTAAAAACAAAAGAGACTGCTGATCCAGGGAACATCCGATTGCCTCATGGAATCAGGGAGGAAATTTTTTCTCCTGTTGTAGCAAATTGTACCAGGGGTTTTTTTTTTGTCTTCCTCTGGACTATGTCTTATAGGGTTTTGTATCTGCGATATGTTTATTGCCCTAGTGGTTGAACTTGATGGATTTATGTCTTTTTTCAACCTAAGCAACTATGTAACAATGTAAATAATGTGACCAATAAAACTGCTCCATTACCCATGAGTCTGGTTTTCATTTTTTTGTTCAATGTATCCTGGTACGATTAGTAAAAAATGCCCCTGCAGGGTGGTTCTATGATATTTGTACCACCTGAAGACTACATTGGGGTATTGAGAAAGAGAAGAAGATGTAGGAAAAGAGACGTTTCATTCAGTGGGGAAGGAATAGAGCCAAGGGAAAAGAGGATATTGGTGGGGTCAGAGGGGGTTAAGGGATGGGGGTTTAAAGGTAAGTTAGAAAGCTGGGGAGGATGGGTGTGGAAAAGAAGAAAGATGAAGAAGGGGTACATTGGGGTTTAGGAGATTTAGGTCAGACCACAACTTCCTACCATCGCACAATTTTTTTCATATAAAAATAATTTTTTGCAATATATTGTGCTTAGGAATGGGTCAGAAATTACAAAATTAAAAAGATTGTATGGGTTATAGACTGGCACGCCAGTATAGACAGCAAACAGCTGACACATTGGGCCTGATTTATTTAAGAAGGTAGACTAACAGGAGAACCTGGGTGATCCAGAAAACATGCAATAGATCTGGTCCAGGACTGAAAATATTTGCCAACTAATAGAAAAGGATTCCTTCAAAAGTAATTCCAGGTTTGCTGGATCACCCAAGTTCATTTATAATGGCCTAATTTCCTAAGATTTGGAGTGCTTTAATAAATCAAACCCAATATCTCCTGAAAACATGTACAAACTGTACAAACATCTGACAAACACAGCAGTCGTGTGGGTGTGCTGGTCTTTTGTTCTAATACCTGCATAAAAGACTGGTGGGATGGCTCTCCCCTTGAGTTGGAATAAATATGTGTATATATATAATTAATAAATGGAAGTATGCCTTCTTTCAATTCAATGGCTTTACGTAAAAGGACATAAAACAATCATTGGGTCCAACAATCAGCAGGTTCTAAAATTATTTCAAGCTATCGATCATTGTCCTGCTGCATGGCCCCCTATTTGACACATTTGAGTCACATTTGACTCTAAAATACTTTGGTATTCTAGAGTAAAAATACTTTACAGAGGAGTTTATGGCAGATTCAGTGACTGCAAGCTGTCCAAGTCCTGTGGCTGCAAAAAAACCCAATCATCATCATTCCTCCACCACCCACTGTGTTTCACAGTTGGTATGAGAAGTTTGTGCTGATATGTTGTGTTTGATTTACACCCAACATGGCACTCTACATTATGGTCAAACATCTCCATTTTGGTGTCATCTGTCCATAGGTCTTTGTTCCAGAAGTCTTGTGTTTTTTTTTCAGATGTAGCTTTGCAAACCTAAGCTATCCTGCCATGTTTTTTTTAGAGAGATGAGGCTTTCTTCTGGCAACCCTTTCAAATAAGTATGGCTTTACCACACACCATTTCTCCCCCCTTATTCTTGCTATTTCATCAGTCTTGCATTTTGCTTGTGTCCTTGCCATTACTGGGACTGTACTGTGACATCTGATGGTAACTCGGGTGGTACAGGTTGTTCAGGTCCTTTCATGTGAAGGTTTGTTGTCTCTTCTTTCAAAGTCTTAAGAGCATGGAGGAGATGCCTGGGGACGGGCCTTCACACAAGAAGAGCTGGACTGGGCAATAAAAGGGCAAAAACCCAGGAGCAGAAGCTTAATCTGAATTTTTGAGGAGCACTGCTAGAACCCTACAAGATGACCTCTATTGGGCTACTTGTCCAAATGTTTCTGACAAACTGACAAATGAGAGCAGGTTCACACTATGCACATGTGCAAGACATGAAAGAGAGGTTGTGGTGAACAATATGCTGCCTCCAACATCACCCAACATTATTGCTTTGGCAGTGGGTCAGTGATGGTCTGTGGGGTGTTTCCTTGGAGGGCCAGTAGTACTCTGACTGGGCTGAAATCCTCAGACCCATTGTCAGGCTTTATGCTGGTGTCGTAGGGCCTGAGTTCCTCCTGGTGCAGAATATTGCCCAGGTCATATAGCCAGTGTGTAGGAAGTTTCTGACTGATAAAGACATTGATGCCATTGACTGGCTCCCACTTTTTCGAAACCTGAAGATCCTGGAGATCCTCTGGAAAATTAAGTTATTTTTAAGATGTTATTTTTTTCCCTAGTATACTTATGTATTTCCATAGTGGTTGAACTTGGTGTCTTTTTTCACCATGACTATTTATGTAACTATGCATCAGTGCATCCAACGCAGCCAAGTAGCTCAACAGACTGCTCACCGATGTCTTCATCCAGTTCTGGGAGGAGATCCACCATCTCATCAGAAGAATGCAAAGACATTGCTAGGAGTACATATGGGCACATGGGATCCACACACATTACTGAGCCACATTATGAGTTGTTGTGGTAAAATTCATGCAAGTTTGATCATTCTGTGATTTAATATTTTTACTTTGATTTTTTAGAGTGATTGTAAATTCAGCTATCACTGTTCATCCATTGATCACACATCATTTTGTACGCAAATTGTACTAAATTTTCAATTTTGATACGTGATATCTGTGTTCCCTTAATTTTTTGGAGTACGTACATTTAGTTGTGTTTATTGTTTGGTATATTTTGTTGTTTTCTGAGGAATTTATTTTGCAAAAGAAAGTTGCAAAAATAGTTATAAAAATAATGGTTCAACAATGTATTTGTTCATTTTATTTGTTTTTTAAAAAATATTTTTATTGAATTTTCACATTTTTTTTTTATAAACAAAAAGGGGTGCAGTAACAATGAAATAACAAAATAAAATGGTATACAGCAGTTTGTTGGCCTGCAGGACCATCACCAGCATTACTCTGGGATGTCCTCTGGGCAATGTGAATAATCTAGAGTTATTTGAGCCTAATGCATGGAAAGCAGTGAGATGAAAAATTGTCACACCTGTGTGGGTATATATATTGGGGCAATATCTATACCTGGAGTATAAATGTACCCTTTAAGGTCACATATAAAATGAACCAAGAGGAGAATTGAAAATACGTTAATGTTTCCCTTCTTTCTGGGCTCGACAGAACCTTATCAATAAAATTATACCATTTGCTCAAAAATGTTGATTCTTGTTTGTCTTCCCCGTTTAGCCTCCAACAGATCTCTATGGAACATGATCATGAGAAGTGGCCTGATCATCTCCAATGTAGGGGGCGTGGGTAGAATCCACTGACTCATGATGGCTCTTGCCCACGCTTTCTTTCCCTTCCCCAAACCCGCATCTGGTATAGTGGATCAATCACCAAACAAACATAAAACCGGGCTAAGTGGAAGGGCAGTCCTGATCACATGCCCTTTAAAGTTTAATGTTTCTCCCAAAAATTGGTCACATTGGCACATTATATTTTTAAACTTTTTGCTATAAGTTGAAG
>NC_092858.1:3705139-3706947 GCF_032062135.1 Pyxicephalus adspersus | reverse complement strand
GGAC
The DNA here is from genome assembly GCF_032062135.1 of Pyxicephalus adspersus. Classification (NCBI taxonomy): domain Eukaryota; kingdom Metazoa; phylum Chordata; class Amphibia; order Anura; family Pyxicephalidae; genus Pyxicephalus; species Pyxicephalus adspersus. The sequence goes on along the minus strand of NC_092858.1, from coordinate 3,706,943 downwards.
TCGGCCGCGCCGGACGTATGAAGCAAGGGGAAGCAAGCTGCAGGTATGTACCCGGCGTATAAGACGACCCTCGACTTTGGCACAGATTTTTCGGGGTTAAAAAGTCATCTTATACGCCGGAAAATACGGTATGTTTTTCTTACTGTAAAGTGCATAAAATATACAAAAAAGCACCCAGTGAAGTTTTGCTCGTCCCTACTAATTAATTTATTTCCTACATTAAAACTAAAAATTATGTATCATATATAGCGTTGTTTGCATGGCTCCTTATTCATTTACATATAGATATAGAGTCTTTTGTGGATTTACATCAGAACAGCTAAAGAGAAGTAAACCCCCAATGTGCTTGTATATAAATGAGTCAATTAGAAGTCTCAGAATGCAGTCAGAGAGGAACATGGGCAGGTATGGCACAAATCCCTGTTGGGAGTGATGGGATGATCATCCATGTCTTTATTTTGATGCGTATTTGGTTCTGAAAGTCTTCCTAGTACGTTTATTTAGCTGACTGCTCAGTGGAAGGATTTTTCTTCATTACTAGCATCTGATTAGACAAAGGAGTAATCCTTACTACAACCAGCTAAGTCAGTGTAGTTTCCTATAGCACTATAGGAGTTGAGTCTCAGGGATTTGGGCTTCATTCAATAGGCAAATGCAGCAGGATTTTAGGTTATTTTTTTCTTGAAATTTAAGATGAATTTGAGAAACTTCTCAGATCATTCATAGTTTATGTCATTGTAAATGTTCCCTTCCTTCCTTTGGTAATGACTCAAGGCTGTAACAAGAACCTGAGCTTCACTAACAACCTGACAGGTGTTCTAAATATTCTGCATGCTGTCCAAAAGCATAAAATTAAGATACCAATGTCCCAAAGACTTGCCCTAATCTGTAGTCATATAATGTATCAGATCTAGGTACCTTCTCTTTGCAGCCAGTGGGGTTCCATTGATTTACACAATTATTTACTTGTATTTCCATAGCACCAACATAGCTTTACAAAGTCCAGTCGTAGCACTTACTGTCCCACAAGTGGAGCTGGAAATCAAATGTACTTACCATAGTCATATGTCTTCAACACAAGGTCGAGGGGAAGTCAATTTACTTTTGGGATGTCAGTCTCTTCCAGGATACCTGTGTGCCCAAAGGAAACCCACGCAATTTCCATGCAGATAGTACGTATCCTGGCCAAGATTCGAACCTGTGACCTGAGTGCTGCAAAGGGCAGAGTGCTGACTACTGAGCCAACCATTCTGCCCGTGTGCTGTATATAGTGCAATGATAGGAATTCATTCATGTAGACTTAAATTTACTGAAAGGTCTATTATAAAGTAAATCTGCTTTGTGAAAACAATGGTGTCTGCCACTCTTTTGCTGAAAAATCCTATTGGCGGTTATGCTTTTCCCTCTGGATTCAGTCCTTTAAACCACTGAGCTGGAACTTTTTCAGCTGTAAAATTTAGTAGAATGTCTGCACATCCACCATGCAGAGTGTCTTGGTGTCAGGACGGATGGAGCATGATCTTGACTTGATGTAAAATGAATGCCCTGTATATTGCTTTGGCCCAGGGTGCAAGCTGGCTTCAAGGAACTGACTTTAAGGCAAGCACAGGAATACGTAGACACCAAACTGAGTTCATCTTAACCATTTAATATTCTGTGAATTCCCTTTAGGAAATGATTTACAAAATATTCCTTTTCAACAATCTTCTTTGAAGAAAACCTTAGTACCTATTTAATGGATCTCAGCCACACATTGGAGAATGGTTCCACCGACAAGAACATCCTTGTGCTTCTTGGATTTGAA
>NC_092858.1:3699963-3702318 GCF_032062135.1 Pyxicephalus adspersus | reverse complement strand
TAAAGCTCTTCATTATAAATCACAATATTTATGTGACGGTGGAAGGATTTATCAGAACATTATTATGTGAAATTACGTTCTGGTCTAGGAGCAATATTAGCAGTCCCAATGGGGGACACTGTGCCCAGATAACGCATATGAGATCTTTTTACAGGGGAAAAAAAAAAAAAAAATCGGAGAAACTATTACCAACCTAAATATGCAACCAGAAATGTCTGTAGCCAGCTTAGTGGCCCACTAGGTAGTCAAGCCTGGTTTTTAAAAAAAATGTCAGCTTTCATTCTTTTAGGGTTACCTTTACAACAAAAAGTATTTACATCCCTAGAGACCCCAAAAGGTTTCTGAAGGTTAGGTTAGATTTCCAATCTAGCACCCGGGGTACCCTGCATCGAAGTGCCCTGCTACCTAAATAACCTTGAAGGAGGCCTAGCATCTGCCCCCTCCAAAGGCCTAATAATGGCCAATGAGCATAGCCCACCAAAGCAATAGGCGAAGGGTAAGATTTAGGAGGTGGGTCTAATTTTCCAACCAAAGGCCTGTCATTGGGTGTTATGCCACAATTTGAATGCATGACGAATGCAAGCCAGCAAAACCCATTTGTCTTTCACTGGGCAGTTCAGAGGCTACATTTGGTCGGCTTGCTTTGCATTGTTCTGTAAACACACCAAATACAGGACAGGCCGCATAGAAACTGCAGGAAAGCAGGTTAAATGGTGCATTTTCTATCAGGTTGCAGCTGCATGTAGATGTTCGATATTTGGACAGCACAGCTGCAGTTATTAAGGGCTCCATCATATAGGACCGAGTGGTGAAGAGAGAGGCTATGAGCACATGTTAGTTTTCCATCATTGGAAACAATCCTTCCATGAACAAATGAATGCTGTACACCCAGCTCTGTTCCTTTCCATAAAGACGGGAGGACGAGCAGCGACACCCTGCTTGTGTCTGCCTCTATAGTAAAGTACTGACGATGTTTGGGACCACTATACACGCTAGATGAGAAAACAGCCTCTGAAGACAATCATCTACTGTGTGTGTCATAGCCATAGTATGACAACATTTTATTCCTGTCTGTGTCCCCATTGGGGAGATTCAGCCTTGGTGATTAGAGTCACCAAAATGGGAAAAAAAATATTCAATTTGAGCTCCACAAAGGAACGAAGAAAAATCATTAGGGGAGACTTATTCAGAGTGACAAGTGTCTAACCTCAAACAGGAAATAACTGGAAATGACCCCAATGGTACACAGAAAGCATAAGAAGAACCTGGAAGAGTTTAAACCCTTCAATAACCAAAACTCCAAAAATGTTTTGCCCATATATACATTAACAATATAAAGTCCTAAGTCAGGCAAACTATATGATTTTATTACAGACCTACCTGTAAGGAAAGCAAATTCTTCTTGCACAGACATCAGTAACTGTATGAAAGGTATGCTAGAAGAACTTCAATGTAATATAATGCAATGACCCAAGATATATTATCAAATAAATTACAATATAAACGCAAAAAGCAAAGTACAAATATAATTTCCTCGTTAAAGAGCACTGAGGACAGCTCTGGAAAAAAAGAACATTGCCCCGGCTGAGGAAATTTACTTCAGTAGAGAACATTGAGGTTACACAAGCTTCACTCCGGCGCAGATATGAGTTAATTGTGCGTTTACTATTACTATTTCCTAGTAGTACAATACACGATTGTGTTTTCAGGTTGAATTAAAGTTGGTTTGCTTTATATGAAAGGTAAGTAACAAAGCTGCTAAAATGTTTGTATTGACAATCACCTCAGAAGATTAATAAAATAAAAGTGCTTTAGGTGCTCGTAGGGCGTCCAGCAAATGTTCACTCAGTGACCAAACTTAAAACTTGAAAACAAAATTTGAGGCGTTCTGAAAACTTCAGACACTTTACAATTCCTGATTTAATGCATTGAGAATAATATTTTAGTGTTGCACAGCCAGCTGTATCATCAACTGGGGTATTTAAACTGCCCTTCATTACAAGACAGCATTGCAAGGCACATTCTTAAATCTAAAATATCAAACTTCATAGCGCTGCTATAATATTTATCAAAACAAATTGCTAAAGCATGTGATGTAGATACAGCAACATCCCAGCATGGGACTCATTAGCTAGCTGGCCTATGGCTTATAAGCATTTTACCAACAGAAAATACAATGACTTATATTGTGTTTCATCACACTAAAGTGAAAGCAAGTGCATTAAAAGACAATAGTGCAAAACAGGGCCCCAGCCTGAACTAACAGACCAGGAGAACAAACATCATATTACAGTGCAAAAAGCTTCCATCCTATCCGACGGACCACTGCCAGACGAGGTGATCTCTCTGCGATAT
>NC_092858.1:3693578-3699714 GCF_032062135.1 Pyxicephalus adspersus | reverse complement strand
TTTTTTTTTTATTTGCCAGTAGCATTACTTTAGTTCTTTGCAGAGTTTCACAACTTAAAAGCTTATTCAAGTGGAAATAAAGATCCACTTTAAAAAAAAAAAGTTGTGACCAGGCCAGGTTTTATTGCAAACAAGAATTGGTGATGTCTCTTCTGCAATAATCATTCTTGCCTGCCTACTTCCTCGAGCCGCGCACGTACCTGGCACATCCTGGTTTCCCCAGCAGCTGCCGGCACTGAATGAGCTCCCCATGGGGGGAGTTTTGTCATCCTGGTCCAGCCTATCAAGGTGGCCGAAAATCCCGAAAAGGAAGCAGATGGCGGCGCCCATGGATGGAATCAGTGAGTATAAAAAGATTTAGTTACACTTTGTAATGCTAGAAGGTTCAGTGGGGCCTGTGGTTTTATCTAAGTAAAGGACACTCATAGGGGTCTGAATATAATGCATCTTACATTTATCAAACATTCTGTGGTGGAGAATCTTCCAGGTTCATGTGTTGTCAATGGCAGTGATTGATTCACAACCAGAGAATGTTTGGTGAATGTCAGATGCATGGCCATATAAACAGAGTCTTTAAATCAGATACAAGTCTCTTTCTTGGTAAATCCTATAACAGGATATCTAGGAACTATGAAAGCCTGCCATCTGCTCTAATTATATTATAATACAAAACCAAGCAGGCTGGAGGTGGCAAAATGAGAAATAATACAGAGCACTAAACACTGCAACTCTCTCTGACTATATGCTGGGGCAGAGTTGTGTGAATTACAGGACTGGCAGGACAAAATATTAGTTGATCATGCAGACATATACTCATTGGTGGGTGGTGAGATTCTGCTCTAGTCTTCAAATATGCACAGTATAATATGGCGCGGACTTCCCCGCATGCAGTCTGCAGCAATACCAGGTTCAAAACTCGTCACTGCTACATCAGAGGAAGCCGCCATGGTCACTGTGAATTCCATGGTGGACGTCAGAGCACAACGATCCTCTTCACGCAATAGATGGCCACGTATGCAGGAGTCACAGTCTCTGGCAGATGGCTCTGTATGCAGAAAAGCTGCATACAGGGCTGACCACATACTACACGGTGCATACCACCAGAAAGAACTTACTTTGACAAAAGAGAATGCATGTCTACTTTGTCAGTTAGAACTACCTCCTGGTAAATTTGTTTTTCAATTTTAGGTTTGCTTTAAAATAGTTTTCTGCAACTGCAAAGATAACCATTTAGTTGGAGTTCCACTTCAAGGTGCATAACCTGAGGGTTTTGAAATGGCAGGAAAAACAAGCAGCACTTGTATAGCTACAGAAGAAATAAGGGAAAAAATTAAAATCCCAGAGATCATCCAGAATGGATTCCAAGCACCTGGTCAGCAGCGATCACTGGAACTAGCAACACTGGCTATCAATTTGGGAAGTTTTCACCAAAATTCAAAACCTCCTTTACACATCTATATAGCTGCTTACTTCTGGATACAAAATAACTGCATTACATTACAATTTTCTCAAAATTGTCTCTTTCAACATTTTCTTTTACTTAAGACTTCACCTAACAAAATATAATGGTGAATATAAAAAAAAACATAAGGCCATCAAATTTAATAGAAAGGAGTGAGAGAGCAGCAGAGAGAAGGAAAACAGAAACAAAGAGTGAAGGAAGGAAAAGACAGAGAAAGAAACATTTTCCTTTTTTTTTTCATTCTCATTTTACTCTAGAAAAGAAAGAGAAGGTAGAGTAAGAGAAATAGAAGGAAAAGAGAAGGTAAAGAAAAGAAGAAAATGTAAAGAAAGTGGAAGAGAAGGAAGTGAAAAGGAAGAGGAATAGAAGGAAGAGAAAGGGAAATAGAAGGAAAAAGAAAAGGAAGAGAAAGGGAAAAATAAGGAAGAAGAAGTAAGAGAGAGATAAGGAAAAGAACAGATAAAACAGATAAAAGCCATTATTATTTGCTTTCACATATTTGACTATAGTCATTTTTTCCTTGCCTGGAAACATAAAAGATTAAAGGATTAAGACATCCAAATGAAGTCACACACAGGTTATAGACCTGCTGGGATTTAGTGGTGTCCTATTCTACCCAATACTTAAAGCAAAAAACAGGCAGACTTTACACTTTAAAGCAAATTATTAACCTTTAAAACAAAACCTAACAATCTATTTCTTCCTTACCTATTCTTTATTCTTACTTAAGGGCAACAATTTGCTCCAAAATTTAAGAAAAATCTGCTTTATTAGCAGCTGGCCACAAGAAGAGACACTTTTGTTACTGGGGAATAATCCAGGTCTATATGTTACTCCAGCACCTAATGTATACTGAGAAAGGAGCACTAACAATATAATATTTATAGTCATGAAAAGAATAAACATTTCTAAAGAACTTGGGCCTTAACAAGCCACCTAGCAATATAAATATCATTGGACAGCTATGGAATTTTGTCTGTGACTGCTAAGCTATGTTGATGAAAGAGAAGGACCATGATGACCTATAAGGGATTGCCACTATGTAACAGTTCCTTACTAGCACCATAAAGGTGAATAGCAAATCCTGGAGTCAATGCAGATGTCCAATGTATTTCCTGGTTCGGCAGCCTACAATAGCAGTCCTCTCATTCACAAGACTGCTGTAAAAACAACCAAAAAGCATAATCGTCCAAGGAACAAATCGTGTGACCCAGGAAAAAGAAATGCTGAACCAGGGGGCAGTAGGTTGTGGTCCTACTATGGTAAAGCCATATTGCTTTTCAGCATTGCATTTGCCCCAAATTCCTGTTGGAATAAAAGTCTCCCTGCATTGTATTGTTATACAGCGTACACCCCCTACACAAAGTCCTCTATAGGTTTACATGACACCACGTCTACAGTGCCCAAGTAGAAAACCACTGTAAGCTTATACTTTGTCTTCTGAATCTGAAAGTAGAACCACTGAAATGACCGTATAATACTAAATAAAGAAATAACCACATCACTGTACAGCACTGAATACAGCTAAATATCTTCCTGTACAGCAAATACACAAACTTTTTAAAAAACTACGCAAATGAATAAATAACAGAAAAAACAGAAAATACGGCTTTGTAACACGGATCCATCACTCGGGGAAGGCAGCCATTTTGTCAGATATTAGAAATTCTTAAAGTGAAGTCATCAAAGAATGCAGCAGAGCCCCAACAGGACAACACAATCAATATGGCTTCCTTCCTTATACAGAGTGAAGTCTTTGGAGCATAAAAGAGACCCTGTCACCCAACAAGACAAAGTGACAGGATCTATTTAAAGCCAACCTCCTTTCGCTTAATTTTACATTCCAGCTCTGCATTTTGTGTGCATTAAACAAAATTTGTCACTATGGTAGAATATGGAAGGTGACAGGGTCTCTGAGAGAGACCAGTGATTACAGAATATAGCACTGGATTTGGTCAAAGCAAATACAAAAACAATACAGCCTGAGGGACTTTGAAATAGATAAAAATCCCTTTTTTAGTGTAATGATTGCCATCACATCAGTAGTGATCTTCCCTAGTCCTCACACACGTCAGCGCGGCCAGAAAACTCAAACTTGCAGCGGCTGCTGTGCGAATTGTCCACACAATGCCACCACCTCTCAGAAGGCCTTGTGTTGGGTCAACACCAGCGACGAGGCCATGAACTGGACATGTGGAAACATTGGTATGCAGCGGTACGAGTCGGCATTCCCACCCCCCACTTCCTGCAGATACATTCAGAGGACAATGCAGAGAACCGTCAGGGTTTCTGCAGCGCCGGCTCTCGTCACATCGCTCTCCTAATCAGACCGTTCTTGCTGGGCTCCAAAAATTCCTCCTCCAGAACCTGGATGACTTTCTTCAGCTCCTCTTCCAGAAATAGCTGGTCACTGAAAGTACAAATGTGGATTATTTAAAGGAATGTGTGAAGGTTTTGTACATGATTGTCAGGACAAATTCCTTCTGAAGTAAAGATGCCCTCATGTCCCTTACAGTGCACAAAATTAATTTTTGCTGCAGATGGGCTTTACAGATGACATATAAAATTGCAATTTTTTATATTTACTGGACAAGGACATTCATATCTGTGGAGTACAGGAAATAAAGCAATAAAAGAAAATCACATAAAATGGAAAAGACATCGCCCCAAACTCACCCCTGCCCAGGGCTGCCGCACATCTCTGCGTAGTACTTAATCTTTGGTTCTGTACCACTTCTTCTCAGCGTTGCCACACAGCCGTTCTGAAATGTGAAAGTGATCATCTGACTGCTCTTACTGACAGGAAGCAACTGCAAGAGAGGAAGAAAGGTGAGAACATGGACACTGATCTACTTCAACACATTGACTTCTTCCCCCCCCCTCTCTTATAAAAATAAAAATTCTAAATTAGCACTTTTTTTTTTTCTTTCATTATTGTGCTTTTCTAATTCCTCATTCTAAACCAAAGGGGTTGTGTAGCCCTCAGCCAACTTTCTGCAGGTAGACCATCCAAATACCAATGTCACATCCCAGCATCTCGGGAAGTCTGACAATCTTGCCCTAGTGCAAAGGTAGAAAAGAATTTTGGTGACAACGGAGAACCCCCCCCCCCCACCACTTTATTTTGGGTGAAGTAACAAAGGACTAAAGTCCGGATTGGGCTAAGGAATCAATGGAGCACAATTTTAGATGTTGAGGAATATATATTAGAAAAAAGAGTTTATCAGAGAATGGATGTGAAAGAGCAGCTTTAATATATTGTTTTTGGTTCATATAAAAGTGGTTGCTCCTCCAATGTGGGGGAGCAGAACTGGTTCATTAAACATTAAAACAATTTGTTTAGATATTTGGATAGAACCAAGAAATTCTGCAATCATTTTTTAGTACTGCTGTAACAAACTATCAGTCCAAATAGGAAAAAGAAATGGCTGCTGTATACAAACAGCATGCACAATCCTATGATGCAGTTAATGATTGTAGGAGGCAAAAAAATGATCACCAAGGCTAGGTGAGGCTCCAAGTGTTGTTCACCTTTTTAACCAGTGAACTTCTACCACTCTGGTAACCCCCTGGAACTTTTATCTCTGTATGGGTACATTGTGGAGGTTACACAAGTCCAATGACCTTCTCTATTACCTCACATGACAGTTTTTATACCTTACTATTGGCTAGAAGGGATAGAAAGAAAAAAAAGATATTTGCTTCCCTATAACCCTAAGATATCTCTGAGGGGCGAGACAGATGAGTAGAGAGAATGAAAAAAAAGAAAAAAAAAATGAATAACAGGTTGATAGTAAAGTATAAGAGAATCTGTCTCTTTGCTTTAATTTAACTTTACAGAAAAGAAATGGATTTTAAAAAAAAGATCAATAAGAAAAAAAGTGAAGGTGTTAAGGACAGACAGGATATCAATCTCTGACACATCTTACGCTTTTCCTGTTCTGCTGGCTGCTGTCATAGCCAGTGGTTACATCCCGGACATGAAGAATGCCGTACGCCCCACAGGACTGTGGATATCTCTTTGGACCAGTATAATTTCTCAGCCGATCAAATATCCTCCTATTAGTGGCGTTGTCGTAGCACAGGAAATAGGAGGTTTTTGAAATGTGATAACCATATCTGGAAATGTCAAACATAGTAAGTTGTTGAGGGAGATGATGGTACACAAAAAACCCAGCTGTCCTAAGAACATCAAAATTTGGAATTGCAATGTAGTTTTATGGCCACAAGATGTCACTACTGAACAGGAAATGAGCTTACTGGAGGATATGGAAAATGTACCGGTATATACCTATAAAGTTCTATACCTGCAAGGTGTTTTTATAGAACATGAAATTATTTCACATGATGAAGGGAACCCACTTACTTCTCATATATATGGACAAGCTGCTGGTTTAGGCTCATATTAATGCTGTCCAGATATACGGCCATTTCTGCAACAACCACAGCTGCACTGACGCCATCTTTATCCAGCACAGCTGTCCCACACATGTAGCCTGAAAGGAAAAAGGTATATTACCCAAAAACAGTGGAGAGTAGCAGAATGAGGTAGTGGAATTTGTAGTGCTCCTTTGCACTCTTGGCCAATGGGTGAAGGACCCCTTTGCACTCTTGGCCAATGGGTGAAGGACCCCTTTGCACTCTTGGCCAATGGGTGAAGGACCCCTTTGCACT